>NC_135322.1:59019174-59332443 GCF_048772815.1 Callospermophilus lateralis
GCATGGCAGAGGCATGTTTCTCAGAGAGGGAGAGAGAGGATCCAGGGATAAGGTATACTCCAAAGGCACACCCCCAGTGACCTAATTCCTCCAGCCATGCCCCACCTGCCTACAGTTACCACCCAGAAGTTCATTCACATTATTAATCCATCAAATGGATTAATCTACTGGTGAGGTTCCAGCTCATCATTAAATAATCCCACCTCTGAGCATTCCTGAATTACCTAACATAAGAGGATTTTTTTTTGCGGGGTGGGGATACTTCACATCCAAACTAGAACATTTCTTCCTAAGGTCATGGAAGGAGGGGGGCTGACCAGTTCTGGGGCCCCCAGAGGCAAATGAAACAGCTGCGATAAGAAAGTCTCTGTAAGGGTTGGCGAATGGCCCCTCTGTGGAAAGCATGAACAGATCATTCTGGAAATAGTTTATTTCAAGCTCATTACCAGGCAGGAATGAGGCCAAGATGTCCCCGGGACAAGCCCGCTGTCTTTAAAGGCCCACAGGAGAAGGTCCTCTACCAGCTTGCTTTGCACATCAGGGTGGCCTTGGGACCTTCCTTGGGAACCTAGAATGTCCTACAATGAAGAGGTTGAGCTTCATGCTGGACCAGTCCATCTCTGGGTGCGTTGGGATTATTCCAAAAAGAGTCAACCCAACTCCTGCTGCTCTGGTACCTGCTGGCTGAGAAAGCCCAGGCTGGCTCTGAGACCCGGTAGGGGCTGATGGGGAGGGCAGTCAACTCGCTCCCTTCCTCTCTTTCCTAGCTTTTTCTGTCCCTTGGCAGGAGGTCTCCCCTCTGAGGAGCACCCCACCCCCTGGCCTGAAACTACAAGATTAAGCAAATTGCTTTTAATTAGAACTGCAGCCATTTCCAAAGAGGCTGAGTAGGGGGAGCAGGCTGGGAGAGATTCCTGCCCAGGGCGGGCGAGTTCGGAGCCCACCTAAAGCAGCAAGGTTGAGCTCTCATCCCTGGCTCCCTGGGCCCCCACCCGGGTGTGCAGGCCCCTGGGACTCGCACCATAAGCAGAGACTTGAGCTGCAGACGGGGAAAGCTGGAAGCCCTTAGTTTCCTCTGGAAAAATCAGATCCAGACAGTTTCTGGGGCCTGTGCCTCTTGCATCCACCTGAGGCTGGCGTCTATGCAATATTCAACACCATTGCCTGGGACCCCGGCCTGCAGGAAGGGTGTGGCCATAACTGGTAGCTCCTGCTAGAGGGCCTTCAACCGTTTGCTGGAGGTGGGGGCCTGAGAGACAGGAGAAAGGGAGGAATGCCGGCTGGCGGCAGGGACCCGCCAACATCCTCCTCTCTGGAGTTCTGGGCTGAGGACCAAAGTCTTCCCGCCCCACTCTGGTTCCAGGCCAGGCAGCCACGGCAGGCCCCTTCCTTCTAGAAGCCCCAAATGGAGCGCCAACCAGCTTCCCGCTTTGGCTCTCTGCTCCCTCCTCCCCTCCCCGCACCCACACGTTTTATGATGATAATTGGAAAGGAAAGAAAGGTAGCAACGCTTTGTTTACAATGCAATTAACATCTGAATAATTTACTATGAAATCAGCTGGAGCTATATTGAGCGCACCCAGCCTGCTCCCTCCCCCGCCAGACCTTGGGCGGGGCCCTGTCTGCTCCTGTCCCTGGGCTCAGCCTAGGGCCCCCCCCCACCCACAACACCTCCCCTCCTTTGACAAACTCTACTGCAGATTCTCTCAGAGACATGGCTCTGTGCAGCCATGCGTCTGCCCCTGCCCAGCCCCTCTCCCTCACGGCTGCCCACCTAGGTCCGCCGCACTGCTACTCACCCATCCAGGCGAAGGACCCTGGGCCAGTATGGCGAGAACATTTCCAGAGAACTGTGGAGTGTGGCCGGCGAGGCCAGGCCTCTGGGTCACCAGAGGTGGGGCACTGCAGGCCAGAGGGTGCAGGACAGCCCCGGGCTCAGCCTACAGGGCTTCTGCTTTCTCCACCACCATGCTGACAAGGCTCAGAAACACTGCCCAGCTCAAGAGCTTTGCCTTGCCCTCTGACCTGGGCCTCAGCTGTCCTCCCTTTCTGCGTGCAACATCTTAGGAAGGTGAATGACATATTGAGTTTCAAGTGATTCTGAACAGGAGCTGAGTTTGGGGCTGTGGGAAGTTCTTGCCCTGAACAGGGTGGAAGGGAGATGTCCCCCTTTTTTTTTTTTTTGCTATTCCTGGAAAAATGTCTTTAATCTGCGAGGGTACATAGTGAACCAGTTGGTTTTATATCTTGGGAAGCTGCAGGGCACCCTGGTTTGAATTTTAAAAGTAGTCCTCTTCTCCCAGGCAAAGGGAACCCCCATTTCACTGTGTCACAGGGACCAGGATGGGGGCTGAGCGTGCAGGCTGGAGTTCCACCCTCGCTGTCCCTCCACCAAGAAGTTTTGTGCAGTGAACAACCCTGCTGTCTGCACACAGCAATCTGAGTAGCTGGTAATGGAAGTGGCATGGCAGTGTGATCATAATTCTCCAATTCTAACACGCAGGCTTCTGGTAGTTGTAGTTAGCAAGGAGGAAAGGCCATGGAGCCCCCAGAATGGATTTGAGTCCCACCTGGGCTATGCACTAGCCAGGTAGCATCAGCCAGGTTATTTAACCTCTCTGAACCTCAGTGACTTTGGTAGCATGGGATACACATAGCATACATCTCATTAAGTGTTTAAATATGGCCGTATTCTGTACACATTGGTGGCTGAGCAAATCATTTTGTCTCTCTGGGTCTCAGTTTCTGTATATTGGAAGAGTGATTTTATTCAAAGTACCACTTGAAACGGGTAATTAGACACCTCCACCAGAAGCCGTGGCTTAGTGTGTCTCTCTTCGCTGACAAATGCCAACTTGTGTTTTCTGGCTTGGAAGCACCAGTTCCATAAACCTCAACGGCTGTTTTATCCATTTCACTACCAGTCGAGATCGAAAAGATCAAGGCTTTTTGGCACAAGAAACAAGATTTTATGGGACTTCTTGAGATGCTATGGTTTAAGTATGTTGTCCCCTTTCCAAACTCCTATTGGAGTTTGATTCCCAATGCAATGGTGCTGAGAAGCAGTGGGATTTGAGAAGGAGCGGGGTCATTGGAAGGGAATTGATGCCACTCTTACCCCTGAATTGGTCATCATAAAAGCAGGGGGCTCCAAACTGAGGCCTGAATGTTCTGTCTCTCCCAAGCATTTGCCCCCACCTCCGCTCTTCTACCATATCATAGGATGGAATCTCCCACCAGCAGTTACTGCCCTGCCCTTGGACTTCCTGACCTCCAGAACCATGAGCTAAATAAACTTCTTTCCTTTATAAATTACTCAGTCTCAGGTAATCTGTTACAGCAACAGAAAAGGACTAAGACATGGGTTCCCATGGAATCCATGCTCCCAGAGAATCACACAAGCATAGGTGGGGTGGATGTGGATGCCTTAGCTCCCTTACCCCATGTCATGGGTTGAAAGGGGTCACCCCACCCTGCATTCATATATTAAAGACTAACTTCCAGCATCTCAGAATGTGACCTCCTTAGTGAAATAGGATCTAGGATCACGGCAGATGTAATTAAGTAAGGTGAGGTCATACTGCAGTGGGTTGATCCCTATACCAATATCACTTCTGTCTTTATAAGAAGGGAAAATTTGGACACAGACACATGGAGAATGTCATGTGCAGCATCAGGGTGCTGCACAGACAAGCCTGGGTACATCACAGATGGCAGCAAAGCACCTGCAGCCCTGGGCGGTCGCCCTCACAGCCCTCAGAGGGAGCCGCTCTGCCCACTCTGGGATCTTGGAGCCCTGGCCTCCCCCAACGTAAGGTCACGTATTCCTGTGATATAAGCCACCCAGCCCTAGCCACCTGATCCGCCAGGTGAGGGAGTTCCTTCTCTGTGGATCTGCAGCCCTCAGCCCATCAGGGGACCCAGGTCTGGACCTCCCCAAGGTCACACATTCTGCATGTCACGGTCCCTGCAATGGTTCATGAACTGTCGGAAATGTGGGTCTTGGGTCCTTCGTTGCCAAAGGTGACTGCGGTTATTTATGCTCCTCTTTTCCACAAAGGGTTCCACGTAACTCAAGGGCAAGTAGCTAAAAGTAAGATGGTAGAATGGATGCCAATAGAATAGTATGACCAGGAGGAAAACAACAAAAACCGACTTAAAGGGTCCCTTGGAGCATGGGTTCCGGCAGCCTCCTCTCCCCGAGCCGGGGAAGCTCTCCCATGTCTGACTGTGGGGCTTTCTCTCTGATCTGGCCACCAGGAAGCTCAGGCTGGCATCTGCAGCTCGGCTGTCTCCCCGTGCAGAAGGCTCCCGCCCGGTGAGGGCAAGCTTAGACTCCCCTGTCCTCCCTCCTGCCTGCCATCATGCACCCGGTGCCCCTGGGTGTGCATGCCGGGCGACAGTCATGCGGGAATCCAGCGCAGAGCTGAGACTCAGGCTCTTGAAGACAATCACAGAGAAAATTTACATTTAAAAAATCCAGGTGATTGCTTCCTTGTTAATGGGCCAGAAAAATCAGATTGAAACTCCCACATAACAGTGGTGAGGAGAGTGGCCCCTCCAGATGGGGCATAGGCCCTCCTTCTGTCCCAGTCCCTCCCACTCCCTAGGGTCCCCCCAGGAGGCCCCCGCAGGTTCAGCGTGTGCCAGGCCTCTTAGCATGCTCAGGGCAAGGCTTCGAGGGAGTGACAGCTCTTCCCATGGTCTAGGTCAGGGAACCGAGGGCCGGAGCCAAGTAGGCTGAAATGGGGGGACCACCCCCTGAGTTGTGTGCAACAGACAGCCCAGAGCTGCACACTGGGCCCCGCAACGTGGGGTGACGTGCCTGAGATCACCTAGGTGGGAAATGCCGGTGCCCCAGGAAGGACCACAGTGAAGTTAATAAAAGAATCTCGTGGTCAGAGTGGGCTCCCCAGCTGAGGCTCAAGAACGTACACACACACACACACACACACACACACACACACACACAGTGACACGCTTGCAAACGTTGAACAGCCAGCTTATTGGAGGGAGGGGGGAACCCTAACTTGCTAAGCTTGCCAACTTCTCCCGTGTAAATGCTCCCACCATGGCTGACTCCAGGCTACCCTTGTGAAGACAATAGCCTGCAGATACCCCGAGATTTAGCAAATTGGGTTTTACCCACAGGCATAAGCACACTTCAGCTTATTTGCCGCTAGCTCCTATAGACTCACAAAAGTCAACTCTTAATTTATGTACTGTTTTACATTATGTATTATGTTATGTCATATATTATGTTGTTAAAAGTGTACACATGTACTTTTAATACCTAATATATATTTAATAAATAATATATAATTTAAATAGATAAGATACGATTTTAATAAATAATATAGTTTTAATAGAGAACATAATCATTCATACATATTTTATTTCTAATAAAGATTATGTGATAAAATAACATAAATGTGGCCTTTTAAAAGATTATAAAGAAAGGGGTGGAACACCCACAAATGTTCGTCCCTTCCTGCTCTCAATGAGAATGCAGCTTTCCTGAATTGATAGAGTTCAGGGAGAAGCCTGGACCCGGGTACTGGCTGCTTCAGGAGTGATGGAGTGGATTCCAGTGAGCAATGACTTGTTAATGGTCTTCAACTGCTGACGGGCTGTGTCGGCCCTGATCCGGCAGCTTATCTGCTGGGAGGGATTGCTGCTGGGTTCCGCAGAGCATGGACCTTTCAAAGAAGTCTCCACCCTGTCCTAGACCGGTGTGGCTTCACCTCCGAGGACTGTCTTGCAGAGGCTCCGTTTCACACACCTACACAGTACACCCATGCTTATGCACCAACAGGTGTACATATGCACACACAGGCAGGTGAGCATGCATGTGTAAACACACACAAACGTATTCAACACATAGGCACAGCACCCCCCTTTAAGAATCTTCCTATATATTACACTAATGAATTGAAAGCCTTGATTTCCCCCAAAGCCAACGTCAGTGCTATGCCTAGGAAAACAAGTCTTTTGTGACCAAATAGATGCAGCCAACAGAGAGGTTTTTGGAAAGTGCTATTCATGTGAGCTCAGGCTATGCCCCTGAGATGTCATATGTCAGTCACCTGCCGTGAGGTGGGAGGATGCTGCCGTGTCCCTTTGCATTTTCCCAGGAGGAAACTGAGGCTCAGGAAGCTGAAACAGTTTGCTCAGGCTCACACACACACACACACACACACACACAGATGGCCAGGGACAGTTTTTCTAACAAGTCTATCTCTGAGGACCTTTCTCTTTTCTCCAAAAACTCATCCTTCCGGTCCCCATACTAAGAGTGTCCTGGTTTCAGAATCTCCATCCAACGCCAGTCTCCCCTCCGTGCACACAGATATGCCCAATCTCTTTCCCCTGCCCATGGGTATTTTTTACAGTAACCAACAGATTCAGGACTTGGCAGCTAAAAAACCTTAAGATTAAAAAATTTGTCTTCCACAAATGGCACAAGGAGGAGCCCATAGCGTGCGAGACAAGTGTGGTCTTCAGTTCAAAGGGAAGGGGCCTGCTCTTTGGAAAGCTCATTAGACAAGCAGTGGGCAGGAGGCAAAGCCAAAAGGCCTGTGATTTGAGACTTCTGACCGGGCAAAACTTCATGGAGGCGTGTGAAACCCAAGAGTCCCTTTAGAAAAGAGCCCAACTCTGTCGGAAATGAGATGACCCTTTACCCAGCACTTGCAAAGCACCTACTGTGCGTCGGCATTAACAGCACTGATCCCAGGGGAGATCTTAGGGGGCTAACCACGCAATAAAAACGGTTCTCTTGCTCTCTGTGAACTCAGGATTAATGTGTTTCCTGTATCTTCCTCTCTTATTCACTAAACTTGATCTCACTCACTTTCCTGGGTTCCCCCAGATGTAATTCACTTCTAACGTTTTGCCAGTCGCAAAGGTAATCAAAAGGGAAACCTGTGGGCTAACCTCCAGTTCGCCACCTGTCACACATCGTACCCATCAGTGGAGCTGATCGTCCGCCCGGAAAGACTTGAGCCCCTCGAAATAATGGGAAGGGTCTTCACCATGGTGACCCTGGGCTAGGTGCCCACTCACAGTTTAAAGACACCTGCTTGTGGCTGGAGCTAACGCTGTCATGTTTACGAGGAGCTTTTAACTACTTCAAGCAAAGCCTTCAAATCCTTCTTTTCCAAAGGGCTGACCTGCATCTGGAAGCGAGAGATCTGACTGTTTGTTCAGAAATCTCACACTCGAGAGTAACGCATTGCACTATTTTCAGGAGTGTTTGAACGCACACAAAGTGGTCTTGCCGGCCCTACACTCCTCAGCCCCTGCCCTGACCACCCACAAGGCATCATGGAAGACAGACGGGAGGAAGCTGTGTGAGTGTGTGTACGCACGTGCACACCCATGTGCTGACGTGGGCGTGCTCTGTGTACAAGAGTCAGGGCAAACTGTGTGTCTAGCAAGAACTCAGGATCCACCTGTAAGATGGGAGATGTCAAGTTCCACATCACAGGCATAAAGGGATCCCAGGGCACAAGGCCATAGTGCGGCCAGTTTGAGATTGTTCTGGGCAGGGCATCGCCATGCATTCTACTCCAAACACTGCAGGAGACCCTCTGGGCCCATTTACATGTAGCCAAGGTGGTGTGACCTTGTGTCACTCTGCACAGAGAGGGAGGCAAGCCTGATGCACATGACAGAGGACATGTCCAGAGCCAGGCTCTGTGCACCCACCTGAGGAGGCCTCTCCCATTTACGTCTGAATAATGGACACCTCCAGGAGCTTCGGGCTGTCCTGCTCTCACCCAGCCCAACTGGAGTGGGCTGGACTGCGACCCCTGGCTTCCTGCCAGGCCTGCATTACTCTCTTCACGCTTCCAAAGCAGGGGCCCCTTTTTTCCACAGCATTCACCAAAGAGGAATGAGGCTGGCGCTGGGCATTGTCCGACCCCCGCACTTCCCCTCCCCTTAAAATGGAACTTCTGCCTTGGCTGGGAGGCAAGGTTGTGCCAAGCCTGTGAGTCTGCTGGGGGGGGGGGGCGGCCCACCCCTTCACCTCCAGGGGACCCTGGAGGAGGCCGGAGATTTCCGCCTCGGCAGGGGCCACAGGCCTGTGCTTCCAGGAGGCCTGTTTGTGGAGACAGGAGTCGGCCCCAGGGCACCAGGAAGCCGGGGCTACTGCTGAGCGTATTTCTGGGGCTGGAATACCATCCCTTGGAGAGCTTGCCTCTTAGAGACGCCAGGTCTGAGCAGGCTTTGGAAAACAGCAGAGGCCCTGTGGCCTCGGGGGCGGGGGGAGCAGGGGCAGGGGGTTCCCACATGCCAAGCTCCAAGGCCCTTTGTGGGGGGTTCCCTCAGGCATTCCTAATTACAGGAGTTATTTCTGCCCCGCAGATTATGTGGTTCTTGCACTTGGCGTGAGGAATGAATCGAGTCATTATTAACTCAGCAAGTGTCGCCCTGGTCCAGGGGCACCCGTTTGGAGGCAGAGCAGTTAATACACGGGCGGATTAGGTGGCTCTTAGGCTTCGCCACAATTAGAAACTCAGGACGTTTGAAATATTAACTGGGGCATGTGGGTAAGAGGCAGTGCCCGGCCTCATGCCAAGGAGATAGCCCCAAGGAGGCCACAGGAGATTATGTAAGGAACGGGCAGTGGGAGCCGCGCTCCCTCTATGTTGATAGCCAGAGGGTCTCGGAGGCAGTCCTCAGTTTACCTTCCCCAGACCTGGGCGGAAGGGATCGCCTCTCCCAGTTTACAGAGGAGGGAGAAGGGGGGCAGAGGGAGGGTCAACCAGTTGGCTAGGCCGGCACAGTGAGGAAGGACAGGTGGGCCTGCCCTTGGCAGCATCGTGGCTAAGCCCTTGACCATACCTGCCTGCCTCCAGGGAGACATGGATGCCCATAAGAAGTGAGAAGCTCCAAGCAGAGATAGCCCTGGCCACCTCCTCACTGTGGCAGTGTCCATCCTGCACGTATGACATGCGTGCACTGCCCACCCCGAGTGCTGCCTTCACCAAGGTCCATCTCAGACACCGTTATGGTTCCCATTATGCAGAGGAGCAACTGAGACTGGTCAACAAACCAGGGAGCCAGTTAAGTTGGGCTTTGGCCTGGCTGCCTCCAAGGCCCCTCCCGTCTTGAAGATGCTGCTGCATGCCCCCAACTCCGAGGCAGAGCCAGGGCAGAGCCTGGCTTTGCACACCCTGATCAGTGGCTCTTCCCTTTGCCTCCTGCCTTGCTTTCATGCACCTCATGAATCAGCAAGCATTAAACCCCTACTCTGCCTGAGCGTCGTGCAAGGAGCACAACACAAATCCTCTTAGCTGACCATCCCTGTAGCCCACGGCGTGCACAGTCTGTGTATCACTGTCTTCATGTGGAGGGTAATTGAAAACAGAGATGTTTTCCTCCTGGAAAACAAAACGAAACAGGCTGATCGGATCCAAAGATGCAAAACCATAGAGAGCCACAGAGAGCCACCCAGAAAGCCGTCCCTGTGCCATGGACCCCAAAGAGGGAGAAGACAGTGGGTGACAGAGAAAGTGTCCAGAGAACCAGCCGCACAAGAGATGGCCTGCAGTCCCAGGGTGATGACGGCCACGACAGATTAGTGGGGAACCCAGAGCCATCGGTGGGGAAATATCAAATATGGAAAATAAAATTCAGCTGAAGCCGGAGCCCCGGGGACTCGGCGTGCTGCTTGATCAGCTTCACTGTGTTCTGTTCCCCGAGAGTCTTCTCAGTCCATGCGGCCACCGAAGCCCCTGTTTATAGTCTGAGGAACAGACAGGAACAGTCAGAACCAGATTCCCTCGGCTCAGTTCTATTTTCTACTTCCTTAATTACAGCATTCCTTCCCTTTGGACCTTGTTCAAGTTCTTCTTTCCCTCGAGTTGAACTGGTACCACCTGGGTGAAGGAAGGAAGTAATACATGGCGCGTTTCTAAGAATGATAAGGAAGAAAAACAGAAGAGGGGGCCCTCCCTGCCCCAGTCTGCAGCCCTCTCGGGCCTCATCACATGCCGTCATGGGGCCCGTACTTTATCCAGAGATAGCAGGAGAATGGTCCCTACCCAAGGGAGGCATGAATTGCCTCATACCCCAGTGGCCACCATACAGTGGGTGCACAGGAAATCCCACCAAGGTATGTCCACACACAGTGCTACACAATTTTGAGTAATTCATCATAATAATTAAAATATGGAAACTAACATGGGTTGCTCTTGAAGCGGGTCCGTATTCTTCCCGTGAACCTGCCATGTTTACTCACTTGGTCTTCTCACTTGCACTTGGTCTTCTCAATGGGATGGGAGAAGCAGGAACAAGAACCGGAAGGAGAGAGGTATACATGCTTTGTCCTCCACGGTCCTGGGAGATGCTCCTACTGACAGTGCTAATCTGCAGTGAGTTTCAATTGTCATGCTCTATCCCCATTTCATATGGGGGGTATTTAGAATCTGGGTTCATATCCAGAGTTGTTCATCTGCATGATATTTGGAATCTCTTCCTTATTAGTATCCATTGCTGGTATATAACAACTGTTCTCTGTGTAGCAAAAGAGTGAGCCGCTACTTACTCCATCCCACACAACACTGGGACATCCTTCACACATTAGTCAATCTGTGCTTTTGACAGTGACATCCAATTTTCTAAACATCATAAAACATGTCTCTTGTGCAGGAAGGTGCAGGGGGCCTATGCTCTGCTTCCTCCCAACCTACAGTGTTTCTCACTTAAAAATGGGAGGAGAAAAGATGTAGAGCAGAAGCTGCAAACTTTTTCTGCAAAGGCCCACAGAGCAAATATCCTTGGTTGTAGGCCAGATGCTTCCCAAGGCAACGGATCCACTTGGCTGTCTTGGTGCAGAGGCTGCAAGAGGCAATAGGGTGATAAAGGGGAGGGACTCTGTCTAATAAAGCTTTACTGAGGCCAGAAGTTTAATTTCGTGTCATTTTCACAGACCATGAAATATTATTCTCCCCTTGGTTATTGTCAATCATTTTAAAATGTAAGAAATATTCTAAACTCACAGTAATTTCAAAAAGGCAGTACATCCCAGCCAGTCTGTGAGCCACAGTTTGCAGATTCCTGAAGTTAAAGGAACTCAGTTCTACCACTTCTTTGGAGTCTTCAGGGGTGGGTCGCGTGCTCCCTCTGGTCTCTGACCATTGTCTTTACAACAGAGGATTGTAGGCCTGTGCAGCCCAAGGTGGTCACTACCCCATGTGGCAATTTAAATGTACACGTAAGCTAATTAAAATAAATGATGCAGACCCTCAGTGACATGGCCACATTTTAAGTGCTCTTAGCCTTAGATGGCTAGTGGTTTCCTTACTGAACAACATGGACATTGAACATTCCTATCACTGAAAACCATCCTACTGTACAGCCCCAGATGAGAATGGTCTTTAAGACCCTTCTGGATTTGAGTTGGTGCATCTATGGAAGAAAATATGCCATGGAAAAGAAGAATAGAAAAGGTCATGGTGGTGGCCTTCCACAGCCAGAATAGAGATGTGGGAGGTGGTAGGGGGTGGAGTAGGCTCCCCTCCCCCAGATTCATGTCTGCTAGGAAACTTACACTGTGACCAAACTTAGACATAGGGTCTTTGCATGGGTAATTAGCATCACAGTGGACTTAGGATGGGTCCTAAATCCAATGAAGACAGAGGCAGAGATCGATCGGAGAGAGGCATTCCTAGCAGCCACTAGAAATCAGGAGAGAGTTCTGCAATTATTCTGCCCTTACCCTTCAGAAGGAGCAAGGTCCTGCCCACCCCTTGATTTAAGACTTTTAGCTTCCATTATGGTGAGAGGGTCAAATTTTGTTATTATGCAGCCATCAAATTTCTGGGAATCTGTTACAGAAGGCCCAGAAAGTTAATATGAGGAATTGGAGGTGTCTTGTTGAGAAAGAGAAGAACAGAGTCCTTAACAATTATGCAATCTTTGAAATAATTTGGGAAGTAACCAAAAAGAAAAACAAAAATCCAAGCAAAGATTTCCAAAGAGCTCCATAAAGAATGGGTCCAGAGAATATACTAGTTTAAAAAGAGAGAGATTTTTGGAAGCCCAGGTAGGAGAATCAAACAGAGTGAAGAGGGAACAGCTTGCTTCCCCAAAGGGTAGACCGGGCCTGACAGGGCTAGGGCACTCTGTCCTGGCCTCTCTAGGGGAAAGGCGCAAGGAAGCTGCAGACTTAATCCACACCAATTTGCAGGAGGCATCTGCATGCCAACCGGCAGCCCGTGTGACGGAAGGTGAGCATGTGTGTTGTAAAGGTCCTTGTCTTTAAGGAATGCAGAACAGGGATTAAGGGCAGAGTCTAATGAGACTGCTTAGGGCCACATGCAAGGGAGGTGACAAGTGCGAGATCATTTCGCTGGGCGCACTCTCTTAGTAAACATATTTCCAATGCCAGGCGGTCAGGGCCGAGAAGCACATCAGATGGCTGGTCCCCACCTCTTTCCTCCATGTCCAAGATGACCTGGAGGAAGTCCCTTGGCTTCCTGCTGGGAAAATCCCCCTAAGGGGAGATATTTGCTCAAACTTAAGAGGCAGTGGACTTCTCTTGGCAGAGACTTAACAAACATGGAGGTTGATGGAAGGTCTTTGGGAGAGGACCCAGTGGCCCCTCTGCACGTCTTGCATCCCATGCTTCCTGTCTCATGTCTGTCCTGAAAATGTATGTCACCTCTCAGAGTCTCAGCTTGTTCATCTGTGAAACAGCAACAATAACAGCTCCATGGGGTTGTTTGGGTGATTCAATGAAATGACGCAGTAACATGGTTCCAACACAGGGAAGATGCCCTGCAAATGGAAGAGCCGCTTGTTGCTGTCATTGTTTTTAAGAAAAATTTTTATCTAGGTGTTGTTTACAATTCAGAAAAGCTTAAAATAACCAAAATATCAGAGAAAGGATTAATTAAATATCATATATATATGATATTTAATTAATATATAGATATACATGTATATATTTGTGCAAAGAAATATTATAGAACCTATAAACTCTCATTTTTAAAAGCATATGAGGCTAATTATATGGGGGGGAATCACAATAGAATATTGAATGAATAAGACAAAATGAAAATTTGTAGTATAGTAAAGATTTCTGTTATTGTAATTTCTGCACATATAATATACACACGTGCACATATAAACAGAGCCCCAGAGGAGAAGCAGCAGGAAAAAGTTAGAGAAGAGTGAAAATACTGATTAGGTGTAGGAGTGTGGAGAACATTTACTTCCATTGATACTCTCCCTCTGTTTCCCAAATGCCTTACAAAGCCTAGGCACAACTTTAACGATGAAAATAAAAATAGCAAGGAGGAATAACATGGATTATGCAGTCAGACAGGTGTCATTTCCAAGCATGGCTGTCCACCCAGGAACTGTCTAACCTAGGGCAAGTTCTTTAACAGAGAGCCTCAGTTTCCTTATTTCTGAACAAGGTCAAGGGGAGGGATCACTGAATGCATTTTAAATAAAATAGGGCTGACAACGAGTTTGACCTGGAGGAGGAGCCCCCTTATGTCACTTGCTCAGCCTTAAAAGATCCTGGGGGGAGGTTCAGGTCATTTTTGAAGAGAATACACTTAGTGGGTCACTAGAAATGCTAAGCTGGAGGAGGCCTCCGCCCCGGGACCCCAAAGCTAAGGAGATTGCTCAGCTGCAAGGCTCCACCAAGAACCATGGACTGCGGCTCCGAAGGACTTTAGCATGTCATCGCCCTCCTGTAATGGCCCCTTATCACAGGCCCTTGTTTCAGAGTCCACTGGAAATCCCAGACTCATCTCATTGGTGAGTCACACCTGCTACTGGCACTGCCTGGGCCAAGGGGATGAGCATTTGGGGAAACCTTGCAAAGAATTTCAACAAATAGGAGCAGGAGGCATTGAGTGTTTATGTGGACACAAGTACAGTTTCTAGCAAAAACCAATAATGATGATTAAAAAATATGACCCAAACAAACATAGATGTCTTCTTGTGGATCAGTCCCTGTTAGTAGCACTGGTCATTTGTTTAAATCCATTTGTTTGTTTCAACAACTCTTTTTCCAGAAGAAGAGACCAGAGCTGAGGAAGTGAGCATGCAGCACGTCAGTGACACAGGCCTCTAGTGACGAGCTGGGGCTCAAGCATTCAGACTGCGGAGTCCAGCTAACCCACCTGGCTCAGATGCCCCTCTGGGCCCTTCGCTGCTGCACTCCCTTGTCTAGAGCCTTCTGCAGATCCTTGCTGGATTTCAAAGCTGAAAATCTTTCTAGAGAGTCAGGGGAGAAGTGAGGAAAGCATAGAGGATGGACTTTGTAGACTGATTGGCAGCAGAGGACCAATTTCCTCCAGGCTCCCCACCCCTGCCTGATCCAGGAGGTGGTTTGAAATATCCCCTTTCCCCCAGGCCCCTTTATTATTATAATTGTCCCTAAATGTTTTGATTGTGGCACATTATAGATGCTATTTCAAATCAGCTTTTAGCCTCATAAGACACTAATGCAAGCTTACATGACCATTCTCTGGAGCAGGCCACCCTTAATAAAAACAATACATCAGACTCTGCCTCCTAGGAAAGGGGCATTTAGTCCCGGCCTTTCTTTAGACAATGCCTTTGAGCAAAATGTCAGTAACCTGGCTTAGAGGTCAATGAGAAACTGAAAGGAGGACTGGGAGAAAGAAGGGAGAGAGGGAGGTGAGGAGAGGGTGCTAAGTGTTGTTAATGTCCTTTGATAAATACGGGGTGCATCTCTCTAGGATATAGATGAAGCTCTGCTGATTCCCTGGGAGAGGGTTTCTAGAGCACTGAATTAGGAACCCCAGATCTTGAGTTGTGACGTTAGCTCCTGCCCCGTTGCTGGCATGCACCTCTGAGCAGTCACTTGCCCTCTGAGTTTCTTCACCCGTAACCTGAGCTGGCTCCTGTCTTGCCTAGCTGGGGTGTCCACGTCTCAGTTTGCCCAGGACAAACCCAGGTTACACCTGTTGTCCTGGAATGATTATTAATAGCACCCTTTCACCTCTAGAAATGACCCTGTTGGGGCGGTAGGTTACACAGCCACCCCAGGCCTCATGGTGTTATGATAGGGAAAGGGAAAAAGTTCTGAACATGTTTTGCAAAAGTTAAAAAGCCTGTTACAGATGGCAGAGATTGAAGGCGCGTCTCTGTTGCTGCGAGCGCTGCCTTTAAGAAACAGATTCATTTAGCAGGATCTTCCAGCAATGTGGGGAAGTGCTCCGAGTTACAAACTGGGTATACTCAAAACGATGTCTTTGGTTGGTCACACCACACACACACACACACACACACACACGCACACGCACACGCACACGCACAAATGCTTTGTGGAAACACACAAATGGATAGCAATGGTTGTCTCTGATGAGGCCATGGATAAGATTGTGCTAGACTTTTTTAAATGAGTAGGTTAGA
Source organism: Callospermophilus lateralis (assembly GCF_048772815.1). NCBI lineage: Eukaryota > Metazoa > Chordata > Mammalia > Rodentia > Sciuridae > Callospermophilus > Callospermophilus lateralis. The sequence goes on from NC_135322.1 coordinate 59,034,583, forward strand.
CTTTGAGAAAACAAAAACAAAAAAATCCTGAAAATATATAAGGGCAGTTGGTGACGGACTGGACACTGCAGGAGGCCGAGTAAATGCTGAGAAGCAGAGAGGAGTAGCTGCCAGTGAGAAGAATAGCTTCCCTAGCAGGGATTTCTCTGTCCCTGAATGACATGCAGGTTGTCATCGCTTCAGTATCCGAGACCCACGGAGCCACCTTGGGCCTGGATCACAAATAGGCCTTAATATGCTGCTTGGACATCTGCAGCACGCGGTCACCGCGGGTGCAGTGCCTGTTCTCAGAGCCATGCAGCTCCTTGTGAGATTTCACTGGAAAATTCAGACAGTCCAACAAGTTGATCTGAACAACTCCAGACCTTCGAAACCTCAGCTTTTGTGTTCATTACAAAGAGCAGATGACGATGATAACGCCCCCCCCCCCCCCGAAGAGTTAATACAGGACATTGGGAGAAGTTTATTTTCAACAAAGCAAACAAGTAACCTCTCCCTAAAATGAAGCAAAGTCTCTCAAGTGGACATTCCCTGAGTCCCTTTGTGGTCATGTAACCTCAAAACATCACCCTGAGCTGATGCCATTTTCTGCCTGTTTTCCTGTGAAGAGACCCTTGGCTTGTTGAGAGCCAAAGGCAAAGGTGTGGGGTTCACCAGAGGTGGCGGGAGTGGCCCCCATTCCTGTCTCCAAACCTTCCCTGACTGGGCTGGGCCTGGGGCAGCCCCCAAATGTTGGTGCCTCAAGCATTTCCATGATCTTCTGGCTGCACACTCAAAGCCCACCGCCTCTGGCTGCCTGTCCCCAGCCATGGGTGAGATACCACGATCTCTCCTTATTGTCTCATTCAGACTTCCAGACTTCAGAAATACTGCCGCGCACTGGAAAGTGATTTTGTTTTGTCCACTCGGCCTCTGAATTCTACTCCCTTCCTCTCTTCATTTGAAAGGAAATGAAAAGATCTTCTCTTTATGCATGAGTGCAGCAAGGAAAAAAAAATTATTAAGGAATCACTCTGTGCCTGACAGCTCAGACTAGAGCAAGATAAGGGCATAAAGGAGTAGACCTGGGCTCTGGGAAAGAGTCTCCCAGCATCTCACTGAGCAACATCCAGGATGGTATTCACTTTTACCAACTCTCAGTTTCTCCTTGTGCCAAACAGAGGTGGTTAGACCAGAAGTATTCTAAGTTCCCTTCCGGCACTAACAAGCTATGAGTTACCCGCATAGACTCAGATCCCTTGGTGAACTCGATTTACAAGAAGTTCAGAGTTAGAGTTTAACCCTCTTTGCACTTCATAGAATTTCAGCAGCAGCGATAACAAGCTTTTGACTTTTAATGACATTTAGACATTCTCTTTTCAGAATGGTTTGGGATGCATAACCACATCTTAAACAATTGCTCCTTTTGTGTGCAACTCTGAAAACCCAACCGGGGTGGGGTGGGGGAAGCATATGTTCCTGTTTCCAGAGTATTCCCTTATTATTGAGCAATCAATGCGGTTAGTGTGACTTTTTATTAACATCAGCTCTCCCTGTAAAAGGAACGAGTCACATCGCCTTTAACACAAGGCAGAGAAGTCAAGTGTTGTTCAAGAACAAATATGCCCGCTTTCATCCTCACGACTTGATTTTAGTACAATTTATAAAATTGTGATTTTATCATTTGCAATGCTCCCTTATGAGACCGAATTGGCTTCTATTGGGTCTACTTTTTAGCAGATGCTAACTTGCATGAAACAGGCTACCATAAAACGTACCTGCATTGGAGAAATGTCCATCTATCAATGTTGGCTCTTGTAAAGAATTCCAAGTGTTAGATAAATTGTTTCCATTAAGCTGAAAATACTCCTTCGGGTATGAGCTTCTAATTCATGAGTTGCTGTAAACTGATTCAAATAATAACGAGCCCGTTTTTTTCCCCTGGCCTGATAGTAATCTAGTGGAGAACATGCTGAGTCCCTAAAGAAGATATTATCTAATGATTTCTACAATAGTCCTGCAACCCCAACAATGCTGTTGTGTGAAAATGTGTTTTTATAAGGCTATTATTTTGTCCAGCTGTTTTATTCTTATTTTACAAAGCAAGTATGATATTTGTGATATTTGACTGACATCTGGGCAGATGGGGAGTAATCAGAATCATGGTCCATAGAGAAATTAAGAGAGAAACTAGGAGCTGATAAAAACTGAAATCGGAAAATAAAACAGGCAGTCACGTTTAAAAATTTTACATTTTTTTTCTATTTTGGAAGAGCACCACGCAGCACATAATAAATGAGTAGGGAGCCTTATGGAGAATTCTGTTTATTACCATGGAAGACAATAGACACTGATGTCTCTTTTCTTCATGATAATGTTCACGGGATGCTGTCTGGGGTTAATTTAGGTTAATCATATCACACAACACAAGGTAATCTCACCTGTACAGCAGCCTTTCTGAAGTTCGTGAAACGTGTCTCTTTATTATAATTCTGGTAGAGCAAGCCACATCCCCAGAAACCGGAAAGGAAGACAAGCTGGCCCATAAATCAAATACTACCAGCAACTTCAGTCTGTTGGATCTAGACAGAGAATTCTAGCACGTGTTTGTTTAATATATGCCTGGCATTGTGTTGGACTCTGGGAGCAAAAGAGAAGATAATTCACGTGGTCATCCCATAAGCGTTTACAGGTGCATACGTGTCTGCCTGACCACAGGAAGCTAATCAGAACATCACGGGATGTGATGGGGGTAGCAGAGGGCCACACAGGCAGACCCATGGCAGCTCCTCCAAGACACTCCCCTTCCCGTTTACCAATGTCCCTGTCAGCTAAATCTTCGAAAGAGGAAGTCATGACCTTGCCTTCCTCCAGGCACGTCAGGCCTGGCCTCAACTCTTTGGATGATGATATATTGTAGTTCAAGCTTCAATCCTGAAACATAACTGTAGCGGGTTATTGAAAGATGCAAATAAGTTACAAGTTCAGGATTAAAATGAAACATTCTTTCTGAGTCAGCAAAAGGTTTGAAATATATACATGCAAAATATCCTCTTTATTACAATAGTAAAGTATGCTCATTGGAAAAAAAAAATGTGTATCCAAACAACATAGGAGGAAATAAAGTAAAAGGTAAAAAAATATCCCCTTTTTTCAAGATCTCTAAACTTCTTCCAGAGTTTAAGGTCTATGCTTCTGGACTTCACAGTGTCTCCCCACACATGCATCCACTGAGCTTTAAATGCCTAGAAGTCATATGGTGCATTCATTCCATGCTAAGTAGACCAAATTAATATTTACTGTTCCTATCTGTGCACGGCCCCTTGATCCTTTGCACATGTTAGTTGCCGGCCATCAGAGATGGCAGGGGTTGGCCAACTTCAGCTGAAGGGCAAATCCAGGCCTCTGCCTATTTTTGCAAAAAGAAGTCTTATTGGAACACAGCTACTCCACTCATTCTATGTGGCGGATGGCTGCTTTGGGGCCACAGTGACTGAGTACATGTGCACAGCTTTCTGACTCCTCAGGTTCCCAACCTTGGGCTTAACCAACAATGAATCAAAAATATTTGAAAAAAAAATTGTATGTGTACTAAACATATACAGACTTTTTATCTTGTCATTATTACCTAACTGATACAGTGTAACAAGTATGTGCATAGCACTGACATTGTATTGGGTATTGTAAATAACCTGGAGGTGACTTGAAGGACACAGCAGCAAAAGCCAGCTGCAAATACACCATTCTGTGTAAGGGCCTGAAGCATCCCTGGATTTTGATAAGTGAAAGGGTTCCTGGAATCTGGCCCTCAAGCATTCTGAGGGCTGACTGCTGCTCAAACAGGTGGTACAGCCTGCAAAGCCCAAAAACATTTATTGTCTGTCCCTTCACAGAAAAGTTTCTGACCCCTGGCATAGTAAATCATTTTATGTGGAGGGAAAGGATGATATGGGATATTAACAAGCTATTAAAACACCCAAATTAAGAGAAGCTTTACATTTCCTCTTGTCCATAGCTGTATTGTCTAAATTTTCAATAACAATGCACAGATTACTTTTGTGCCTTAATTATATATGCAATTTAAAGGGAATCTCATATTAACATGAATAACTCTGATTAACTATTACCAAGGAACCGCCCAGAGATTAAGACAATTTATAACTGGAACTTCCACTGTTTGCATGCAAATGCAATACTGTAAAAGGAATTTAAAAAAAAATAAAAAGCAGATTTCTTGACACTACACAAGATGACATGCCTGCAATAATGTTTGCCCTGTAATTTTCACAGGAGATTATATATACACACACACATTATGTATTATATACTTATATATGTGTGTATGTATATATAAATATATGATTTGGGAGATATGGCAGACACTGCTAGTTTATCTTCTGATTTGCTGCTGCTGCTGCTTCTATCTGCTAGCTACAATTTGTTTCTCAGTTTCTTTGGAGTGAGCATGGTCCTGCAACTGAGCCCTCGCCAATAGGATGTGGGAGAATTTAAGGCACTTCCCCTCCAGACCTGGTGCATTCAGTGTCTCCTCCAACTGGCTACAATGGAGGTTGGACCTCTGGTATCTCTTGGAAACCCCAGAATGCAGAGCCGCAGATGGAAAGAACCTGTGCCCCAGAGTCAACATTTGCAGAGCCACCAGGAGAGCTTCCTGTCATGAGATCATGAAATAAATTTTGCATTAAATCTCCATGAGGTGGAGGTTTGCCCCTTACCTTTCCTTATAAGAGCATTTATGGAGCTAGCTGCTGACAGACGGCTTTGGGGTAAGGAATGATATACAAGTCCTTTCTCCAGGTAATGTCATTCAGTGGCTTCTTCTCAAAGCTTCCGCCTAGATACACTTTCCAGACCCCTGTAATTAACTGGCACTCCATCTCAGGAGCACGTGGCAAGTGCAGCTCACCAAGCTGTTATCTGCCTCTGCTGAATTCTCCACTCTCAGTTACTGTGCCCTTGGGGACCACCCCAGTCATGATGCCAGCATCCTGTTCACTGTGCTTCCCGGTCACACTCTTCCCTCTCTGCCACATGGTATTGGGTTCCATGTAACTTAAGATGGCATCCGGTAACAATTTTTGAATTTATCAACCAGGATACTTTCTCACCTACTGACTCCTATACGTCTTGATCGACGATAGACAACCATCCTGCCATCAGCAAGGAAGCAATGTAGATAAATTCCATGCCATATATAATTCATTCCGCCTTCATTAAGTATTCATACACTACTTATTGGCACATCACCTAAGCATTCTATGTAATAAAAAACAGAGTAGCTAGGAGAGAAACTGGTGGAGGCTGGTTTTATTAGGAGACTGGGGAGAAGAGAATATTGGATTTGCTGTATTCCTTGCCCCAAACTCTTCTTGAAGGCAGGATTTCTGGGCAGGGCACTTGCAGGTGAATTTGGGAGCTTCCTAAGGGCAAACTGACCACTGTCGATGGTACATTACTCTATTCTCACCCCTTCATTTAGTTGGTATTCAGAGGAGACCTGCTTTGCCAGGCCCTAAGGATGAAACATGCTCTCTTCTTCAAGACTTAAAAAGGTATAGATGAGTTAAACATAGAATCTGGGCTGCAGGTGTTGAGTTACTAGGCTTCCTGTTCAAGGTTTCTTCCTCTGATTATCCTCCGTAATAGTAATCGTGACATCAAGTCACAACAACTCATCATAATTAGAATAGCCAAAATGTAGCAAGATGGCACCACAGGCCAAGCCCAGACTGGAAAAACAAGCACAATGTGCCTTTTGATCGAGTTTTCACAGAAGTCCCGAGATTCAGAGCTTTTGCTCAGCATTTCTCTTATTCCCATTCTATATACAAAGACACAGGGAGTCTGAGAAGTTAAATAACTGCTCAAGGAAGGACAGGCAGGCACTGGTCGTGGAGATGCTGAAGTTCCTGTCTCTTTGAATCCTGAGACATGACTTCAGAAATTTCGGGGGCACTGTTCTTGAAGATACGATGAGTTCCTCCAGGGAAGACACAGAAGGGGGCCACCATCAAGGTGAAAGATGGGAACAGGAGGACCCTGCAGAGTCGAGGAAAGATGTGGAAAGAGATGACCACCAGGGACCTGCTGTGTCTGCACCAGGGTCGGTCAATACTGGCCTTGATCATGGTCACAGATAGCACCCAAGCCCACCCAATGTAGTAGTATTGGAGAAGAAGTGAAACTAGAAGAGGAAAATGAAGAACCCCAGGATATATGTGAACTTGCAGTCAAGGTCAAAGCTACCCTTTCACTAATGAACGAATCATTCAACAGTCCCCTCCTATGGAAGATGCTCTTGGGTTTTGCAGTTATTCTCTCCGGCATGCACCTCTCCAGAAGTTGATCCTCTGAGTTTGGTCAACTCAGCATAATGGGCCATCTTTGTGCCAATGTCATTTGTGAAACATAGCTCTAAAAATCTCAATCTTGTTCTTCCCCTGCAGCGCTGATTGGGTAGAATTTCCACCACTCTGTTCCCATGTCTTTTGTTTCACCTTATGCTCAGGCCATCAATGTTTCCTAGAGAATTTTCTCTAGATAGTCAGTTCTTTCAAAGTGGAATAACCACTTTGAAATAATAAACCAGAAGGGTAGTATGTACACAACTTGATAGACCAGTGGACATACAACCTGGAAGACCAGTACACACATAATCTGATAGACCAGAGTACACATGATCCAGTAGGTTAGCATACACAGATGGCCATGACACATTATGTCAGTTTAAGAGACTAAGAAATGCACAGATGCAAGGCACAGAGTTCCTTGAATTCCTCTAGAACTTTACCCAACAAACCTCAAGAAGACACTTTTCACATAGACGATAAAACAGTTTTTTTTTTCTTTCAGCTTACTGAGGTGACTTTTATTTCCACCTGTTATAAACAAGTGACATCAGATATGTTTACATGATAAATTGATTTCAAATCAAATGAGTGAGGATAGTTCCTGTTAGCCTTGTAAGCACCGTGTGTTTAGCAATAAAAACATATTAGTATGGGTGTTTCTTTGGTGAGCAAAAGAAATCCTACAGAGAAAACAGAGTTAAATGCTCTGCATGTCCCCAGTCATCTGTAATTTACTTACCTATTGACCCTGCACAGGGCACATCTGGGTTCATGCTACACAGAGCCTGTGTGCTAACATCTGGAAAGGTGTAAGACTAGTGGATTCAAGGAGAACCATCTCATTATCAGCTCCATCCCATCTAGTCCCATTCCTGCCCTATTTAAAGCCTCTATGGAAAAGAACATTTATGAGACAAATGGTCAAAACAGTCTCTTATTGATTGAAATGCACCCATTTTATGTTGACAGCAACTCAGCAGAAGGTAACTATGTCTCCTTCTTGACAAGCCCAAGGAATTGGGGCCTCTGGAGTCCACATATTTCAGATGAATCCCAGAGACCTCAAGAAATGCTCCCTGGAGAACCCTGTTGCTTTGCTGAACAGACATTGATTATTCCAGAATCTTCAACTTCAAATTGTGTTCAGAGATCAGGGAAGAACATCAATTGCTAAGCCAATTCAACTAGAGAAAGCTGGATATTTTTTATAATTTTATTTTAAAAAATCTTTTAGTGTGTTATAGTTGTATATAATAGCAGGGTTCATTTTGACATATCGATAAACACATATAGCATAGTTTTCTCCATTTCATCCCTGACACTACCTCTTCCCTCCCGCTGATCCCCTTCCTTCTATTTATGTATTTACTGATGAAATAGTCACACATAAAACTGGAATGCACAGTGACATATCCGTACAGTGTAACTGGGTCTACTTCATTCCTCAGTTCTTCTCATTTCCCACCTCCTACCCTCCCACTCCATCCCCTACTTTTACATTAGTGTTGTTGATTCTTTCCTACAAGTCCTAGTAGGTGCTCACACACACACACACACACACACACACACACACACACACACACCTTGGAGTCTATGCATTTGCTTTGGTGATTCTGTGAGGGCTTCTAAGAAATTGGAGTCACATGCAAACATGCAAGGATTTAGCAAGGACTGATAGATATGGTGGTCCTTGCTGTTGGAGAGAAAACCCACTTGGGATCCTGAATATCCATTGTTAATTAGGATGAGGTTGAAAAGGGCCATTCTCTCTGTGAAAAGATATCCCCTGGAAACAATTACCAAATTAGCTCTGCAGGAATTTTCTGTGCAACAGGTGTCACCTGCAATTTGCACATAGGTTGACATGGCTCCCCTCCCGCCTTCATGGACGAATGGTATAGAAGGACAGCTTCAGGAAGCCAGGCGCCTCTTTAGACTTCAGAATTAAGTAGCAGTTGGATTTTTTTTTTTTTTTTTTTAAGTGCCATCCCATTCGGACAATGATACTACATGGAATGAAACGACTAATAATAATACTAAAAATGTCAAGTGCAATACTGAAAAATGTCAGTATTTTTTCATTCAACCATGTCAGCAGCAAATCCAATCTGAAATATGCTGACAATAGAGGAGCTATGAAAACCAATATACTTGATGAGCCAGCCGTCCAATAAATTATATATGTGTACATAGACATTTGTATGTACTTCCCCCAGAATTAAGAGATACAGGCCACGAGGGTCCAGGATGGCATGGCACAGCACGGAATCACTTAGTTTACGCCCGACATCTGTCCTCCTTAAATGAGGATTAAGCTTAATATGGAGTGATGGATCAGGCCCCCCAGCATGATCAAGGCCCCCCTTCCCAGAAGGTCAGTGTGTCTTTCATCAGGCCTGAAATGGCGCTACAATTGGAAATCGGGGCCAGCATTTGCCATGGCTGCCTCCCTTTGCATGAGGAAGAGGGACTCTGGGGTGCCACAGAAGCGTGTTATCTCAGTGTCCCAAAATATTTACTGCCATTTATTTTTATAGTTTTAAAGAAACTCACAATCATTCTTATCTTTCCTCTGATTGCTAAGTTTTTTTGTTTGTTTGTTTGTTTGTTTTTTTAATGTGGAGATGAAAAGGAAGGGGATAGGCTTAACACTCAGAGAAGATTGCTTGGATCTCCGTGTGACATTGCTGTGCCTGAGACTCTTTAGCATGAGACGTTCCAGCTAACTATCAGGGACTAAGAACTCTTAATGCACCTCACTTCTTACCCAAAAACTCATCACAAAGCCATTAGATTAGCTGGGTCGGGACACCTGAGCTTTCTCGTCGGTTCTTCGGTTCCGGGAGCACACATCTCTGGACATCTTTGGGAAAAAGTACAAACGGATTCTTTGTCCCACTCCGTTGCCAAGACCACGTTGACCATCACAGATACTCTGCCCTCAGGGACTCTGCAGGGTGCATCTACATGTCAGGAGTGACCACCTTTTCAAATGACTTAGGAAAACATTTACAACTTAAGATGGCAAGACAAAGGAGCCTATGAAGCAGAAGCTGGTTTGACTTCAACACGTTGACCAAGGCGCAAACTGTGGTGTGCTCAGGAACTGCAACTCTGCTCTGTTCTTCTCTAGTTTCCCAACTAAAACAATAAGCATGAATTGCCTTTTTAATAAAGAAAAATGATGTTGATGGCAGAAACGACAGTTATAGGTTTTTCTCTGCTATTGTCGTCATTATTAGGTTATTTGTCATTATGGTATTTTTAGTGAGCTGGTTGTAAAAAAGAATAGAATGAAGGATAATGTGTGACCCTGCGCACCAGCCAGAGGTCAAAGGGGACGATTCAGCCCTCTCCTTTCTCGGGGACTCATGCTGTGTCCCAGTCACTGGGAAACGCTCCCCCAGGAGGTCTCACTGTCCAGAGATTTTGCCGAAACACTAAAGAAGCTGCAGTAAAAGGGTTTTTTTTTTTTTTTAACTTAAACATACAAATTACTTTTTTTCCTTTTCTTTTCCAGACTTGCTGTGAAGGAACAAGGTGTAGGGAATTTGAAACAAAGGTTGACATTCATTAAGCTAAGTGCTTCATGTGCACCATCTCATTTCTCTCCATTACTCGCGAAGTTAGGGACCCTTGTGCCTTCAAATGTTTAGAAGAGGAGACTGAGATCAGTTGAGGAGAGGCTGGCCTGGGTCAACCCCAGATCTGTCTGGAACAAGAGTCCATTCTCTAAACCAGGATGACACCCGTATGTGCTTAGAAGCTAGCCACGCAGCCTGCAAGACAGCCCAGTAGCACCTGGGCACAAGTCCTTGGAGAACTTTCCCACCTGCCACGTGCCAAGCTTTGCCCCAGGGCTGGGGCTGCTGCAGGAGACGGATATTAAATGCACTGCCCTTGTGCAGCCTGAATTTCCTAGGATGGTCATATTATGTCCCACGTGCCATTTCTGCCTTGTCTCTTTTGTTCAATTATCTAGTCCCCCATCATTACCAGACTGCTTCCTGGCCTTGAGCTTCGTAACACAGTTCAACACCTGAAGGGAAAGTCACTTCTCATTACTCTTCATTGAAACAAGTTCTTGATTATCTCACTCCACCCAAACATCCTGGTACGTTTGTATCTGTGTACTTGAGTGGGCTGGATCCTTAGCATTGACCAGGCACTGGCTCACAGATATGCACATTTCCAATGTCTAGACTTTTTGCCATGTTAGCTTCTAAAAAGCTCATTATGCCTTGGGGCCATTTTAACATAGATTTTAATCTTTTCATTAGTATCTAAAAGTGGATCTTCATCTATGGTGGTCAGTAACACTTAGATCATTAAAAGTATTGCAAATATTCCCTGTTATTTTCATTTGAAACTTGGTCTACATGCTCTTGACTCTGTGAAAGTTTTACAATAAAAAACCAACCACATCATTTATTCCTATATTTTTTTCTAACATTATGCTTAAAAAGATCTTCCACTGAAGGTGGAAATATTTTTTGTACTTTTTCTTCCCCGAGAAAGTTTATGTGGGAGACACGGAGTAGAGAGCCACTGTCCCAATGCGGAGTGTTCAATAATCTGCCTGTCTCCTCCCAATTTGACATGTTCCCTTCTGCATACCCTATGCATGCTATACAAAACCCAACCCAGAACTTCATCCTCTGTGCCACATCTGTCCATTCCTATACCATTATCAAATTTTCAATGAATATGTTCTTATATCAGATAGATTAGGTCCATAATCTCTTTCTTCTCCATATCAATTAGGGTTTCTTTTCTAACCCCCTCTCCATATCAATTAGATTTTTATTGGTTCTTCTGCTTATTAATTCTTTCAGATGATTTTTAGATTCAACTTGTCATTTTAAAAGAGTCAATTAGGCTCTTGATTGAAATTCTTTTACATGTACAGTTTAATGTGGGACATGTTGAATCTACCATGCAAGACCTTGAAATGTGTCCCTAAGGCTTCTTCAGAAACTTGAAAACACTGTAATAAAATTTCTCCTATGTTCCTTGTTGACTTCATCTCAAGGCATTCCCAAGGCTTCATTTTTCTTGTGAATGGCTTTTCTCCCTTTCCCACAACATTTTCCCAACTCTTTATTGTTGATATTTAGAGGGCTAATTTTAAAATGTATAGAACATTTTTCTTCCTCTTTGCTTTCCTTCAGCTCTCCCAATCTGCTGTAATGCACGTCTCCCTCGACACCCATTCCAGCCCCACTTGCAGGCAGAGTGGAAAGAACGTGGCATTTGGTGCATTTGACAGGGGCCCCAATGTATATTTGTGAACCTTAGTAACATCTGCTGCTTTGTCTATAAGGTAGGCCTAGTGTTAATGACTGTAGCCCTCGTCAGAATTAAACCTCATGTATGCTTTGTTTGTTCTAAATGCCATCCATCATTCTTTGAATGTAGATAGCTGCAGTACATTGTGACAGGCACCCGTGTGACGCTTTCTTAGGGGTGATATATGGAGTTAGGGTAGGTTAGTTGCTATAATAAACAGGCCCCACATGTGGCTTAACACACACACAAAAATCATTTCTTGCTCATATGACAGTCAAGTGTGGGTGTTTCTGACCAGCTGTCTCTCTTGGATGAAGACTTCTTTAGGTCCTTGGAACCACTACATTTGAACCAGTAGATGGGAAAGAGAAATCACTAAAGAATACATAGGAGGTTCTTGTGCACCAAGCTAGAAAGCCCCTTTGCCACCCCGTCCTCTTTTTGGTAACCTGAAGCACCTTACAGCAAAGGATGCTAGAAAGTGCGGTCCAGGAGCAAGTGCTAGGTTTGTTGAGCATGTCAACATCTCTGCCACAGGTACTATTTGGAGGAAGGGGAGTGGCCCATGTGCCAATGTGGTTGCTATTTGGGGAAAGGAGAGAGAGCACTTGTGCCTATGTGGTTAGTCTGAAAATAGTCCTGGAGAGTGGAGATTGTTCCTAGCTAAGCAAACTCCTGTCTTCCAGTTTTCCACCCTCTTTCCCCCATAAACTATATGATCATGATTTTCAGCAAAGTCAGCCATACTTGTTTTTAAGCCCTGTCTGATAGGAGGTTAGAGGACACAGGGACAGGAGCCCACTTTGTTGTTCTGGTTTAGGAGAAGGCACCTGTCACTGCCTCCATGAGACCTCACTCCAAATGTGGCCTCTACTTTCTGCACAACCAGACAGCAACTGGCTCTCCCCGCCCACTCCCCCACCTTCCCCGCCAGCTCAGGCCTCTCCCCAGCTCCTCCCCACACACATTCTCTGGCAAACCTCAGTTTTGGAAGAGCGATGACGATAATAATAGAAATGATGGCTGAACTTGGTGGATACCTTACTCCATCAGGCACTGTACAATTGCTCGGCTCCTCTCCTTACTCCCTAACAAGTCCGCAGGGGAGGGAGGCCCTTTTATTATTCCCTGTTTGGTGACAAACTGAGGTGCTACTGAATGGGGTAAGAAACATATCAAACTCACAAACCGAGAGTAGTGAGAACTCGAACGTCAGCAGCTACCTGCCTGCAGAGCCTTCAGTGGGGATCACCGTGCTGAGTTCAAAAGTGCTCCCCTTTGCTCTGAGCTTACAGTCAAAACTTCCTGCTTCAGTTAACAGCTGTCTTCTGGTATGCCCTCCGATCTCCTCTCCAAACTCACCTCTTGTCAAGAGTGTGCAGACAAACATACACATGTACGTGGGCACACACACATTCAGACACGCACAAACGTACAAACACACACACACACACACACACACACACACAGACACGCACACCAGAACAAGGTGAATTTCACCACTCGGGCCATGCTAGCTTTTCACTCCCTCCTGTGGCCATGTCCACTGGCCTTTGGACCCACACATACAAACACTTATTGAGCACCTAATTAAAGGTCAGGCACTATGCTAGGGGCTAGAGATATCAAAAACAAGAAAAGAGACCTATACCTTGCCTCTATTAAGTTCTATTCTATGGGGAAGAGAGATAGCAAACGAGCCAAGCAGGAGTCTGTGTTGGGGGGTATTGCTAGTGTCACGAAGTCACCAGAATCCAGGTAAGGGTGTGGCAGAGGGGCTAATTTAGTTAGGATGTTCTCAGGGAAGACCTTTCTGGAGAAGGGATTTTTTTTGGCCAATGGTGGCCCCACCAAGCTAGAAGAAAACCATCACAGGCAGAAGGAAGGGTTAGTGCAAAGCCCCAGGATAGAGCCTGCTGGGCCTGATTGAGGAACAGAGATTGAGCCCCAGTCACAGGAAAGAAAAGAGCAATGCAGAGTGGGTGTCACGGATGTGGCCCATCTACAGGCCGCGAAGACAGTGGTCGAGTCGGCCTGACTCCACAGTCAGTCACCTGGTGTTGTTTGGTTTTAAACTAAGTAATGACATGGTGGGATCTACATTTAATAAGATTACTCTCACTGCTCTTGTTAAAGGCCAACTTGATGCCCTGAAACACTTCCTCCCAGTGCTGTCTTAAGGCAGCAGGAGTGGACATCATTAACATCCAATGACCATTTGATTTGAAAATTCTGCCTTATGCAAATTATGGAGAATCAGCACAGCGGAAAATATCAGTATGAACCAGTTACCACGTCAAGTGCACCAAATTCCTATGACCTGGAAGCTGGGCTTGTTTTTGTGTGGTTCTGTTTAGAACTAAGCTTGGTGTCTGGACTCTAGGTAGAGTCTGACCCTGCCTAGACCTACTGTAAGTAGGATCAGTGGCCCATGTGATGCCCAGGTTGGCATTGGAATTGTAATATGTGATTTTCTCAAAATCTTCAGGACTCCTTTTTTTTTTTTTTTTTTTTTAATCTCTTTGAAAATTTTTAAGAAGATTTTTTTTTTTCTTAATGGCACTAACACTTTTGTCCCCGATGTAGTAGATCCTGCTGTGAACTTTGAAACGGAGCTGTTTCTAATGGAGCTGTTTTCTGCAGGTGTGTTGTTCTGTGGTGTCCCATCCCACCCTCCAACAAATGCAGACTGACATTGCTTCTGAAGGAGGAGCGCATTCGGAGACAGAACCCTAGAAAGAGCTGAGGCTTGCAAAATAATGCAAAGGGTGATAAGTATGGGTTTTTGAGCTAAGTTTGGAGCAAGAAGGAAAAGGAAGGGATTGGGAGCGGATGGTGCAACTCGAACAGATGACACAGAGAAAGCAGAAGTCCCTCGCTCCTGTTTTGCTTCTACCTTCTCCCCCAAGAAACAAGATTTGAGGGCTGGAAGGGATCAGTGTGCATTGTTAATACCAAGTAAGCATTAATTTTGGAATCAGAGCTCAGGGTTCCGCACACACCAGGGTGATGGCTCACTTAACTGCAAAGACCAAGAGCAGAATGTGTGCAGATGTTGCTGTGTGGAGCCAAGCATTGGGTCCAGGGGCAGGGAGGTGGGGGGACCCCAACAGCTGCCCAGTGTAGCTCCTTCTAGCCACAGGGGCATGCAGAGCCACACTGCTTCATCCTGAAAAACCAGAATCCTGGATGATTTTGTATCTGAGTTGCCAGACTTTTAAATGCTGGTTAAAGAAGTCAGAAAAATTCAGAATTTTCCAAAATGCTATGCAAACCCAAAGAATACCCATCTGAAGACTAGGCTGAGCTCAAGGCTGCCATTTCGGAAAATTTGATCTAAATTAACTCAGCTCTCCAGAGAACCTGGTAAATGACTCAATCCCTCTTCAGCCAGTAGGAAAGGAGATACAAGAGGGGCCACAGAGAACTGCTATCTAAGATTTCTCCAAGGGTCAGTGTGGATTCCCACAGTAGATGACGGCCTGACCGTTAGGAAATTGTAGACGAGGTTACTGGGGAGAATAAATGCTCCAAGAAAAAAAGGCACGGGTCCTGCTCTTAATCTTGGCTCAAGGAAGATCAAGGACTTTTAAAAAAGCTGCTCGGTGGGAGTTGAAGGAAATTATGCAGAGATGGCATGAAAGGAAGGCAGCGTTGTCAACAGGGAGAAATGTGGCTGAGTTTATAGGAATTTTAGGTGAATCTGTGCCTGGATAATCATTCAAATCCCAAAGATATTGATTAACTGGCCAATAGGCCCCAGAGAAAACGTTCTGAGCAATCATTCCACAGGGGTCTAACATGTTGTACCTATTTTCATTAACTAGATATAGAGCTATCTGATGGCAGAATGGGCCTTAAAAACATAATGGAAAATGTGCATTGTGCATTTGTATTAATTTTTGAGTCAGACGGATATATGTTGAACTTTCAGCCTCACCACCACTAGTGACATTGCCTCTGACAAATTGTGGAATATCTCTGACTTTTTATTCCCTCCTTAGCAACAGGGAGCTATGGCAGGCTCTATCTTCAATAGGTACTGTAAGGATGAACAGGGAGAATACAGGTAATGAGCTTGATATGTACCTCCCCGGGGAAAGGCCCAATGCATGCTGGCAGCCCAACCGATCACTATCGCTACCATGATTGATACATTTGCAAAAACTGAATCTTTTTGTAGTTCTCCTGGGCTCAACAAACTTATACCCCTCTGTGATTCCTTCACTGTTGAATAAAGGCATGAGTGAGTGAATGAACTAATAAATCTGCTATTTAAAATAAAAATTCCAAGTTTGGAAGATAAAGTAAAAGAGAAGAAGAGCTTTCTTGCTGTTAGGAACTTCAAAGTCAGTCCAATCCTCCTGCCCGAGGGTTCTACCATCAGAGGCGACACCAGTTGTAATTCCTGGATCCTAAGGGTTGGATTGTTCTAGACTTTGCTCCCTAAAGATTCAGCATCTTGCACCCGTTTGGGGGCAGGTAACTGAGAAGTGCCCAGCCGGACAGCAGGGTGCTGATTGGCAAATGTTCTCCAGGTAAATACTGTGTGTGATGTTCCACAGCAAAAGCCTCAAGAGCAGACTCTATGCTCAAACCCTCCAGAGTCTTCAAAGACCACCTAAGGTGGAACAAAACCAGTCACCTCACCTCACAGGGACAGAGCATTTAAGATCCACCTGTACCTTCTCCAAAGTCAGCTGCTGTGTTCTACATGGACACAGACCTGGGCTTTTACAGCGTGGGAGAGGGACCGTGGGGGCATCAGGTTTCCAGAGGGGAACAGACTCTCGGAGGTCTGGGTGTGACTGAGTCCGTCTAAGTCATTGCTACAGCCTCCTTATGCCTCCGGCTAATTCCCTCAACTACAGGTGGAAAGATCCTTTCATTTTCAGATATGGTTCTCCTGCCTCCACACTTTAAAAAAAATCCTGCTGTCTTCCAATCAGGCCTAGAGTACTGATCAAACTCAATACAGTGGCCTTCAACCATGCCTCTCAGACACATCACTACCTGGTTACTTCCTACTCTCTCCTCTGAGTTCAGCACCAATTTATCAAGACGTCCTCTGTGACTTCCTGATCAGATCTAATACCCTTACTATGGACTTCCATTGCTTGGTCATCCTGCCAACCTTACATATGTACAGCCTGACACCCCTCCAGGGTTTCAGGGAGGCTGTAGGCAGGCAAGAGCCCAGCTCCCCATTATGGGAAGAGATAACACAGATGGAGTGTTCGCTGCATACCGGGCCTTGTGCTGGGTGTTTGCAGGCTTTCAGAATCTCCCTGGTTGCCTATTGCAATCCTGTGAATTAAGAAATGAAGGCATAGAGAAATCAAGCAACCTGCCCAAAGCTTGTCTATAATTCCCGTGTGGGATCTGAACTCAGGTGGTTCCGGAGCTCGTCCTTTCAACATTAACTCAGTGGTTCTCAGAGTGGGGTTCCAGGGACCAGTGCCTCAGCATTGCCTGGACCTTGATAGAAATGCAAATTCTCAGGCCCCACCCAAAACCTAGTGCTTCAGAAACTCTGGGGCCCGACCCTGGCCTTGCAACCTGGGTCTCAACCAGGACTCCCACGGATGCTGACATTCACTCGGGCTTCCCAACTGCTGTCCGAAGCCATATTTCCCTATGATCATAGTGCCACGTCTTAGGCACTTAATAAATGCTTAAGTGTGGAAGGCAGAAAGGGAGAGGAGTGAGGGAGGAAGAAGGCAAGCAAGCAAGCCTCCTCCCAAGAACATTCTGAAGTAAGTGGGTGGGGGTTTGCCGTGGCTGGCCCATACTTTAATCTTCAAATTGCAAAAACATTAACATTATTGATTGATCAGACATCAATCCAACAGAAATTTAATTAAATTAGAATGTGTCACCGAGCAGACCTGGCTGCGTCATGCATAAATCTCAGGTAATAAGTTGACAAAGAGACAGCAACCATTGATGGCCAGCCCTGGCTGAACTGAGGGTCCGCCATTCTCTCTTCCCCAGCTGCAGAGGCCCTGTGTGCGCGCCCACACAGACAGACAGACACACACACACACACACACACACACACACAGAAGGTACAGGTAAAATGGGGTGAGCTCCTGATTTATGCTACCCACGGAGTCCCCAGCAGCCAGGGTGTCCAAGAAATGCCCTCCCTGTGTGATTTACTGCTGTCCTGGGCTAGCCACACCATGTTGGGGGAATGCCCCGGCCGGGGTCCAGCCCTCGGCTAAAATGCTGACCCACGCTTACATCTACTGGGTGAGAGGATTAGCACTTGGGGTGTCCTCACGGCAAATGTGTCCTTTGGAGGAAGCCAAACCCTCGGAGGGCGGGAGACCTGCTCTTGCTTGGCCGGACAAAGAATGTATTTTGGTGTCAGTGAGAAGATGCACCTGCTGCCCCGCCCCCGCGGGCTCCAGCCCTCTCCTTAACTGGCTCAGCCTGGCTCACCCTGGGCAGGCCAGGGGCGTTGGCGCTGAGGGGCTGGCAGAGCATGTCGGGAGGAGCAGACATGCCCTGGAGAGGCCACCATGCCGGGAGAGGTCTGAATTCTTTGGGGTAGGGGACAGGGGTGCCCGAGGACAAGATAATCCAAGGGGGAGCAGAAAAGAAACCAGAGAAGCAGTGCTCCGTGAAGCATGATAAATCACCCGGGCTATTCTGGTCCCGGGTCAGGAAGGCTCCCAGAGGAGACCCTCGGAATGGTGATCTCTGGAACTCCCCCCCCACCCCCGCTTTCATCGCTTGCTCCCAATCAATTGCAGGCCTGCCTTTCCTTTCCTTTTTAATAGCTATCTTCCGCAGAAAGAAAGGACACCATGTGACAAGCAGATGTTCTGGAGAGGCCACCGGCTGCCCCCCTGCTGGCAGCATTTATTCCTGAGCCCCCTCTGGGCGTATCCCAGGCCTTGCTCTCAAGCCCCAGGTCTGCAAAACTGCAACCCAGCCAGGCCCAGGCCTGCTTTTGTAAATAGGGTTTTATTGGAACACAAATTTGTTTACACTCTCGGTGGTTGCCTTCCTGCTGCAAAGGCAGAGTGGAGTCGTGGTGACAGACACAGTCTGGACCACAAGGCCAAAAATATTTAATATCTGTCCCTTTATAGAAAAAGTTTGCTGATCCTCAGGCTAAAGAAGTGGCGAGTGGCTGGGGACCTGGGCTCTGGATGCGGACTCTTTTGGGCTCCGAGCCTGCTGCCTAAGAGCCATGTGACCGTGGGCGAGTAGGGATACCTCTGTGGGCTTCCATTTCCTCCCCTGGAAGTGGGGATATTAAAGTCGCCTCCATCGCAGAACATTAGGAAGATGAAATAGGTTGCAGCGTTAAAAAAGTGGTTGTGATAGAACCAGGAATTTCACATACGGGGCTCTCCTTTAAGCACATAAACTGCTTCTAAGCAAAGATTCACTTTGCTCCCATTCATAGGTAAAAGGTGTCTCAAGGGTGCAAAAGTGAGTCCAGGCAGGAATAGACCATCTCAACCCTGGTCGGAGGCATGGAGTCGGCCTCTTCCTCTCCCCCTCCCCCAGGCTCTGAGGCAACCTCAGTAAATTTATAAAGAAACACATTTCATCACAAGACCTACGCTGGCATTTTTGGGGGGGACGTGCTTACACTTGGAACGTGAAGGATGTCCCAACAGATCATGTGAGCCAGGGAGATAGGAACACTGCTGAGGAAGTGGGAACTTCCTTGAAATGTCCCTTTCCTTTGTCCTCTGAACCCCAACACTTGCCCTGGTTGGATCCTTGCCAGCAGGGACGCCCATCCGCCCTTTCCTGGCAGGGCTGGCCAGTGGGTGCAGGACTGGCCAGGGTACTGGACCCCTAGGAGTTCACAGGGACCAAGGGACCAGGGCTGCAGCTGGGGGCTTGGTAACAAGGGCCTCCCACTCCTCTGGGGCTGGAGGAAGGGTTAGGGACCCAGAGGATGACACACCAGTTCACACTGTGCATTCTTGGATGGTGGGATCCATGTCTTCAGACGCAGCTAAAAATACCATTTCTGGTCACCATAACCAGCATCCACTAATTCAGGTGCTATGCTAAGCACATTTTATTTAATCTTCACAAACACCCAGTGGGACAGATAACCATTTTTCTTCCCACTTGCTAAGAAAACAAAGACTTAAAGAGGTTAGATCATTTTCTTAATATACTATGGGAAAGAAAGCCAGGATTCCCTCTCCAATATGGCGCCCAGCCCACAGAAGGTACCCAATGTGTATCTGGACGTATGAGTGAGTGGGTGAATGATGGCGCCGTCCTGTACGATTCTAGACCCTGTGTGTTTTACACCACGCACCCCTGTCTCCTGTTCATCTCTGTATTCCAAAAACCTGAGCAGGTGAGAGGCACTCAAATGGTTTCATTAACTGGGAAAGGACAACAGGTTGGAATTACAAAAATCAGGGTTTCCTCCAAGTCTTTTGCCAACGGGGGCAAGATACCGCCTCTGTTGCTTGGAATAAAGAGGAGAGGGCTGCGGGGTGGTGGCGGATGAAGTGTGCAGGTTGGTGCCTGGGAGATGGCGGGTCTCAATAAAGGGCAGCTCAACTCCTCACAGGTTTTGTTCACATTACTTTATCTCCACACGAATCACCACCCTCATTCTTGTGGCTGTTTGTTGAAAAAACTGGAAGGTGTGTGCCATCTGACAGGTACCCATCCGTTGGGCTTTGCGACCTGAACTTCCTCTAGGGAAGAGAAGGTGACGAGGGCAGGTGGTGAGCTAGGAGAAGCAGCTTTCTGTTTCACAGCAGAGCCTCTCTGCCCCACCAATCTACATTTTCTCCCTTCCTCTTATCTTGCAGTTCTCAATAGACGCAAGTTCACCACAGAGAGTTTGGCAGACTCTGGTGCTGGACCCTCAGCATACCCTGCTATTATTTCCCACCTGAAGATACAAAACAAAACAAAAACCCCAACAAACTGAGGCCTGGAGATATCATAGGGTTGGCGCAGGCAGCTGCTGGGTGGCTGTGTTAGGACTGTGGTGTTCTGAGGGATCCGTTTCCTCCTTAATCTTTCTGTGTCATCAAAATTTCCATAATGGGTCTAATTTATGATTCTTTCCAGAGGAGGAAAGTCCTAAAAGGAGATAAGAGCAAAGTAAGTCACTGGCAACTTTGGAGAAAGCACTCTCCCTGGCCCAGAAGACAGAGGGCAGTTCCCTGTAGCACTGACCCATAGCGGTCTTCCCAGACTTCCCTGACTCAGGCTTTCCTGCAGCTTCACTCCTTTCCCAGGGCTCTGGACTCACCTACAGGGAGGTCCCCGAGTCCACATCTGAGCTAAGTCCTAAGGGGAAAACTCAGAGGATGGAGCTCCCAGCAAGCCTCAAGCAGCTCCAAGGCCAGTAGTGGAGAGAAGAATGAAGATCTTACCCGGAGAAAGGGACAAACAGCCATGAGACACCCAGCAATTCCTCTCCCAGGCATCCACCCAAGAGGAATGAGAATGGGCACACAAAGACTGCGTGGTTCCATTCACAGGAACATCGTTCCTAATGGTCCCAAAGTGGAAATAACCGGAACATCCATCAGCTGGTGGCAGGTTGAACAGTGTGTTGTACCTGCACACTAAGACACTAAGAACGAAATGCACACGCGTGCTCCGTCATGGAGGGACCTCAGGACCATAGGCTGAGGGAGCGAGAGGGCACGTGTTGTAAGATCCCGTTATGTGAAGCATCCCAAAAAGGCAAATCTACAGACAGAAAGTAGACAGGTGACTGCCAGGGGCTTGGAGGTGGGAAGAAATAAGTCGTGACAGTAAGGGGCACGGGGCTTCCTTCTGGGGTGGTAAAGGTGTCCGTAAACTAGAGTAGGGTAATGGTCGCACCACTCTGTAAACATACAGAAGCCCATGACGGTTCACATTTTAAAGGGTGAGTTTTATGTAACACATGTGTAAATAATATCTCATTGTCGTAGAAAAGGAGAGAAATGGGCCTTGGAGGGGAGAGTCCTAAAGGAGCAATGGGGCCTGTGCCCACGGAGGCCAGCCCTGCAGGGCGCCCAACCAGGGGCACTGACCCAGCTCCCACCTGGCTGCAGCACCCATTCTGGTGAGAAGGACAGGCCCCAGCGAGAGACATCCCTGCTAGAGGCTGTGCTGAGAGCCAAACTGTGGACGCCTCTCTTTTTGCAGGACTGAGGAGCAGAGGTCTGGACACAGCACAGCTTTGCTCTGTGCCCCATCCATGCCCTGGGCTCAGAGTGAGTGTCCTGGGGAAAAACCCCAGGACAGCCATGTCCTCTCTGGAGGGAGAAGTGCCCATTTCTCTTTGTAAGCCCTGGATCTCTGTGTGCCCCTCGTCTTGTTCCAGGTGGAAGAATATAGGGACAGTCCCAGGGTGCTGAGACCCAAGGGGCAGCAGGGACGTGGGGTGCGACTGACATGTTCCATGAGCTCTCTCCTAGCAGCCCAGGGCAAGCGCTGAGGGATGGAGCCCCTCCTGGGCCTCACAGGACCCACTGGCAGGACATGGCCACATCTTCTCCCTGGTCCCTCTTGCACTGATGCAAATGGCCAGTGGATATTCCCGACGCAGCGGTGGGAAACCCCTGGAAAGAGCTCACAGCTGTTTCCTAAAACGGCAGAGAAAATAAGGAGAGAAGCCGCCTCGGCTTCTCGCAGCCGTGATCCAGGGCGCACGGAGCTCGGCGGCTCCCCTGAGCTTGGGCCCTACAGAGCGCGGTGGAAAGGGCACCGGGTGAGCTGTCTTTATGACATTATTGATTTATTCTCCACCTGCAGCTGAAAACCATGCCCGGACAGACAATAAAAATAAGTACTTAACCATATCACCAGCTCCGCCGTCAAAAATGGATTTTACACTTAAAGATACAGCTGATCTGGGCGAGGGTTTTAATGACATTTTTGAGTTTTAAATTAAAAAAAAAAAAATCAAATCTTTAAAAAAATTAAATGAGAAATCACCCACGTGGCTCTTTGTGGGCTGCCTCGCCTAAAGCCTCCAGGCATGGGGGTTGGGGGCTTGCATATGTGACAGGGGAGTGGGGAGGCCTAGGGGGATGTGGCTCCTTGGTGGAGATGAGCAGACCTGGTCCATGGAAAGGGGTAACTGAGCAGGATGCAGGGAGCAGGAGAGGGAGGTGGGGAAGAAATGGGAGCCCCAGGAACGGATGGGGTGGGGGCTGGGCTGGTTATTTACAGTTTTTAAATGAGAGCTCAGGGCCACCCCCTCCCTCTCCAGGTCTCTCCAGATGGCAGTGAAGAAGAGACGCCCATGGGCAGCCTCCATGCAGCCTGGATTTACCTCTTTGGAGGCAGTTACCCTGCCTGTTTTATACTATTGCTATTTCTAAAAACGCCGATCTCCTCGGGCAGGAGTTACATCTGGTTAATCCATAGGTTTCGATCGCTCATCCTGGACCTGGGCCACTAGAGACTGCTGAGCGCACGGCTGGGAGGCGGAAGGGAAGGGAGATGGCAGGATCAGGGCACAGTGAGCTCAGGGGCTCTCTGCCATGCAGAGCGCCTTTGCATCAGTCCCCTGGAGAGGCTGATGAGGCTGGGCTGGGAGACAGGGAGAGACTGGGCCCAAAGTGGAAGTGTGCCTTGCCCCTCAGCCCTTATTTTTCCTTCGGAGCCCATGAGGCCCTCCGGTTGCTTGTTTTTTCTGGTGATTGTAGAAGCCCTGGGTACAGCCATGCCTGATGACCCACTCCCAGGAAATCAAAGTTAAAAGATCTGCTCACTGCAGTCTGAGAGGTGTCCGGAGCATGTTGCTGAATTAGGAGGGATCTGAGCGCCATGGCCTGGGATCGCTGACTTCAAACACTGACACAAGCCAAGCAATGAGAAATGTGCGGTTTCATCTGCCAGAGACCCAGGCCCCCGCTGCACCTTTCTAGACACTAGAAAGTGCTGGTAGCAGGGCAGATGATGGCGGCACCATCTACCCCCAGGATGAATGCAGTGCGCGTGGAGGCTGCTGAGCCTTCTGACTTAGCATTTCTAGAAGTTTCCTTTCAATGGCCACGGGTGGTTCAGCTGTGCCCCTTCTGCTGCCTTTATGACACCTTGGGAAGAACGTGAACTTGAAGTTACACGATTGGAGGGAAGCGGGACATTTACTAACCGCTGTCCTGGTGCTGGGCGTGAGACTGAGTGCTTGTTACATGTACTAGCTTTTGAGAGATTAAAAAATACAAGTGATCGTGTCTGACGAGGAAGGACGATGAAGGAACTCTCTGGAGAGATGGGAGTATTCTCAATGGCCCTAAGGGTGGGGTCTTAATGGTACAGCTAAGGGTCTGCATATCCAGGTATATGGATTTGATCTTAATATCTGTAAAAAATTCACGATCAAGTGCACAGGGCAGAATGGGAATCATTACCAAAGCCAGGTGATGGTATGTGAGGGTTTGAGGCACCTGTTGTAGGCAGAATTCTAAGATGACCCCAGAGATGCCCTGTGTGATCTCCTCCCCTCCAGTGGGGTGCCATGCCTCTACCATTGACGTTTTTAAAGATGAGCTTTCCTATTATAAGAGCTGTGAGTGTTCTGGGGTGTTATACTGTGTCCCCTTCATGGTAAAGATGAAGCAATTTCACATCTATAATTAAGGTTCCTAGCCAGCTTGGTTAATTGAAAGGGAGAGTACCCCTGGAGGGCCTGGCCCAATCAGATGAGCCATGAGGAGAGAATTTGGGGTTTCCTGAACTCCCAGATTCAGAGCAGCAAAGACTTTCTCTCTCTGGCCCTGCAGAAGTGAGCCTCAGACGAGACCCGCTTACAAGACCCTCACAGGAGACTTACAAAGCTGTATCCAGAATCCCTACCCACAGAGAGCATGAGGAAAAAAAAAACACAGGTGTTATTCCAAGATATTAACTTTATGGTACTTCGTTACACAGCAGCAGGTAACTAGTAAAATACTTTGCATTTGAAATTTTCTGTAAAATAAACAGTTAAATCAAGTGCAATGGACGTTTAAGACAGTGTTAGGGAGCATGGACATAGACCCAGATTTGCCTCCCAACTCCAGGCCCTTCTTGTATTGTGGTCTTGGCAAATTTACATGTTCTCTCTGACCCTTGGTTTCTTCATCTTCACCATGAGAGGGACAAGAGGGTTCACTCCGAGAGTGTTCTAGCAGAGAAGCAAGAGGATCAGGGTATTCAAAGTGCAGAGTGTTGGAGAGGATGTCAGTGTGGTGAGAAGGGTGACAAGATGACAGTGAGTGAGCAGGTTTGTCGCATGACAGGGAGCTACT
Source organism: Callospermophilus lateralis (assembly GCF_048772815.1). NCBI lineage: Eukaryota > Metazoa > Chordata > Mammalia > Rodentia > Sciuridae > Callospermophilus > Callospermophilus lateralis. Next base: position 59,059,466 of record NC_135322.1, read on the forward strand.
GTCACCCATTTCCTTTGTAACCTTAGGCAATGGAGCCCATCATCTCTGAGCCTTGGTGCCTCTACCACTGACGTTTTTGAAGATGTGCTTTCCTATTATAAGAGCTCGTGTGTGCAGGCCTGAGAGCTGCCGTGGACACTCACATTATTGTCCAAGACCATCTTGAAGATCTTTCCTGGGCGTCTTGTTCCGGAAGGTCAGGTGCCACCCCCCACCTGCCACGGGCAATGAGTCCCACCTCAAGGACATCAAACATTCTTGACAGAAGTCCCCAGAACACTCCAGGGCAAGATGGGAACAAGGACTCTAGCAACGGTTGAAAGGACCCGGAGAGGGAACTGCTGTAATTAACTTAATTTGAACTTGGCAGTGGCCACAGCTGTCAATGACACTCCTCCCGCTGGGGAAAAGGTGCCACCGGGTCATTTTAATGACCATGAGGGCTTCTGTTGTTCACTGGGGCTGAAAGATGCCACTTCAAGGGCTGTGGGACCCAGGAACTCCAGCCCCAGGAGGGGCACGGATTTGCTGGACACGGACACGGCGGTGGCCTTCAGACTCTCAGCTGGAGAGGACCAGCCTGACGGTGTTTGCACGAGGAAGGCCTTGGTGCCTGGCTGTCTGGGGTAGAAAACGGCCTCTGCCTCATCTTCTCTTCCAGCAAAGGGCAAGCATCTCAAAGGCCCATGGTCCAGACGCTGGCTGAGGGTCCCCCGTGCGGGGCTCGGCTCCTAGCATCCCCTCAGCTGGCTTTGTTTCCCTGTCCTGCCCTGGTTTCTCCTTCACCTTCAGCTACCTATTTATCTGCATTTTGTTTATTACAGCGAATTTGCAGGCTGCCCCCAATTCATTGTGGAAGAGGCGACTTATTTAAAGAAGAATAAACACTGAGATGCAGGCATGATTCCCCTCTTTGATAGATAAGAGGAGAGCTTCAAGAGGAGCTGCCCAAGGCCTCAGGACGGCTGAGTAGCGAAGTGCAAATTTCAGACTAGGTGAAAACCCCCAGCCCTCCCCCGCCCCCCGCCCCCACTCTGCCACCCTGCGGCCAGCGAGGACCTCAGGGGCCTGGAAGGAGGGGCTGCTTTCACATACCAAAGCCCCCCTCCTCTCCAAGCCTCCAAAGAAGCTTCTGAGTTCCCCTGTTTACATATCTGAGAACCAGGCCTGGTCTAGGGAGGTTCAGGAAACTGCCAAGGTCACAGGGCCAAGGGCGGTGGGGACAGAACTTGAGACAGGGGGACAGCTGCACTCATGCGAGGCTGTGGCTTCCATCAGCAAACAGGATCAAGGTCACCAGTCATAGGAACGGGACCTGCATTCCATCAGGTGCTATATCCCTGGGCTCCTAGGTACCATCCAGCACCCTGTGTCACCCCAGAGGAGCTGTAGACCGTCTGTCCTGGTGTAGCTGTGTGTCATCCTGTGTCCCGTCCCCGGGAAGCCTCCATGAAGTCGGTAACCCACCATTATTCTTCTGGGTCTGTGTTGCGTGAAACCCCGAATGGTTTATTTCGGATGTCTGAGTAAGCTACAGGTAGAAGACCTGCACTCTATACTTTGGAAGTTCCGTGCTTGGATGGAATTTGTCCGGGAGGGGCTGTTGGTCCAGAACTTCCCCTGTTGATCTCTCCCCAGGGTCTAGCAAACTCGCCTGAATCTGGGAGAGCTGGTAGTCAAATCCATCTCCCAGACCTTGGTCCCAAGTCCTTGAAAATGCATCCTGTGCCACACTCTGGGCAGGATTGGTGCCTCCTTGCAGGAGGGGAAGGAAGGAAGAGGCTGCCAAGTGCCCAGGCCTGCGTGGCTACTGTACACCAGTGATTTAATTCTCTCGCCTCTTGGCATTGCTGACCCAATTTTAAGATGAAAAAAGCTGATGATCTGAGAAATTGTAGCTTGGCTCCAATCACATGGTTAATTTGTGATGGGGCTAATATTTGGACCAGATCCTGTGGCCCAAATGCCCATACTACTTTCTACAGATTTTCAGCAGTCACCTGATTTCTACTGGTCACTGATAGGTGACCAGTAGAAAGAGTCCTGGCATCCCCGCAATGGAAGAATTCATGGCAGCCCACCTACTCGCTGCCCTAGGTCAAGGTCCAGGGTGTAAGATTCATAAACTCTCTGGCTTGTCCCCAAACACTCCTTGACCGTGTCACGCAGTCTGAGGTAGCGCCTCTCGGAACCTCCGTTTCAGAAATGACAAACTCTGGGGTCCACAAGCTGCGGCTGGTGGGCTGAGAGCCCTACCACGCAGAAGGGCCTGCTCCGATTCCCCAATTAGTAACATGTTGTCGGGTTCAATTCTCTTCCAGGTGAAATTGGGCAGGCAGAATTCTCAGCTGAGGTAAAAGACACTCTTCAAAAAACTGTTTTACAAGATATATTTTTAATTGGCTTGGATTTTAAGATAAAAACAGCCCAGTCCAACCACAACGTGGTGTGACCCAGATTGGGATGAACTAGGGAGGGGGGAAGCAGGAAGGGGCCGGATCCTCCTCTAGGATGAGGTCAAAGGCACAGCCATCACCCTGCAGGAGGAGAAGTATGGGTCGCGTGGGGCTTCCTGGCCTGAGGCTCTGCTCTGTTTTGTGCACGCACCCAGATGTTCTCAGCTTTCACTATGAGGAGAAGGCAGGAGGGGTGGGATGGGCCATAGCTTTCTTGGGGAAGGGATCTCAGAGCCAGGGACAGAGCTGGGCAAGGACAGTCAGCCTGGAGCCAGGTGTGAACCAAAGCCTGTGTCTCATCCAAGGGTGGACAATGACGCCAGACAGAGCAGAGGCCACTAGGCACTCACCAAAACCCACTTCCTATTCTTCAGGGAAAACAGCTAGACTACATTTCCCAGCATCCCTTTCAGTTCAGATAGGGCCATGTGACTTGTTCTGGCCAACAGGATGTGATGTGAGTAGCTGAGGCCATTTTCCACCTGGGCCAGGAAAGTTTTCTGCCTGATCCATTCCCTTCTCCTCCTGCATCTGCTAGCACAGGAGAAGGGAGAATGGAGAATTAGGAAAAAATGGCAGAATGGTGCTCTGGAGCCTTTGAGCTACCACTTGGAGGCGATCCTCTCAGCAGGAACACCCTCAGGGAGTGGTGTCTGGGTGACAATTTGATATTTTTTTCTGTTGATTCTTTTAAACCTCTGTTCCCCTTCCCTGACTAATAAACAGGATGGGAATCATAAAGACCAAGGAAGCATTCTGAGCATAAGACAGCCTGGGATAAGAGAAGTGGTAACTAGGGGGGTGACTAGATGAGCCCCAAGACATGCAGAGTGGAGAGGGGGTGGGTATGGGGCTCCCAGCCACAGCTGCTCTGACAGGGAGGGACCCCTGTGGACTCATGCAGCCTCATGGTGGCCTTTCCTACCTCCTCCTCTCCATCCTCACGGACAGTATTCCTGGATCCTGAGATCTTCTACATTCAGGTCTGGTGATGAGCACCTTCCATGTTTTATCTCAGTCCATGTTTCTTCCTTCACAATTACCCTCTGAAGGAGGCTCTGTGACAGTCCCATTGTGCAGGTGAGCAAGCGATTTGCCTGAGGTCACCAGCCATGGACACTGCCCTTCTCACTCTATAGTCCTACTCTTGACCACCCACTGTGAATGCCTCAGACTCCTACTGGGGTCTTGCCTCTCCTACCCCTTCCTTCCTTCCTTCCTTCCTTCCTTCCTTCCTTCCTTCCTTCCTTCCTTCCTTCCTTCCTTCCTTCCCTCCATCATCTTTCCCCTTCCTCCAGCCCACATTCCCTCCCTCCATCCTCTGCTCATCCATCCAAGTTACTGATTCCTGCATGTCTGAGCTCCCTCTGCCTCCCGGACACAATGTAGGCCTTCGCACCTAGGCATCTGGTTCTAGAAGGATCCACCTGGGTGGGGGAGATGGTCCCAGGAAGCGTCTACTCAATGACGCATGAGCTGAGCAAAGCCACTTTGACAGCAGGGTGCAGCCTGCTCCAACTTGGGCAGATTCTCCTGACCCAAGCCTGGAAGTCAGCCTGCAACTGGGAAAGACTGCAGCCAGGGTGGCTGGTGCAGGCGGAAAGTGCTGGGTCAGGGGACAGGGCGTGGGGAGGAGGGTGTCAGGACAAAGAGCTGTGAGAGGCATTTGCAGCTGTGGGGAGCATAAAGGAGCCCCGACTGGCTTGGGTTTTGAGGCGGTCCTGTCCTGGTTGCTCTCAGCCCATCCTCCCAACGGGAGAGACCACAGTCATGTGACAGTTTCATTTCCCCCAGAACTTTCTTGGCATTTCCCTTCTTCTCCTTTCCCTCTATCTGGGGGTTCGTTTCCTTCCGCAGGGGAAGTGCAGTGTGCAGTTGGCACTTCTCCAGAGTTCCAGGCGGAGCCTCAGCGCTGCCTCCCGCCTCCAGCCAAAATCTCCACCAGGAGGATGGAGAGATGGGAAATCAACGACCTAGTCTTTTACAAAACCCGAGCTGGCTGCTGGCTGCCAAGAGATGCTATCAATTGATTAACACACAGCCTGCCAGCTCCCACTTGATAAGAGACGGGTCCTACAGGGGAGCCTCCATCACCACCTGCCCTTTCCACGCCCCCTCCAGTTCCTGTGCTCATCCCTGCACATGGGGTGGCACGGGGCACCTTTGCAGCCTGGCCTGCCCCAGGACTGGGTGGCAGCTGCAGGAGGGAATCACCAGGCTGCCTGCTCCCTGCAGAACAGAGCCACCTCTCACTGAGCACCTGAGGAGGGGGTCCAAGGAGAGGGGCTATGACATCTCACAGCAGATGCCAGGACAGGGGGGCGCTCTGCATCCCTCTTCCCTCCTTCCTTCTTCCCATCAATGAATGTGCATCGAGGCTTCTGAACAAATGCTGCCAGAGGAAACGGAGCAGGGAAGGAAAGGAAAGGAGCAAAGGGAGAGGAAAGGAGGGAGGGAGAAGGGACAGAGCCATGGGCCATCAGCTGCGTGTCGGGGGAGCTGGTGTGAGGAGGAGCAGGGGCTGCGAGACCAGGTCATGGGGATCCTCTGAGGAAGTGACAAGAAGAATGAAAATAAGCTTCTCTCTGCTGCAGCAGAGGCCAGGCAGATGGGATCCTGCTCGCCCGAGGCTACGGGCTCACTTAACTCAGAGAAGGTCAGGGTGGCTGAGTAGAGGGACTCAGTGAAGCTGGCGGGCTAGAAGGCCAGGAGGGCGTGGGGACCCAAGGTCTCCAGCCTCCCTGAGTTAGGTCTCCATCCTCCGGGCAACGCTCAGGCAGTGACGTGACCTGCCGTGATCCTTGCCATCTGTGCTCCCTGAACTGGCTCCGGGTGGCAGGTCAGGAATGCGAGTCACCTCTCATGGAACAGTGGCCATCCTGATGAGTACCAGCAGTGCCAGGGGCAGAAGGGGTGTGCTGGATGGGGAGGGCTCAGAGCAGACGTAGCAGCCGCAGGTACCCCGTGCACCCTCTCTGCATCTTCCACTCGCACCGTCTGGGACATCCGACTACATGGCTATTCCGTTTCTGGGGCAGTGGTGGTGGGGGACAGGGATAAGAGCCCTTCCCAGCAGTCTCACTTATCCAAAAGCACCACAACCCAGGTTGGAGTCCATGTTTCCTAAGACCCAGGCGACCTCCCTTCTCACCAGGCACCGGCTGAGCCAGGGTTGTGCTGGAGATGCCCGAGATGCTGCCACTGTGGGTCCCTACAGTCCCTCTCCCCAACATGGGCTCTGGCTTCTCCCCACCCAGAAGCAGAGCATTCAGGTGACCCCAGCCCATGGTGGCTGAGAAGGGAGCAGAGCCCAGCTGTCTGCAGATAACCCAGAAGGGACTCATTCCTTGGGGCCACACACACGTCCACTGGGGCATTCACAGGCCCAGCAGCAGCTCTCGGGCCTCCTGTGTGAGTGGTGAAGGGTTTCCTTCAACAGGAGAATGGACTGGAACAGCCTGCCCTGGGAGACGCCTGGGGCATATTCCAGGTGGCTGCTGAGCCAGGTGCCTGCTGCGAAGGTGGAGCCCTGACCCTCCTGGCGGCTCCATCCCTGGACTGTGGTCTCTGTTGAGGACCAGGCTAGAAGCTGCTCAGCTAGCCCCTTCCTGCTGGAGCAAACAGAGCAGCTGTGGCCTTGGAAGAGCGGCGTGTGTGTGTGCAAGTGAGCCTACAGTTGTGTGTGTGCAAAGGCATTTGTATAGAAATCTGCTCAGCAAGAGGAAGAACCCAGAGGTCCTGCCCAGGAGAGTCAGCATCCTGGATGTGGTGAACAGGACTGAGGGTCACACCAGCTTGTGTCCTGGACCTACGCTTATAGGTCCCAGGACCCCTGGAAAAAGTGCTCAGCTTTCCCAAGCCTCAATTTCATATCTACAAAAACAGATAACTTGCTCTTTTGCCTGATAAGCCTTAGGAAGATGAGACCTGATGTTATGTGAAATGATTTAGCATGAGAACTAGTATACAATAAACACTCTATAATGGCCTGTTCCCTCCTGGATCAGCAATCTCTTCTTCAATCCTGTGTTACTACTCACTGTGTGAGAGTGTCTTAACCTTTCTGTGCCACAGGTTTCTCACTTTAGAACAGCAACAATAATAATAATACCTACTTGACAGCGCTGTTTGAAGAGTGAATAAGTGAATACGTTTATGGTGCTAGGACAATTAAGTTCTGTCCTTTGCATGAAATGCCACCCACTTGTTATTATTTGATCTCATTACACAGAGGCACTGAATCTCCAACGAGGCTGAGTGCTCTCCATGGACTGGGGCTGAGTTTGTCATTCTGAGAACCTAGCACATAATACATGTGCCATACTTGGGCACTGGTTGTATGTTGAATTTCGTTGAATTCAGTCTATGGGCACAAGCTGACCGCTGGAGACAGCAAAACTTTGCAAGAAAAAGGTGTTTTTGTTTTTGTCTTTTTAAATTGCTTTGGAAATTTTTTAGATGAGGTGATTTTAAAGCACCATTGAACTTCCCATGTGTCTTCTCTGAGCATGAAGACCCGCTGGGTCCCTCCTGGACCTTCCTTTTCTCCAAAGGACTTACACTTCCAAACGCGGCACATAGACACCGTGTCTGGCCAAACGGGAGCTAAGTTGAAAAGGGTCCACGGGTGGCCAGCGTCGGGCAGAGGCACAGAGTGAATCAGCAAATTAGCAGAAATGACTTCTGCAGAAGGACCTAATAAAGCATCCATCCAATAATGGGATGGATGTGTCACTTGCAAGGCGCCCTGCGCTCCTCACAGACAGAATCTGGGTCCCCGCGGGCCGTGGGGGTGGATTTGGGAAGCCTTGTGGGTGGTTCCAACGCAACTCAGAGGAAAGAAAAGGCCCAAGGCAAAGACGAAGCCTGACCACGGAGCGTGGTGCGTGGCCCTGGGACCATCGCTGCCTCTCGCCCAGGACTTCCCCTGCCAGCTCAGGGTCCCCGTCCCATGTGGGGCCTGACTGCTTGAGTTTTGGAGGTGGGGGTGCAGTGGTGGGCAAGGGGAGCATTTATAATGGCCTCGAAACTCAAAATGATTAGTCGGAGAGTCAGGAGAACAAAGTTGTAAAAAAAGGAGTAAAATAAATTTTCCCAATTGGCCATTTCCACTCATCTTTGGGGTGGGGGGGGTGGAATTGAAGTGACCATACAGCTACACGATCACTCGAATGTCTTTGAAAATCTTAGGATAATCTGAATCGATACCAATATAGGCCACGTGTTTATCAGAACTAAAACATGAACATCAAAACCTCACTCAGGGACTGATTTTGTTTCTGCTGGCTTTCAGTACCCAGGTTGCAAAAAACAAAACAAAAAACAAAAACAATGAGCTTTGCAAGATGGAAAGAAGATTTTCAAGCATAGAAGGATCTGTCCTTGCTCACACGAGCAAGCTAAATAGCTACCTTTACAGCAGGACTTATCAGTGCCTTTGATGAGTTAAGTCATAATGGACATTATAAACCTCCAAGAAGGAGAGACTGCAGGGGATATTCCTCAAATTCATTTGACCATCAGTCACCCTCTGCAGCATCATTTAAAGTATAAGTAGCTATCCTAAAATAAATAAATCCTCGCTGCTTCTCGCACTGGGTGGGCCGGACCCTCTTGTGTGAGAACAGCGCTTCCTCGCAGATCAGTGTCTGTCACCGCCTCTCCGTCATCTGTCCCCGAGGACCCCCTCCCCCTCCCACCTCCCACAAAGTGTATTTTGAGTAGAATAGTCAGCCTGTTTTAAGCAGTCCATCCTAAACGTGCCACCCAGGTTTGGCCCAGGCCACCCCACTGATTTTCACCTGGTGGGGAGGGTGATGGGGAGGAGTTTAAAGTTTCTCTCCCGTTTTGAACAAATATCTATTGAAATCTCCCTCAGAACGTTTTTTTCATCTTAACGAGGGATGGTTTCGTTACAGGACCTCCGGCTGTCAAGGCCAAGAACAGCTCAAGTCCACCCTGCGTGACTCTCCTTGGTGAAGCTCACCATCAGGCGGAACCAACCCAAGATGCCAGGGGTCTGCGGGGTGCTCATTTAGGGCAGTGTGCGCAGGAAGGGGGCCCGCGGGAATGGGGCCCGCCCGGGGTGGGCGTGTGGGTAGGTGGAGATTCACCTGTACACTTCAGGGCATTGCTTAATCTCAATCGAAAAATGAGTCACAAAGAACTGGAATGACCAGGAGGAGGCATTTTCCCCGTTTGGGGGAATCGAGATTTTTTTTAATGAAGCGAAAGAACAGAAAGAAGCCCTTCAGCTATCGAGACCCATTCCAAAGTCAGGGAACCATCTCCGCGCACCCCACCAGGATGTGAAAGGCAGGCAGAGAGGGCGCGGCTCAGGGTCTGCAGAGACCCAAGGGCTCTCAGATTCAGGAGATGGTCCTTGGCCAGGACTCTGGGGGGCTTCAGAGCCCCTGGCTCCCTGGAAGTCTCCTGGGCCGAGAGAGCCCCTGTGCTCCTGGAGGTGAATAGCTCAGCTTTCATCTTTGCATGTGGATGACCTTTCTGCATTTTAAATGAGAATCTCTTCAGAAGGGGATAAGTCTCCGTGTTCTCAGCTTCGGGATCCAGAAGATACGGGGAAACGAGACAGCCTGCCAATCCACTCAATCCGAGAGGGATGTGGTCACAAATCAGTGGGAGAAGCATTTGCATCGAGAATCGAAAAGTCGAAGTCTCAGGACGTAAGAAGTCTGTCCCAGGGGACCCGAGTGGCATGTCAGCTGCTTGGTGCTGCCACCGTGGATCTATCTTGCTGCCCACCCCATTTGGAAAGCAAGCAGGAGAGCTGGCCTCCGCCTGGGTTCTGGTCACTCTCTGGGCAGCGGGAAGCCCCTTCAGCACCTACCTCCTTCTTCTTTTGGGTGATGAGAAAATGAAAAGTGCTCTAGGGACTTCAGGAGACTGGTGTGGAGGGAAATGCCCTGCACTGGATATCGAGAATCTCAGGCTCTCCTCCCTCCCCTCTTCCCCTTCAGGTGCAGTTGGGAAGGCCACTCTGGGTGAAGCTGCCACCGAGTACCTGAGTGACATTGGGGCAGGTTCTGAGGTCCCCCCCCAGAATCCTCCCGTGTTTGTGGGAGTCTGCAGTGTCACATTGCATGGATCTCCTAGGTGTACCCTGAGGGTTCCACCAACCTGCAGGGAACAGATCAAACACGGCAACTGGCACAGGAGTCACGCTCTTTACATCGTAGGCTGTAATGTTGTGTTCTTATATCATCACCATCATTAGAGAAAGGCCGGGAAGCCAGTTTTCAAGTTAGATGGACTTAGGGGGAGAACCCATCCCAGCCACATGTGGGTGAACCCGTCCTGATTCCCCTCCAGCTAAGGCACCGTGGAGCAGCTCACTCTGGAAGCAGCCCTCCCGCTTTCTCCAGCCTCCTGGCAGTGAGTCAAGAGGAGCAGGAATCTCTTGGACCCAACAGGTCCTCGCCTCCTCATCCATCCATCCATCCATCCACCCATCCGTCCTGTGTGCACAGAATGTTCTAGGCATCCCCTCCTGTGACCAAAGCCCAGGGAATAAAACTGAGTAATGCAAGTGATTTCCCTTGGGGATTTCAGAGAAAGGACAGCCGGGCAATGTCACAACACAAAGCAAGAGCAACAGCAGAGGGAGGGACAGACCCATCAGAGAACAGAGGTACCCAACTCAGTCTGGGTGATAGGAGGGGTTCTGGAGGGCAGACCTCTCATTTAGAAAACAAGGAGGGAGGGTGATTCAGAGAGAAGAATTCACCTGACCAAAGGAACAGCAGTGGGAAGCCGAGTGTCTGACTCTTTTTTAGGGAAGACGGGGAAGGAAAGTTCTGAACATGGTGCTTCCAAGTGCCCAGACCTGTGCAGGGCAGAGGGAAGGTGTCCAGGAAGCAGCTGTTTTTCGACTCCCAGACAGATAGAAGCTGAGGAGTAGATGCAGTCACGCAGCCTGGAAGCCAAAAGGACCCAGGAGGATCCTTGAGAAGGCTGCCGGGCATCCTCCTGAGCTGCTGTACAACTCACCAGCCTGGACACGGGCACAGCTGGAAACGTGCCTGAGTCTTGATCGAATCGCCAGCCATTCAAATGAGGCAGGAGTGAAGCCGAAACGCCAGGCAGTGGGAGTCACCAGAGCCTCTGTACCCCAGGAAACCAGGGGCTGTGTGGGGAGATCCACGGAGGAGCCTCCTCTGACGGAAAGGAGGGTTGAGCTCCAAGACTCACTGGTTATCCCTGGATGAATGAATCACGGTGCACTCAGACCATGCCACTCCTGGCAGTGAGAGAGAGAGAGGGAGGGAGGAGTCTCCATGTACTGACACCTGAGTGTAGAATACCTGTGCACCCTCCGGCAGGCAGGAGGGGCTGGACAGTCCTCCATGATGGATTCTGTGAACCAAGGCACAAAGATGCGGATGCATTTCACCATGAGGACACAATGGTGACGATAATGAGGGAAGGGACGCCGTTCTGCTATTTCTGCAGGATTCGAGCTGTCAGGCCCGGTGGCGGTTCCGGGGTAAGGGAAGGATGGGGAAGGAGCAGGATGGAGGTTTACTGAGGATGCGGGGAAGGGTCAGCATATGAGTTCAAACTGGGGTAACGAAGGGAACGGCCAGGTGCAAATTGGAGAAATCGGTTGAAGGCAGAGACAAGGGTGATGCCGTCTGTAAATGGAGGCGTGTTCCTCTAAGTCCAGGTTCAGAGAAGACAGGAACAGGAGTGGAGGTGGGGCACAGAGGGCAAGCGGTCAGGAGGGTCAGAGCCTTGGAGACCGCTTGGGTGATACACATGGTGGAGCCAATTCTCTACCTTCAGGATGAGCTCAATGGCTGGAGCAGCACGAGACCCAGACGCCCAGGCCCCTGTGGTGGTCTTTCCACAAATGGGCCAAACTCCAACCTGAACACACGGGTAAGGGGGCCAAGTGACCAGGGTACAGCAATAGCCTTGTGGACAAGAGAGGACACAGATGTGAGGATGGGACCTTTGGTCAGTCAAACAAGCAGGTTTGGAAGTCTTTTCCTGGGGTCTGATGGCATATGCAGAGTGGCCTCTGGTTTGGGGGACATGGGAAGCAGGCAGAGATCCAGCTTGCCAGCCCCAAGTCCCCTCAATTCTGAAGTTGCCATCCCTCTGCCCCAGCTCTCCCTGGTGAAATCAATCACCAGCATCCAACATCCCACAGAGAACCTCAACCTTCCGCCCCGGCGCCCCTCCACCTCTCAGCCCAAAATGAACTTGGCTTTGCACATGCCGCACCATGCTCGGAAAGCCGACAACCGGCAGGTAACGAAATAAAAAACGTTCTGCTCTGCAGGTGTGAATTAGGCCAACTGATGAACAATTTTTCTTAAGAGGATTTGCTTACCTAAACCTAATACACCACACCCGGGAAGTCCCGTGAGCCCTGGGTAGAGCTGGCTACAGGGACAGGCAAGGTGCCAGGGACCTTCCTGTGAAGGCAGCAAGGAAGGGGTGACTTAGTGGGTGCCAGTTAGACCCGAGCTGGCCATGACTGCAGCCCGTCCACCCACGGCGGGTCTCCTCTGTCCCTTCCCCAGAAAGCCTGGACCAAGAAAAAGGCCGGGGTGGGGGATCCCAACCCAAGTGATAAGTAATTAATAGTCAGACTCAGAACTTTCCCCCAAGCCAAAAAAATCTCAGGCTACCTTGCAAAGTTCTTGGTGAATTAAAAAAATCCTATTTAAAAATAAAACAAAATATCCCCACGAGCTGGGCAGTGTGTGTGTGTGTGTGGGGGGGAGTGGGTGGGGTATTGCAGGAGGTTCAGACATGAGCTCTGAGGACAGGTCTTCAGGATCAGACGACCAGAATGTAGACACAGAGGCATTTGCCACATTTCTTAGAACGGCCTGCCTGGGATTGGGGTGGGGGTGAGTCAGCCATTCCCAAGGGGTGCGAGATGGAAGGGACATTCAAAAGACAAAATTACAATTACCGCCCCCAAACAAAATGAGCTCAGAGCAGTGAGCAGAAGAGAACGTTAAATAAAGAGTCTGAGGCTGCTGTGGCCCCACCTGCTTTCCTCACGTTACGCTGGCTCCAGCCCTGTATTCTCCTCATCGAGAGAAAGATCAGCAGTGTGTTTGGCCCGGGACGCTCTGCCCCAGGGGTGAACCCATGTAGAGAGGTGTAGGTTGCATGTTCCCAGACAGACATGTCCAGGGACCTCAGACTGCACCAGTCACGAAGGTCCCAAAGCAGAGACAGCTGAGGCCTCACCCATGGTCAGGGGTACCCTATGTTCTATTCCTACGATTGCAGCTCAGCCACAGGCAGAAACCAGCCACCATCTCTCCATGAAAAAGGCAGCGAAATCTCACAAGTGCATGGAGGAATGAGAGGCCTGACTCCAAAGAGAACATTCTGTGCAATTCCATGTACACAGCACACAAAAGCTGGCCAAACTAATCTTTGGGTTTAGGAGGGAGGTGGGGTAGCACGGGGAGGGAGCACTGGGGTGGTTCTGATGGGGTTCTCCACGTCGGCCCTGGTTCTGTGGGTGTTCGCACAACGTGAAGGTCTGTTGACTTGTGCTCCTTCACTTCAGTAAGAAGATTCCTTAAAGATACAAAAACAGGTGGCGCTCAAAACAGCCCGCTCTTTGTAGACCTGGAAGAAGGACATCAGTTCTTCCCGGGACGATAAGTTCCAAGGGAAGAGAGCTTCCTCCTCCAGAGGCTTCACAGGAGCAGAGACCTGGCCCGTCCTGTGTGGACAAGCATTAATAAAAATGGAATGTTCTTTCTCCAAGGCCCGCAATCCCTAGTTCTAACAGGATTTCCCTGAAAATAAGGTTCTTTTGGAAAGATCCAGGATTTATGATTCTTGGTCCTTGCTGTGGTGGCAGCAGGTGTAACCTCTGCACTGCTATTTCCAAGGCCTTCTATCACACTTGGCCTCCCCAGGAGGCCAGAGCTCTTGCATGCGATCGTATGAGTTTTCTATTGCTGCCATAACAAATGGCCACCAATTCCGTGGCTGCAAACAGCACAGATTTATGGCATCGCAGTTCCGGAGGTCAGAAGTCCAGTGTGGGCCTCGCTGAACTAAAACTGAAGTGCAGCCAGCTGTGCTCCTTTCTGGAGGCACCAGGGGAAATTCGTTTTGCTCACTCGTATTCCTGGCAGAGTCCAGCTCTGCTGGGTGGCTCTGAGATCCTGCTCCTTTGCTGGCTCTCAGGAGAGGTGGCTCTCAGCTCCTGGAAGGCCCCCAGATGCCCCTGCATGTGGCCTCCTGTGACTCAGAACCAGCCGCAGCCTTCCACCCTGAGGTCTCCACCCCTGGCACTACATCCTAGAAGGTTCTCAGGTGCTCAGACTGGGCCCACTCACATAATCCAGCCTAGTCTTCCACCTCAAGGTCTGTAACGCCAATGGCTTCTGCAAAGTCCCTAGAAAGGAAAAGCCAGTTTTCTATTCCATCATCCCACTTCGGACACTAAATGGGTGGGCTCAGAGGGCACCCAGTGGGAGGCTGAGGATGTGGCTTACTTTTGACCCTCGGGACCTGCCGTCAGTGCAGACCTCACGGGTGTGGGGCTCCGTCCTACAAGACTGCCAATCCCAGGTGCGTGCCTCCTGCCAGTTCTTCCTAGTGACTGGCTGGGGCCTGGGGACCTCCATTCCTCCTTCCTCAGGTTTGGTAACTGTCTCGGGAAAACTCAGAGCACTGGTTCTGCTTCTAGTGCATCATGAAGGGTGCGGCTCAGGGACAGCCGGACTCAAGAGCACGGAGGTGGCAGGGAGCTGCACTCCCCCTCTGGGCATGCCCCACTTCTGTAGCTTCCACCGTGCTCAGCCCAGAATCCCCCCAACCCAGCAGTTTCGAGTTGCTCTGGAGGTTCCATTATGCAAACCACTGGCCATTGGCAACCGAAGTCCATCCAGAGTCCCACTGGTCTCCCTGGAGTTGATTTCCCTGTCAGTCATCCTCTACTCTCCCAAAGTCACTGTGACTCTAACTCAGAAGTAGCCTTTCATTGGTTCATTTGTTCAACAAATATGTGAGTACTGACCACACGTCAAACTCACTTCTGGAGTCGGTAGACATAGAGAAACATCTCTGGCTTTTATGGAATTTATCTTTTAGCAGAATGGAGATAATATACAAATATATCATTAAAATAAGCAGTTACCTAGGCAGCTTCTATAATGGGTCCCAGAGATTCCTGTTGAATTCCTCCTCATTGAGCTATGAGATGACCACAGTCTTGGCCACCATCTTTCTCGCCACCTTGCAAAATATCTTGAGGTAAAGGTTCTTGCTAAACCACACCACCCAAGTTCCAGACCCACAAAAATTCTAAGATAATGTTGTTGTTTTAAACCTGCAATGCATTGTGGTATTTGTTACATGGCAATAGCTAACTGATACATGTGTCATGTCAGATGGTGATGTATTAACAGAAAAAAAAAAAAAAAAAAAAAGAATACAGCAAGAAAGGAGAATAGGGAATTCCAGAGCAGAGCTGGGCTGCACTTGAGAAGAAGTTTCATTTGGAAGATTCCATATGATATCATAACAAGTATGACACTCAAGAATAGCTTCTAGGCAGCTATGATTTTCAAATGACGGGGGGTGGTTCTGGCACTGACCAATACAATCAGCAGGCTTGGAACCGTCACACACTGAGTCAGTTTCAAAGACACAACCTAAATTCCTTTACTATGCTTTATTACTCTCCCTGCACGATGCTCCCCAGGTTCTGTTATCACAGCTGCTACTAGAAATTCTCCGAGTTTTATTAACAGAGCGGTTTCTTGCTGTGGGATTATATAACATACCTTGTATATCTGCCTTCATCTACATGGATGGAGAATTCCATATGGATTAAGTTTTCAAAGGAGGAGGTTCACAAAGAGGAGTCCTTCTCTTCGAAATGCAGATGGCGGGGCCTGGAGATGCTTCAAATGTGAGCTATTTAATAAATGATGGCGCTAGGAAAATAAACAAACCAGTGGAAAGAGAAGCAGATCTTGCTCATGACACCCAGGGCTGTTTTCGTATGCAAATTCATCTCTGCAGCCGGGGGTGTTTTCGTTTTCCAGATTCTGATTCTCCAATCATGATAAATTCCTCTGATTATTATTTTTTTTTTCTTGCAAGTTACAATTTAAGGTTCTATACAGTAGTAGTCGGCCTGAGAATATTGGTGGGTGTAATTCTTGGTCTTGGTTGAGGCAGAAACTTAAGTGAGTGTAACGATTTATATGATCAAATAAAATCTCTTCTGAATAATAATAATAATAAAAACATCTTTCCCACGTCTCCCAACTCTCTTAAGTCATTTAGCGCATCCACCAAAATGGGATGCCCGCGGCTGCGTTTGATCGGGTCTAAATGCTGGCACGTAAATTCTCTCTCTCTTTCTCTCTCTCTTTCTCTCTCTCTCTCTCTCTCTCCCTCCTTTACAAAGGAAGTTTCAGAAACAGGCAGAGGATTAATTGACCTCTCCATGCCTCTGAATCCCCATATTTAAAACAAACAATAAGACAGGAAAAAAAGGCTTACTGTCAGACAGTTTTCCCTGCTGTCGGGATTGGCCACCCTTAGAGGACACCTCCTGAGAGGCCTCTCTAGGCTCAACCAGGGTGGGTCAGAGGCGGCCACCTGTGCCCTTGACTCTCCTCCCTCCACATCTCCCCTGCCCCCATTCCTATTAGTGTCTCCCAGGAGACCCCGCAGGGCCGCCAGGCACAGTTGTGCAAATGGGGTGTGCAGAAACATGTGAGCTCTCAGGCAGCTCCTGCTCTAGAGAGAGGCTCTGCGAAGCCACATGGCATGGTGGCCGTGGGGCTGAAAGGTGGCCGTGGGGCTGAATGTTCATGTCCTTTCATGTCCAAAGCTAATCACCAACGTAATGGTCTCTTTTTTGTTTGTTTGTTTTTTTGGTAGGAGAGGCTTTTGGGAGGTGATTAGGTGGTAAGTAGAGGGCTCATGCCGGGGGCCCCAGAAAGCTGCCCTGTCCCTTCTACCATGTGAGCACACGATGAGGAAGTGCCACCTAGTAACCAAAATCGGGCTCCTGCAGACACTGTCTCGACTGGCACCTGGATCGTGAGCTCCGCAGCCTGCAGGGCTACGGAAAATATCCCTGCTGTTCATGAGTCTTCCAGTCCGTGGTGTTCTGTCGGAGTGGCCTGAACTGTCCAAGACACTCTCCCAGAAGATACATCCTGTCCTTAATGTGCAGAATTCGTGGCTGACACCTTCTGTGGCAGAATGTGTGACTGAGTTTCAGAATCTTGAGAGTTTCTCTCAGGTCACCCAAGTGGGCCTCAGGCTCAATGAAAGGCATCCCTAGAGGGAGGCAGGGGGAACTTAGACACCCGGAGGAGAATGTGACATGGAGATGACCAGATGACAGAGGAGAAGGTGACATGGAGCAGAGAGATGCCACCACAAGCCAAAGAATGCCAACAGAAGCCAGAAGCCGGAAGAGGCCGGAGACGAATTCTAGAACATCCAGAGGAGGCCTTTTCCTGCCTGAGCCTCAACTCCAGGCCTCCGGCCTCTAGAACTATAGAGGATAAACTGCTCTTGTTCCAAGTCGCTCAGTTTGTGGTGATTTGTTGCATCAGTCACAGGAAACTACTATAGAGGCTTAACTCAATGAGAGAGAGAGAGAGAGAGACAGAGAGAGAGAGACACAGAGAGAGAGAGAGAGACTCTGAGGGTTAGTGATCAATAATCTCAATCGCTAGCACCAGAGACGTTCTTCAGGGAACACTGTCACCCCCTAGGTGGCATGTGCCCTCTGACACAGGCCCACCTCCGTCTGTCTGCACAGCAGACTCCCAGGCTATGGGAGCCAGAGGTGAGTCACCCAAGACCTCCACCTGCAGAAGGGCAGAGCCCCTGGCTCGTCCTGCCAGATTCCCTGCCTGGGAGGCTTCCCCCCACGCCACTCTAAGCACCTGTCTCTTCATACCAGGCTGGACTTTCACCCCTGGCTGGTGTCTTCCAGAAGCAGGGTGGTTTCAGCCAGAAAGGAGCTGTGAAGGCCCGCCTGTCCCGCCTCTCTGGTGCTCAAAGCGTGCTCTCTGCAAAGCACTCCGGGACTGGTCTCTGCAGAGCGGCTTGTAGGTGTCACTGTAGTTTCTCACTACAAATATCAAACAAGCACCAGAGGTTGCAGACAGGGGTCTTCCTCGACGCTTTTAGACTCCCCGAGGCCCCTGCTCCTCCCTGACAAGAGGGACTTGGAGCAGGGCCTCCCCAGAGAGTTCCTGGGAGAGGCTCAACTGCTCACGCAAAACGCTCCAAGTCAGTTTCTGTCAGGAACACTCGCTCCCGGGCTCCTGGTGTCTCCACATCCTGGTGGTGAGCAGGCTCTTCTTCCTGTAAGGGGAACTGTCTGACCTGACGCCAGCGTCAGGATCCCTAGGGCTGCCATCATAGGTGCCCATTACAGGGGATTACCAAAACAGGAGCGTCCTCTCCATGTGGAGGCCAGGAGTCTTAAGTGAAGGTGTCAGCAGGACTCTGCTCCCTCTGGAGGCTCTGAGAGCCCCTCCATGCCGCCGTCCCACATCCCGGTGGTGGCCAGCAGGCCCCGTGTTGTTGGTGTGTCCACAACACTCCTCCTTGCGTCCCTGTCGTCTCTGTCTCCACCCTCCCCTCTCCTTAGAGACCAGTCACTAGGCCCGGAGTCCCCTCTATGCCATCATGACCTCATCTTAGCTAAATGTGTCTGCAAAGCCCGTATTTCCACAAGGTCACCTCTAAGGCTCTGGGTGGAGAAGAACTCCGGGGTCCACTCATCCACCTACAGCTGGCGACAGGTCTTCTCTGCTTTTCTATCAGCAGCGGATCTAGAAGAGACCTGTGTTTTGCCCCTAAATGGGAAGGCCTCATTGCCCTCAACGCCTCAGCTTGGTTGTCCTGACTGATCGATCCTCACTATTCCCATCTCATCTCCCCCAGACACCGCAGACCCCAGCCCCAGTGTCGGTGCTGAAATTATGCTGAGTGTCAAAATCACATCAAACAACTGAACTTATTTCCACCAGAAAAATTTGATTATTTCACTTTGATTTACACGGCTTTTACCCCCCCTCCCCTCTCTCCTACAAACGCTGACTTTGGAATCCCCTTCGGCGCCGGACAACGAGGAGCAGACCGTGTTTCCGATGGGAAGGGGAACTTTCATTATGTTTGATACCGTATTTTTCTCTCCTTGATTTGAATGTTATAATTGGATTGGTGAGATATTTATTAGGAACTCTGTGTTTCTTTTTTTTCCCTCCGACCGCTTGGAGGGTGTCTCTTAATTTGTTTCTCTCTTTGGAGTTCTGAGAAGTAGCTGTGAGGTATTATTCCCATTGAAAGAAACTCATTTCTTTCAAACATTTATTTAAGGGTGTCATTTTCTTAATAATTCTGAGGATAATTCAGAATAATTTCCACCACCACTGCAATTTTTAACTTCAATGGAATATATGTCACCTGTCCCCTGGCCGGGTCCCCTCCCACGAGCCCATCAGTTGTAAGGGCCAGAATTACTCAGGTACCGACTGTGGTGGAAACAGCACCGGCCTGGGAGACCTGGAGAGTTCCTCCAGCTTCACCGCTGACTGGCCTGGACAAGTTGCCGGCCTCAGTTTACCCATTCATAAAACAAGGGGGTGGGAACCTCGTGACCTGCCTCCCAATTTTTAAGCCTTTCTGCTCCATCTAATTCCCAGTTGTCAGAAGAAGATGTGAACAACACACTGAAACTCACAAGCTCAGTCAGTGGGTGCATGGGGTGGGGTGGGGGGGGTCCGCCGCAGGGACCCAAGGGAATGCTCTGGGTGAGGGAAAGAGTCTATGTCCACTTTGAAGAGGTTATGGGGGCTAACCTTCTACCAAAATTTATCAAACTGTCCACGTCGTCTGCACACATCTTCTTATGTCTCCACATGTTGATGAAAAAGCTGCTTTTTTTTTGGAATTAATTTATTTATTCTAATTAGGTATATAGGGCAGCAGAATACAATTTGATTCATTGCACACAATCGCAGCACAACTTTTCATGTCCCTGGTTGTACACAATGTAGTGTCACAGTCACACAGGTACCTAGGGTAATGATGTCCACCTCATTCCACCATCTTTCCTGCCCCCGTGTACCCTCCCCACCTCTCCCTCCCCTTTGACCAATTAAAATTTTTCATATATTTGTTGATCAATTGTATGTCTTAAAGTTCCTCCAATTTTCCCACAGGCCCCCCACTCCCCACCCCTGTTATGGATCGGCATCCACTTATCAGAGAGAACATTAGGCCTTTGGGTTTGGGGGATTGGCTTACTTTGTTTAGCATGATATTCTCCAACTTCATCCATTTACCTGCAAATGCCATGATTTTATTCTCTTTTAATGCTGAGTAATATTCCATTGTGTATATATATATATATACCAGAGTTTCTTTATTCATTTATCTATTGAAGGGCATCTAGGTTGGTTCCACAGTTTAGCTATTGTGAATTGAGCTGCTATGAACATTGATGTGGCTGTGTTACTATAATATGCTGATTTTAAGACCTTTAGTATAGACCAAGGAGTGGGATAGCTGAGTCAAATGGTAGTTCCATTCCAAGTTTTCTAAGGAATCTCCATACTGCTTTCCAGAGTGGTTGTACCAATTTGCAGTCCCACCAGCAAGGTATGGGTGTGCCTTTCCCCCCACAACCTTGCCAACGCCTACTGTTGTTTGTATTTTTGATAGCTGCCATTCTGACTGGCGTGAGATGAAAGAGTAGTTTTGATTTACATTTTTGTGATAACTAGAGATGTTGAATATTTTTTCATATATTTGTTGATCAATTTTATGTCTTATTCTGAGAAGTGTCTGTTCAGCTCCTTAACCCATTAATTGACTGGGTTTTCTTGTTTTTCTGATGTTTAAGTTTTTTGAGTTCTTTATATATCCTGGAGATTAATGCTCTATCTGACGTCAGTGTGGCAAAAATTTGCTCCCAAAATGTAGGCTCTCTATTCACCTCATTGGTTGTTTCTTTTGTTAAGAAGAAGCTTTTTAGTTTGAATCCATCCCATTTATTAATTCTTGATTTTATTGCTTACACTTTATGAAAGTCAATACCCATCAATCAAATGCATTTCTATACATCAGTGATGAATCTTCTAAAAGAGAAATTAGGAAAACTGCCCCATTCACAATTAAATTGGGAATCAGCAAAAGAGGTGAAACGCCTCTACAATTAAAACTACAGAACACTAAAGAAATTGAAGAAGACGTTAAAAGATGGAAAGATCTCCCATGCTTTTGGATAGGCAACATTAATATTGTCAAAATGGCCATACTGCCTAGAGTAGTGGTAGACAGATTCAATGTGATTCCAATTAAAATCCCATTGGCATTCCTTACTGAGATAGAAAAAGCAGTCGTGAAATTCATTTGGAAAAATAAGAGACCCAGAATCGTGAAAACAACCCTTAGCAAGAAGAGGGAAGCAGAAGGCAGCACAAGACCAGACCTGAAACTATGCTACAAAGCTATAGTAACAAAACTGGCATGGAATTGGCACCAAAATAGAAATGTAGACCAAGGGTACATAATAGAAGACACAGAGACAAACCCACATAAATACGGTTATCTCATACTAGATAAAAGTGTCAAAAACATGCAGAGGAGAAAAGATAGGATCTTCAACAAATGGTGCTGGGAGAACTGGAAATCCATATGCAGCAAAATGAAAATAAAAACCGTATCTCTCACCCTGCACAAAACTCAACTCAAAGTGGATCAAGGACCTAGGAATTACACCTGAGACCCTGGGCCTAATAGAGGAAAAAGTAGGCCCCAATCTTCATCACGTGGGAAAAAGCTGCTCTTGTCAAAGGAATTGGGTCATGTGTGTGCACGCACCTGCACTCACGCATGTATGTGCATGTATGTCCGGTAGATGTGAAACTAGGGGACCAGCTAATGTTTTCAAGCATTAGCCTTGTAGGACTGTTTGAGTGTTCAAGTTCAAGGGACCAAGTGGCTGAGGAGGGCAGCTTAGGTTGGAGGTTGACACAAGCTCAGGAACCAGCTGACTTCTGAGGGAACTTGAAGGAAGAGCATCAGTATTCTATTAACTTTGCCTTTCATTTTTGCTAGACGGTTTCCTTGCTCCTATTCTATGCACTATTTTTTTTTTTTTTATTATTGAGTGTCTACAGTTTTTCAGAAACTATGCTAAACAGCTAACGTACCTAGTACGATCCCTTGATTTATCAATCAGCACAACCAGAAAGCTACCGGAATTTAGATGAGTTACAAATAAAGGAACCTACATTTCCCAAGAGCTAAAAAAAAAAGAAGGATGGATGGATGCAGGGTTGTTGGAGGATGGAGTTGTTTTTTTTTTTCTTTTAAAAAATGTATATATAATAATAAAAAATGTTTACTTCAGGGCTGAGGTTGTGGCTCAGAGGTAGAGCACTCACCTAGTATGTGCAAGGCCCTGAGTTAGATCCTCAGCACCATATAAAAATAAATAAAATAAAGGTATTGTGTCCAACTACAACTAAAAAAGTAAATATTTTTTTAAAAAATGTTTACTTCAAAATTAAAGTAAATAAAACTCTCAAAGATGGAAAACCTAAACCACTGTGGTCCCCAATTTAAAATTTTTCCTTTTTAAGACACTTCCCTGTGCTGCACTGAAATTAGTGGCCACATGGCCTTCTTTTGACTTTTCCATGTACCACTGTGGCTGGATTCTGACTCTCACCCCAGGGAGTGAATTCCTTTTTATCTTTGCCTGAAGAGGAACTGCTTTGTTTTCTCTTCTTGGACAAGGAAAATCACATGACTGAGTCTGCTTCCCTTTTCACGTTGGTCACCAGGAAGCTCAGTGCCAAATGTGTGGCCCAATCGGAGCTGCTGTGTAGAATTGTTTGGTCTGCATTTTTTCCTTATGATTACTCCCTAATCTTGACCTCTTTTTATAGTGTGCAACTCCACCGTTATTTTGTTTTTGTGGTTAGTTCTTAAGCACGGTTCTATTTAAATATCCCATAAACCACTTAGGAAATTAGCTCATTTTATTTTAATAAATAAGAGAAACAATTAAATTGATGATTTCTGTCTCTAAGATATTAACTGGTATGTTGTGGGGCCTCAGTAAATGTCTCCCTCCTTGAGAGGTTGCACTTTTCCCCCTATGATCTTTTAGATCCTACCCAGCAGAGGGTGTTTCCTAGAACTGGATATCCAGATATGACGCCCACCTTCTGTGTGGGCCATCTCCCTTGGCTTGCTCACGACAGCCCTAGTCTAGCATAAGCCGAGACATTTGGAATCCTTTTCACAAAGCAGCAGGACAGAACTCATGAGCTCACTGTTCCATTTCCCTCTGCCTCCCACTTTCACCCTGCAGCCTGCACCTAGCGCCCCACGGTCCCCACTCCCCCAGTGAACACAGAGCAGGAGACAAAGCTTCAGGCTCGGAGAGTGAAGGACTGGATTCCCGTGCTTGCTCTCAGAGCTGTAGGACTCAGAACATTACTAGCTTGTTTGAGCCTTTGCTTTCTTATCAGGAGGAAATGACAAGTTTCTTAACTTGTGGGGATACTTTGAGAATTAAATGAGAATCACAGGAAACTCACAGAGCACGGTGTCTCCAATAATTCTCAGTTGAATGGTTCCAGGGAAGGGTGGGTGATGGATGGATGGAGGAGAAGCAGATGAGTGGATTAATGGATGATTGGATGGATGAATGGATGGATGGAGAAGAGATGGGGGATGGATGGAAGAATGAGGGATGTATAGATGGATGCATGGTTGACTGGATGGATGGATGGACGGAGGATGGATAAGTGAATGGATGAACAGTTGAATGGATGGGTGATGGATGGATGGGTGGATGGATGGATGATGGACAGATGGGTGGATGAGGGATGAATATAGCGTGAGACTATGCCCCAGACAGGGAAATGCCAGAGGGATCTATTCTTTATATTTTTTTTGCCACAGTTTGGAGGGGACCATGTTCCCTTCCACACATTCCCTGATTATAAGGTTATGTATGAAGTTGCGTGCTTATGTGTGTGTGCGTGTGTGTGCATGTGCACCCACACATATACAGAAGTTACTCTTCTGTTTCCAGGGGTGTCCTGTTTGTTCTGGGGCTCCCACATTTGCCTTCTTGCAGCCTGAGCACTTGACAGAGTTCACGGCTTTTTTTTTTTTTTTAATTCAGAAAAACAAACGAAAATGATGTCCAAGAAGCAGCATGTCGAACGCACATCTGATTTGAAACACAAGCTATTATTCAACCCATTTCTAGACTCAGGATTCCAAGTCAGAGGACCCGTGGAAGATGGTGAAGCTGACCCAATTCCTGTCTTATAGCATTGACATTTTTCTTTTCTGAAAAACAACCTAAAAACACACTTTGAAGTATGATCTGGAAGGTCACATTCGGTGTTGGTTTTGCTGTGTCCGAGGCCCCTGTGCAATGAGGGAGCCGGCAAGCCCTTTACCAGCGTTTTCTATTGGGAGGTGAAGATGTGGAGGAATTCGTGTATTTTTACTTTGTCCTTGTCCCTCGGTCATAAGAGAGGGGGGAAGTTTGTCAAAGGAGGAAGATTAAAATTTATAAAAAGGCCCCAGAGAAAGGGACCCGTTGTTCCTAGGGAAGAGCCTTCTGATCACCAGTTTATCCGGAAGCTCTTGCTTCCTGTCCAAGCCATACAGCTAGGACTGCGTCCACTCCCATAGTGCTGGACAGGGTGCCAGAACCTGAGACTAGGGCGTGGCCAGGACGGAGAGAGGCCCTGCTTCGGGCAGTGCAGGCTGCAGGTCAAAGGTCAACCAGGGCCTGTTAAGGGTGTCCAAGGGGGTCAATGGGATAGCTGGGGTCTGCACTTGGCATCTCTGTGACCTGGCTATCGGAGCAGGACGAGAAGACCCAAGGCCGTGAGGCCACAGGGATAGGGAGCCAGAGCAAAAATGTAGCAACACAAGGGTCAGTGGACAGAAGGAAGCTCTTGCAACATGGCAGGCCCAGCACAAGACAGCTGCCAGGAGGAGAGGAAGGAGAAGGAAACAGAGAAGTGGAGGAGCACAGGGAGAGAAGGGAACAGATGGGCAAGAGCCAGGGGGAACGGCATCCTGTCCCCTGGGCTCCAGGGGAGGATGTGTCTCCTGAGCCGCCCGATTCATCCCAAAGTAAACAACCAACAAGAACAAGGTTTCTTGGAGTTAGACCAATGCCAGTTGAAATGGATGAGACTAAATATCTACTCGGTCACCGGCCCTGGCCTGCATCCTTTCTTTGCATGTTGCCTTTAGGCCGTCCCTTGGATGTGGGCACCTGCTGTAGGCCCATTCCTCTAAGGCAGCTGAATCTCAAAGGTCAAGTTCCTTGGGTTCCTGGGGGAAGGATCAGGGTGCCACCTGAGCTCTCAGTCTCAGAATCGCCAAGGACCTCCTGGTCACTGTGCCTTTAGCAAGCAAAACAGCAGTCGAAGTTCCTGGACCAACGTCCATCAGGTGAGGGTCTCCTGTGTGGGACGCCGGAAGCACATTTCAGCTGAAGGAACGTGGGCAAGGCCCGAAGCCAGCAAGGCCCCACAGAAGCAAAGGAACAAGGAGAGCGGCCCAGAGCCGGGCCAGGATGAGGGCCAGGATGGATGTCGGGGGAGGGGCTGGCGGGAGCCCAGTCAGAGCCGTGCCCTGCAGTGCCTGGCTCTCCTGGAGGTGTAGGTCTGAGCTAGCTATGGGAGACTGACTGCTGGGGGAGGGGACAGCAAGGGACCACTGAGGGTCCAGCTGAAGGAGCCAAGAAGAGAAGCAGATTTCATAAATCAATCTCTCTCTCTCTCTCTCTCTCTCTCTCTCTCTCTCTCTCTCTCTCTCTTTCTTTTTAAGTGGGTAAAGGATCTGTTTGGGGACCACCACAGCCATCAGGCACGAGAGGGTGGGGGCTCAAGTCAGAACGGGAGAGACGGGAGCTGGAGCCAGACCTGGAGGATGTGCCGTGGGGAGGGAGGGGAAGCAGTCCTGTGCAAACCCTTAGCCACTGTCTGGGGACCCTGCGGG
The DNA here is from genome assembly GCF_048772815.1 of Callospermophilus lateralis. NCBI lineage: Eukaryota > Metazoa > Chordata > Mammalia > Rodentia > Sciuridae > Callospermophilus > Callospermophilus lateralis. Next base: position 59,084,968 of record NC_135322.1, read on the forward strand.
CCGCTCCAGATGCCTTCCTCCTGAGGCCACTACAGCTGGACCCTCCAGCAGGTCTCAGGCCTTCTGGCTTCTGTTGGGCTTGTCAGTGGGGATCCCTGGCAGGAAGAGAGAAGCAGGGTGAAATCTGGGCATTTATTTCTCAGTGCCTCCCTCCCTGCAGGGTCTCCTTTGAGCAGCCTCCTCCTGGTGTCTGCTGTCCCTGGTCACAGTACCCGCTCTTGCTCCTCAGGCCTGGACTGAAACAACTCTGCCCGGCCGCGGGCCTCAGGGTGCCGGGAGGAGCCTCTGCCCCCCCACCCATGCCTTCTTTATATCCATTCTTTATGAAGGTTCCTCATCACCTCCTCCGAGGGTGCTCTTTCCAGCCAGGGCTCATCTGAGCAGTGGCATCGCTGTCCTATCATATCCAGTCAATCCCTCCGTGTCTGCGGGGCACGATGGCTCCAGGACCCCCTGCAGACACTCAGGTCTCTTACATGAAATGGTGTAGTATTTGCACATAAGCTCTGCACATCCTCCCGCTGAGGTTAAATCCTCCCGCAGAGGTTAAATCCTCCCTAGATTACTAAGAATACCCGATACCACGAGAATGCCACATAAATAGTTGCTATATTGCATTTTGGGGGGGAGTGACAAGAAAAACGTCTGTGCATGTTCAGTACAGAGGCGATTTTAAAAAATACATTACTGATCTGTACTTGGTTGGGCTCAGGGATGTGGAAGCTGAGGATTGGGAAGATCGACTTTAAATAGTGCAGATGTGAGGGTCGGTGTACTGCAGCACAGAGCATGAAGAGAAGGTCCAAAAGGTCACCTTCACCCAAAAAGGTCAAAGTTCAAGTGAGCCTTGAAGACATGCTAAATGAAAGGAGCCAAAGAACCCAAAAGGCCACGAACTGCAGAACGCAATTCACGCCAGTGTCCAGCGTAGGCCAATCGTAGAGTCCTAGAGACAGAAAGGAGTTTGGTGTCTGCCAGGGGAGGGGGAGGGGGAGGGGGAGGTGCTGCTAGTGGGGCTGTGGTTTCCTCTGGGGTGATGAAAATGAGCTGGAACTAGGTTGAGGCGAAGGTTTCATGATGGGAGTGCGGCAGATGCCACTGAATCGCACACTTTAAACTGGATAAATTTATGTCTTACGAATTTCACCTGAATCACACACACACACACACACACACACACACAAATGAAGAGGTAAAGCTGGTGATATCTGCCAGACGCTGCCTTTCATATTTAGGTCCTCACATGCACCCTTCACAGCGTGCACCTTGCATTGGGGTTGCGTGGCCTGTGTCATTAGGGCTTTTTTCACCACATCAGTGGCAGGTCTCCTAGGTGTGGTGGTGACAGAGCAAACCCCTTTTTGCTCTAAGCAGAAGCAGAATAAAAATAGGACATGTCTCTGCAGAAGGGAACCTGGTCCCCAATGGCACGGGTGTCTGAGGAAGCCTGGGGTGGCAGGCCCCAAGTTCTGAGGCCGGTGCTGCAGCAGGCGGTCCAGGAGAAGCCAGGGCAGGGCCAGTCCTGGGGAGAGGCCTTTGTGCCCCCTCCACCCACTTGGCCAGGGAGCGTGAATGTTGACACAGCTTGGCTGGCAAACGTGTTGGCAGCCTGGGCCTTGCTGGATGGGACGAGAAGCCCTGCTGGGCTCGGGGACCAGCTCTGAGAGGCCGCTCCTGTCTTCCCACCCGTCTTCCCGTTCCTGGCTGGCTGCGGCCAGGTCTGGGCCAGCGCAGGGCAGGAAAGACCTGGGGGTGTTGGCCAAGCCTCCAGAACCTTGGCCCGAGCAGGCAGTTCCTTCCCCGTGGGGCCCCGGGGCCTGGCAAGGCGGATGCCAGGCCCACCATTACCCTGGGGACATGTGTTGTTCGAGGGTCTTCCAAATCAGGACCAAGCCTGTCTTTTTTCTTAGGTTCTGAGGGGTCCCTTCCTGCCGGTGTCTCCTCTGTCTGCGTTGGGAGCACACTTGGCAGAGTTGGCGTTCAGCATTCAGGAGTGCCCAGGTAGAAGGAGGACATCAGCACACCCCGGCTGAAGGGAACGGCAGGGTGCCCTGACCTGGAGCAGGAACGAGGCCCCAGCCCCGGAATGGATTTGAACATGCCGGGCAGCTGCCGGGGAAGGTTCTGGAATGGGGTGCATCATGCAGCTCTGCTGTTCCCGGGCTGTGCAGTCTCAGGAAGGCTGTTGGGCTTGATCCACTAAGTTCCAAGGTTTCAACTCCATGACTATTTCAATGAAATTGAAGTCATAATCGAAAGCTTATATTTTATTAATTTATTTTAATTAGTATAGTTGTAATAAAAGTACAATGTTATCATGTTACAGAGTGATAGATTCTCTGAGTTTTTATAGGTCTTCCACACCTGACCATGGGACAGAGTGGGTCCATGTGCCTCAGATTCTTCATCTGTGAAATGGTATAATAACTGCATCTATCTCCGGTGGTGGTGGTGGTCAGATAAATACAGGTAAAGTGCTTAGGGGGTATTGTAGGCCAGCCAAGACCTCGGTGAGTATGAACTGTTCTTACTAGAAATACCTTTACCTTCTCTCCAGACTCAGTGCTGCATTTGGAATTTCGGGCTGTCAGAGTCTTTCAGAGAATCCTCCCAGTGGGAAGTTACGCATTTGCAGGATTTTAATGAGGTGTTGCCACTGTTCCTGGAGGTGGGGCATCTCCTAAGTCTGCTGACTGTCACAGCCACCTTCAAACCAGCCTCTGCTTCCTCATGGGACAGAGCTGTACCACTCGACTCGGGGGTTCCAGAACAGAGGGTCCTGCCGCATCTGCAGTCACCCTGCAGGGGGCTCCTCATCAAAGGGACAATGTGAAGCCACTCTGGGTCCTATTTACCGTCACACCCACAAGGCTTGTGACCTAGAAACACACATAGCATGGGACAGCATCACGGTGTGTGGCCGAGGCAGCCACACAGGACACCACACCTGGGAGTTTCCCCGTGCATAGAAAGTTCAGCTGTGGCCACCTTGGGATTTGAATAATTCTTGGACACCAGGTGCAATCGTTTGCACTGGGCCCTGCACTGCACACTGGGTAGCTGGTCATCTCTGTGCACTGGTGCTCTCTCCCCGAACTACCCCCCTGTCCAAGGGTGCATGCGTGTGCACATGTCTACGTGCGTGGCCCCGGGCAGGGAGGGATGCTTTTGCACTTTTAGTTTCTCTACGTGAGGAGACACCGCTATTACCCGTCACTGCAGAAGAAGCACAGCTAATTATGAGCAGTCTCCAAACAGGCCACCCCTCCAAGCAGATGCAGCCAACCCAGGGCAGTAGCTGCTGGGAGGCTGGGGAGCCGCGGTGCTGACTCATGAAGATCTCCTGCGCACACGGGAGGTGATTTGTCTCTGCTTCACTCCTGCGTCTCCTGCAGATGATGTATGAATTGCCTTATTTACCTTTTCCCTCCAAACCTTCTCCTTTATTATTTTTATTAATGTCATGCCAACCCCCGAAAAGGTGTTTTCTTTGCAAAAAAGGAAAAAAGTGGGGGGAGGGGAATAATCCCCTCAACACCTCATTCTCAGAGCAGAGGGAACATATTTTTTAAAAATAGTAGTATTTGTGCATGTGTGTGTGAGAGAGAGAGAGGGAGAAAAAAGCTATATATATATATACAGAGAGAGAGAGAGAGAAGCTTACGTGGATTAGTTATAGGAGAGTCCAAAATCTGAATATAAGTAATAATAAATTCAGGTCTATTTTAGAAAAGAACAGATTACCCAGCAAAGTTTTATCATCTTTATTGACAATAAAAATATTGCTGCATTTATCACATTTTAATTTTAAAAATAAGAGAGACGTGCAGCACAGAGCCAGAAGAGAGACGAAATTCAGGGTCTTAAAGTACCCACTCACTGAGTTCCCAACTGCTTGACCCTGGCTCTGACTACTGTGTGTGTATGCGTGTGTGTGTGTGTGCGTGTGTGTGTGTGTGTGTGTGTGTGTGTACGTTCATCATTGACTGGGTGCTCAGCACTTGGCCCTCAGCGAACCCTGGAGAATACAAGACTCCCTCTGAGATATTGTGTGACCCGAATTGCAGAGGATGAAAGCAAGGCTTGACTTGCCCACAGTCGCACGGCTCACTTCTGAGGCAAGACTGCAGCCTGGGTCCACACAGCCTCGGGGTTCGTGTGCCTGGGTTCTAAACATCCTTCTTGGCTTGTGTCTGTAAACATGAGCCACCTTGATTCGCTGTGGCAAAGTAGACACAGATGACACTTAACTGGTGCACTGATCCAGTCTGAACATGACATCTCAGGGGACAGAGAGAGACGGGATCTCTCTAACCTGTCATCCAGAGCACACATTTCTTCTCCAGTTTCTCCTGTCGTAGATTCTTTTGGACTATTACCTGTGACAGGGAACTTCCTACCTGTCAAGACAGCGTCTGCATGATCCCACGGCTCTCTGGGACCCTCTGATTTGTCCTTGAAAGGCAGGGCTTTTCTCCTTCACCCCTGGGTCCTTGGATCTTGTCTTCAGAATAGGCTCCTCTGGCCTCCTGGACTGTCCCCCTCTCCAGGCAGAGCATCTTCTAAAGTCTCATTGTTTCTTCTGCGAGCCAGTTGCCAGCTCAGGGTTCTGGACTCAGGCTGAAGAAACACAGCCTTCCAGCTTCCCGCTGCTGCACGTAACCTTGGGGATGCCAGACGGGTCATGGAGGTCGCACTCCACAAGGCCTCCTGAGGTGGAAAGCAGCTGCGGCGTCTGACCTGGAGGGGAGCAACGAGGACCCGCCTCCACTCCCATTGGCCCTCTGGGCCTCCTCTCTCCTGAGAAGCAGCCTCCCTTCACCTGGCAGTCAGTGACCCTTCAATGGTCCTGGCCAGGGTAGGGTGTGCTGCTCAGAAGAACAGCCTTCTATCAGCTTCTAGATCATCCAGCTCTGAATATGTCAAACATAGTGCCAAAACATCACAAAGAAACAGGTGTGCCCAAGTGAGGTTTGTGTCAGGAAAAAGAGTTTTGATTTAATTCTCCCAACCCATGAGGATGCCGGCCGTGTGGTCCTGGGATGGGTCTCTCTGCACAGGCCATCCACCTTTATGCGCTCAAGCATGGGCGGCCGCAGATGTCAAGAAGGGTGAGGTCCAGTACAGAGGTGCAGACTGCCCCAAGCTGGGTGACCACAGGGCTACGTCTGCCCAGAGGGGTGCTGTTCACATTCCCTGCTGTGCAGAGGTGTCTGGAAGGACCACCCGGCGGTATAGCACGTGTGTGTACGTGTGTGCGTGGGTTGTGCAAACTCACACCTCTCACCTGTCACTGGCCCACTGGACCAGGTCCCGGAGCTTGGGCAGCGGCCTCTGTTCTGTGCATCCGAAGCTTAGTGAGTAACAGAACACAGCTTATGGAGCTGGGGGAACAGGTTTTCAGGATTTCAAAATGAGGTTCTGCAGCCGACCAGCTATGTGGCCAAGGGCATGTCACAGAGCCTCCCTAGTGCCAACAAAGTTCCCTGGTGGTGGTGGGGGGCTTGAGAATGGTGAATGATGGTCACCTCACAGAGCACTAATGAAGACTTGAGATCACACATGTCCTAACCCGAGCCTGTCCTGGAGGACTGTTGATGCTTAAGGAGCAAAATGTTTTTGGAAGTCACCCTGCAGTTGAGGGTCCTTACACGGGAAGGAATCCAGAAAGCGTTTATGACCAAAAAGCTTGGGTGACCAATCCCAGTTTGACCTTTTACCTGTCATGGGATCCCAGGCGAGTTACTTAACCTGCCAGTGTCTCTGTCTCCTCCTCTGTAGAGCTGGGGTGACAGAAGCATCTGCCCCAGGAGCTTGCTGTGTGGATTCAGTGAAATGCATCAGTGAAAGCGCGCTCAGCTCAGAAGCGGAGATGCGTGAGATGTACTCACTGTACCCCAGCTCACAGTGCTGATCCTCACCCAGCGCAGGCTGTCCCCTCCACAGGGACAGCTGCACCCCACGCAGACTGTCCTGGACCTGAAAACCTGGGTCTTTCTCAGCACCGTGTGTCTCCCGAGGAAGCGAAAGCCCAACCATAAATCCTCATCAGATGGAAGAGCGGATTCCACACAGGAACACCTTCTTCCTCACCACAAAAGTGGGCATTGGGTATCTGTCCTCACCGTCTGTTTTAACCTTCCGTGTCTCCCACATTTTAGCAAATTTGATTTCTGAAGTGTTTAACAGTTGTTCTCCGATAAATCACAGTTGTGCTTTCTGGCCCAGTTCGTGGGACTTCTCATTGCATGGGGGAAATAAGGTCTTCCGGCTTGTTGGAGAAGAGCAAATGCTTCTCATTGTCTATTCATGGTGATGTCGCTGGGAAAGGACCTTGAACACGCAGCTGGTCAGACTTCCCACTACCTGTCATTCAAATGTGGAGTGGAATTCTTTAAAAAATGGATGCAATTCAACTTTTTTTTTTTTTTTCCCTAGGGGCGGGGAGTGGTTTGCAGGTTTGGTTTCATGAATCATAGCTTTGTAAAGATGATCCTGCCTAAAAATAATAGGAAATCACAGGCAGCACGGGGGCAAATACAGTGTATACACAGCATTTCAAAACAAGGTGTCCTGGATTCCTGGCCGGTTGAAAATGAAAGACGGTACCGGCTTGCTCCCGGAACGCTGATGTTCCTGAGTGTTTCTCTGCACAGTACTCACGCTGCCATTTTCTTCCAGCAGGATAATTGGAAATTCAGGCTCTAGTGACAGAGAAATTTGGGGTGGAAGCTAGAGTTACAACTCCTCTAGATATTTCCTATCTACTCCTATAGATCCGAACTCCATCTACCCCATTCTGTGCCCCAGGAGGCCGTGGAAGGGGCCCATCCGCCCCGGGAGTCCATTGCTGTCTGAAGGTTGGTTGATTTGGCCAGTTAGGGCTCGGACAGCGTGGGCGGCTAGATGAGTGCTGGGTATATATTCTCCTGGCTCCCTCCCCAGTAGACCATGCTTTCGCAGTAGCTATTTTCCTTTGTGAAGCCTTCTCCTTCCCCTAAGACACTCTCTGGGGTCTGACTTGATGGTTCCCTGATTACCTGCCCCCCTTGACCCGGCTTGAGTGGCATGAGAAATGCCCACCGTGGGGAGGACGTCATCACATCCATGGTGTCACCTCTCCAAGTCTCAGCTCCCACCTTTGGAAAAGGGGCCTAGAAAGAGTGCCTGCTCTGTCCAGCTGTGGGGACCAACTGAGATGATGCAGGTGATGTCACCGTCCAGCTCAGAGATCCTGCTTAATAAAGGGTCACTGTAATTTGTCACCATCATCCCTGTCACTCACTTAGATATCCCGGCTGCTGACCCTTCTCCCCCGTCATTCAGAGCATTGCCTGTGATGGAGATTAGTGCCATTTATCAAAATGTTTCTGGCTCTTCTTCTCCCAGGCAAGAGAGGAGACTTCACCCTTGGGCACAGACAGGGGACCATCCTTGGCCAATGAGATGTGAGCGCAAGTCCCACCTGTCACTTCTGGGGGAAGCTGCAGCACCAGTGTGTGATTTCCACCCTGCCACCGTGATCACAGAAGCACGGGTTGCAGAAGAGCCTCCCCAGCCAGAGTCTCTGGGTGACAACAAAGGGCAGAGCCAACCCCCACTGAACATGGCACTTGAGCAGAATCAAGCCATCATTGCTGCCCCTCAGGGAGGAACAGAGAGGCCAAGGCAGTGGCTCACTGACCTGAACCCAGCTCCTGAGCGGGTCCCCTGCTTCCTCTCCTACTCTGCTCCAGGGCTGGGAGCCAGGGAGGCAGAGCAGCTGGACCTGCCCCACCTTGGGAGCACATAGGAGCCTGATGGCACCTGCAGCCACTGAGGAGGTGGAGGCAGTCAGACTGCATGAGGCCAGGAGTTCCAGGCCAGCCTGGGGGACACAGTGAGACCCTGTCTCAAAGTGGGGGGGGGAAGCACACAGGAAGGAAGGCCGGGCAGCAGGGCTAACCTGTCATCACAGAGGAGGAGGAGCCTGAGGGTCCGGCACTGGGATGCCGGCTATGTTTACAATGTTACCGAGTGAATAACTTGCCCTAATGCTGAAACCTCAAAGTGCCCCGAGAGTCACCACTTACTCTGTTTTAGGGATGCTTAAAAGGGTTATCAGTTTCTGCGAGCCCATGGCAAGGAGGGAAAAACTGCTGGTACCCTAAGTGACGTAAAATCAGCATTCCTTCAAATGTCCTTGTAACCAAGTAAAGTAGGCATTATCTACAGATAGTGTGAGTGAGGCTCAAAGAGGTTAAGTGAATGTGCTAAGGTCCCATCGCTAGCAATGGGCATGTCATATAATAGGTGCTTATCTGGGCAGACACTTGTCAAATGCTAGCCCCGTCGGAGGCTTCCTTAAGACTCGCTGCGGATCAGCACGTGTGGGGGAGTCTGTCTGTGCACACGGCGGTTTCATAGCTGCTGTTTGACAGGTGAGAAGACTGATTGATACTTCAGTGTCCAAGGTCTTCTCCACTGTGCACTGTTACCCAAACTGTGCTCTCTGGAACACAAGGGTTCCACTGATCTGCTCCAGGGCAGGTGAAGAGAGATTGAAGGTCTTATGCCATGTTCTTAGAGCAACTAACTCCTCATATTCTTTATTGGTCTTTTTTTTTTTTTTTTTTTTTTTTAAGAAGATCTTCTCTAAAAACAATTTCGCGTGACTTAAGAAAGAGAAGGGGGAAGACCTGGGAGCCGGCAGTTCTCTAAAACACCTTCCTCACTGAACCTTCCAGCAGTCTGTGAATGGAATCCCCACTTTTCTGTCTGCCGGGCTGAGAAACACCGCTCTTTTTTTCTTGACTGTCTGTTTCAACCATCCGGCATCGGCTGATATCTCCAGACCCTTATAGGTCTATACTGTGGATTCCAAAACCACCCCGGTCTGAGTTCTGATCTTAGCTCCTTGGCTCTGAGACTACCCGGGCCAGATTTTGTCCTTTTTTCAGATGGAAATCATGAAGACCAACCATTTTTAGCCAGGCCCTGGTCTAAAATCACCAAATAGTACCGATGGAGAAACATCTGGAGATAAAGGACTGCCCAATCCCAAGAGAGCTGTGGGCCCCTCCCTCCCTCTGTCCCGCCCACACTTGCCTCTGGGTCATTTCACTTAATTAAATATTTTCTTAATTTGGACTGCTTACCCTGAGGACTCTGGCTCCAGACCTACATTAAATAATTTAAACAGCAAATTAAGCTCAAATAGTGAGGGTGCTAGCCTCTCACCCAACCCACCTGCAAGACTTGGGATCTCTTTTCCAGTACAGGGCTGGAAAGATGGGGTCCTAAAGACACCACATCTGTAACTCCAGGGCAGGGTCTTCTGCCTGGACCTAGGACTCTGCCTCTATTGTCCAGGATCTCAATAGAACTGTCCTCAAAGAATCACAAGCCACCACCTGTCTCCCTCAAAGTGCTACCAGTTAATTGCTTATCTGGAAACATATCTGCAGTGGCTTCTTGTAGGATCTAGTATATGCTTTACAGATACGTGCTTGTTACGTTTTCCCAACAATGCCACGAACAGTTTGCAGGGTCTCCCGTTTGACAGGTGGAGGACAGAGACTTAGAGGATAATTCTTTTGCCCGATGTCAGCTTGCTGGGAAGAGAGAGAACTGAGATGTCACCCAGGGATCCCCCTGCACAGCCTGTGCATGACACCACCAAGGACATGCTCTTTGGGGAGTCACTGGGTGGCGGGCATGGGGCTCCTCATCCATCTCTGGACAGCCCTACAGGGAGCCCTCCTGAAGCTGCAAGTGGTTACCAACGCAGCTTTGACATTGACGGATGGGTCTCCTAGAACTCTCCAGGGGAACCTGAAGATCCCCAGTGATCTCTTACTCAGTAGATCATGGGGAACAGTGATTAGGAACAGGGGTTCTCTGGGCAGTGGGCTTGGATTTGACCCTGCACCAACTCTGACAAGCTGCCTGACTTTAGGCAAGTTATTTGATTTCTCTGTGCTTCGTTTTCTTCATTCATGAAATGATTATAGTGGTACATTCCATAGGTGATCACGAGGACCAACTAACGTATAAAACACACTGAGGATAGTGCCCGGCACATAGTAGGTGCTTGCTAAGTCTTAGCACTATTAACTTCATTATACACCCAAACACTATGAGCTCCCAGAAGTGGAAGACCCACGGATCTACCACGCATCTGGATGTGAGAAAAATATTACTAAAAACTCTGCAAATGCCTTATGGTTATATTTTACTTTTCAATGTTCTTCATGCCTGTTTTCTTAGTTGATCTTTAAAACTCCCCATAGCAAGGTCACCACAATCCTCCCCAGAGACATTCAGTGACTTTCCCAAGGCTGTACAGCACAGACGGGCATACCTGGATCTGTTGGTCAGAACTCAACAGAAACAGAAACAACCATGTGACCTCCCCAGGGACACAGATCACAGAGGAACTCCCGTGAGGTGGGGTGTAAGCATTCCAGGCTCTACAGACTGGCATGCTAGTCCAACCACAGAGGCTAGGTCAGCTCTGCCCAGGGCAGAGAGGACAGCTGGGGGCTGCCACCTGCTTTGTGTAAACAGGATGCTCTGGAGAGTCACTACCCCAAACCAGGTGTCTGAAGTGGAAGGACTACTCCCAGGAGCCCCAAGTCCCCGCCCTCCCGCAGGAGCAGGCCAGCTGTTGTCTCGGACACTTCTGGGGAGCTGTCATCCCTGAAGCATGAGCCGTGGCCTCCTCCCCTGCCTGTCTCTCTCCCTCCCTATCGCTGGAGTGAAAAAACCCAGTCCCTTATCTCTTGTCATTGCTAACCATCCCCTGACCCTCAGGGACCAGGAGCTACTGTAGTCGGGTGACCTGGCGATGCTGTTCCCATACCCAGGTGTCCTGCCTGTGGTTCACACTGCTGTTACCTGCACTGGCTCACCTTCCGGTCCCAACCCGTGGGCTGATGTGCTGCTGGGCTCCTCCCCGGCTGTGTCACAGCGCAGGGAGCCCGGGTGGTCCTCCAGCCTGTGGCCAGGTGGGAAAGCAATGAAAACCCTGGAGTATCCTGACCCCGTAGCCATCTTCACCTGTCTCTCCTGGCCTGGCGGTGTGTCTGTCCTCCGAGGGAGTGTGACTTTCCTGTTCCCTGGCTGGGCAAGGAGGGGAAGCCAGAGGCTCGGGGGGAGATGGAGCTGCATTGAAGTAATAGCCCTGGTGCATTCATTGATACTTTGAGCCAAAAGACTCACAAGAAATATTGCAAAGAGCTCAGCCTCTTCTGGCTGCTGGGCGTGTGCGGGTGGGCCCTCCGGCAAGGCCTGCCAACTCCCCCGACTTCCCCTCTGGCCGGGTATTCGTGCCTTCCAATTCCGACTCCACCTAGCAGCTGGGGTGATCTTACAATAGGATTCAGATCAAGTCACGCCCCTGACTCAAGCCTTTCAATGCTTTTCAATTCCTCCAAGAAGAAGAACTGAAGTTGTCACTGGGGCCCAAGGGACCCTTTAGCCTCTGGCCCTAGTCACTTCCCACCCCCACTGCGGAGCTGAGCTCTCCCCACCTCTCTGGCTGCCTCTCCTGCATCCCCCACACTTCTCTTCCTTCCTTGACCTGTGGGTTCCGAAATCTGGATATGTGCTCGGAAATGGCTTCTCTTACTTACTGTCTTATTGGTGTCTCAAATTGGCCACCAATTTGAGAGCATAACACAGTTTCTGGCACTGACGCAGTGGAGGAGAGCTTGGGCTTCAGTGCCAACCAGACCTGGTGTGTTGCTGTCCTGTCCTTGGGTGATTTGGGGCCACATTCATCTACCTGCGCAAGCTTTTCTCCAGGGCTGGCAGAGAGGGCAGGACACCCAGGGTGCCCAGCTGCTGCGAGAGCCGCTGCTCTTCGGGAGCAAGGGTCAGTGTTTGAAACTCCCCGTGGGCCAGGACCCTGCTAAGCGCCTCACTGGCATGTCTAATTTCATCCTCGCAACAGCTCTGAGGGCCTGTGGTTTTCACTGACTATTTTAGATGAATAAACCGAGGCTTGAAAAGTCTGAGTAACTCACCCAAGATCATTCCGTTAGGCGTGCCAGACCTGAGTTCTCTCCTAGTCGCTGTATTTTACTTCCCTCCAGGACTCAATGAAAGAATGAGTCGAAGGCATGAACACATAGGAAGTGCTTAGACTGTGTTCAGCGGGAGAGGAACACAGACGGCTGGAGGGAACTCTGTTCCTGTGGCCGAAATCCCACACCCCAGCTCTGCAGCCGACACTTCCCTGTTTACTTTTAGTTAATAAAATCATAAAATATCATTGGATCCTAATGGGACCCCACGGGGGTTAATTACATGGTGGAGAATTGTCCTTGAGCTCAACCACTGTTGGTTTAATAGATGTACCTTCAGAAAAAGATATATAGCACGCGGATCTTCACAGAGGAAAAGAAAGATCCTCCTAATGCAGATGAGGGAAGGGAAAAGTCCGCACTCAGCATCCAGCTTGCTATCAATCCTCAGGACACGTTTCCTGCAGGATCTCGGGGTTCTTCCTGCCATGGACTCTGGAATTCTAGGACCCTTGGCTTCCAGCCAGAGCAGTTTCCCAAACACCCTGAACAAGAGACTCCTTGTTCCTTCTAATTGAAGTCTCCCAGAAAAAAAAAGAAAAAGAAAAATTCCTAACCCTCTGCAAATACCAACAACACCCTCCACACACCACTGGGTCATGTCTTTCCAGGACAAGAGGTTCCAACCAGTTTGAATCCCTGAGACTCAGGTTCCCCATGTATAAAATGGGATAGTGCCATTGGTTTCCATTAAGTCAGCTCATTTCCGCTCATTTCAGGTGTACTGGATACAATGTAGCAAGAGCCAATGGTTTCCCTGTGTTTTCTATGTGAAAAGTACACCATCCTCAGTGCTCAGACCTATCTCCACCTCACACACTCTGATACATGTTGGTAATAACATCTTCATTTTCCAGCTTCGGGGAAATAAGGATGAACAAGATGTAGTCACTGTCTCCAAAGAGCTCAATGTTGGAGGAAACAGCCAAGGAAAATGGCCCTGCAAGGAAATAGAGCTCGTGTGAAGATGGTACTCGCTCACAGTGAAGCAAGCACACAGGCTGGAATCTGAAATGTTACAAGGGCTAGAGGATGCACATCAGACTCAGAGACATTGAGAAACATGCCAAGGATGCACAGCTGCCTAGAGATAGATCCTGGATTGAAATCAAGGTAGTTTCAGCTCCAAACCTCTACCGTTCCCGTACCATTTGGACTTCTCAATCACACTCTTGGCTGCCCTGGGGAAGAAGCCATAGTTTTTTGTTTTTTGTTTGTTTAACGTAAGTCTTACTGCATATGCAAGATCATACTGCAGTGACCCAATACACAGGAGAGGAGTAAGGAAATAGAGCTCGTGTGAAGGGCAGGGGCAACATCTAGATACCTGAAAGTGATGGAGGCGCCCTTTCCCCACAGCAGAGGTGCTCAGGGAGCAGATCTGTAGCGCCACCTCTGATTGCATGCACAAGTGCAAGAACTAGCCAGCTACCAAGACAGCAGCCACACTACCTGCAGCAGTTCATAGATACCTGGGGACTGTCCCTGTGCCTGGAACAGCCTGGAGGCATCATAAGCATCTAGATGTTGCCCCTGCCCTGCGGGAGCTGACTGTCAAACCCAGGAGGCCAGTGCACACACAATCCATCTCTGAAGGCCATGCAAAGTGCACACAGTGAGCGAGGCCCCTGCGAAGTGCTCTGGGGGTGGAGAGAAGCTGTGATTAAATCAGAGAGGCTTCTTGGGTAGAGATCAGTCCAGTGATGGCTTGCTTTCTGGGACTTTGGGCAAGCCACTTAATAGAGCTGAACATTGTAAGGCTGAATTTGATGAAGGCTCTGAGCACTGGGAACTCCGCGGACGGAGATGCTTGTTTCACAAATACCACACACAGCTGGGGAACTCAGAGGGGTGACAAAGCCCCTGCAGTAGCGTGAGTAGGTTTCCAAATTCCAAGGAGGGGACACGATGTCTTCTGCCTCAAAGTCTTCCCCAACCCAGAGAGGAAGATCAAATGACGGAAAAGGAATTTTAAGGATTTACTGAGTGATAATAGCCTTGAAGTCATTGTAAAAATGTTGCCCCAACAGATTTCTCTCCTGGCATGAATTTTTTTTATATATATATCTTCTTGGGCTTTTCCTGATCCATTGGTCAATATTGTTTGATAGCAGATAGTATTATGATGCTGGAACACAGGGCTTTCTATGTGGTAAACCCACAAGGGTAGCTATTGGTCTCAATGACCTGTTTCCCTTCCAGCCCGGTTCTCAGAAATTCCACATGGCGTCTAAGAGGAGGTGGTACTCCCTAGCTTATCCTTTATGGTGGGTAGAATGGACTCTCTCTGAGGACAGGGGGACTAGAGGACTTTCCTCTGCACTAGACCAGACCTCATTGTAGGAATGATGTGGACCCTCCAAAACTCTGAAATGAACTTTTATCTTTATTATTTTTTTGATTCTTCACCACAATCTACAAGTATGAGCTCATTCATTCATCCACATACAAACGTTTACTGCAGAGCAGCCCCTCGGGCCACGGGCACATTTTGTTGAGTAATGTGACTTCGCTAGGTAAATTAGAGATACTGGCTGTCTTCGTACTGAAGACTGAGGGCGTCATGGTCCCTTCAGATCTGGGTGTGGGTGGTCAGCTCCAGGACCTCCCTGTGAATACTGAAATCTTTGGATGGTCAAGTCCCTCGTGTAAAGTGGCATAGTATTTGCCCACATCCTCTACTATACTCAAAATCACCTCTGAATGACCCATAACACCCAATACAATGTAAATGGTTGTTATAATGTGTTTAGGGGATAGTGATGAGGGGAAAGAAGCCTGTACATCCCCAGAATAGATAATTTATTTTTCTGAATATGTGTGTGTGTGTGTGTGTGTGTGTGTGTAGTAGGTCGAATATAAGAATGCAGAATCCGTGGGTAAGGACAGCCCATTGTAAACAAAGAATTGCAGAGTAAGATAAGCCAGTTCTTAAAACCACGGTGACAAAGGTAGAGCTTTGTAAGGAGCTTCACAATGTCAGTTGATCCACTTCACAGAAAGAAAAAGCGGGGGACAGAGAGGTTCAATGACTCCAGCAAGGTCACGTGTCATGCCCACTGTCCTCCGGAAGGGCCTGAGGACTAACAGCCCCAAGGTAAGAAAGTCATTGGCCTAAATAGAAAGGATGACTTTTCAACTTGGAGGGGATTTGAAAAGTTTAATGTTCTTTCTTTGTTTTCTGTGTCTTGAGTAATACAACGGAATCTATCCTGTGCTCATCATCATTAAATGACCTGAAACCACAGAGTCTACCTATACACACCTGTGCTGCAGATATCAGGATTTCCCCAGTCACTGGAGCCAACTCAGGCCCTGGGGGATTTGGAGAGCTTTGGAAGGGACTTCCTGGCACCCAACTGTGCCCATCAGCATCCCTAGTTCCTTTTCCTCCTTGATAAAAACGCTGATCCCCATTGGGGTCAGTCTCAATGGAGAGCAAGAAGCCTGGGAGAGAGCTAACCGACTTAACCCTTCCTCGGGGGGACTTAATTTGCTGCGTTAGCTGGGGGCTATGCAATGCCTTCTGGCTCAGATTTCCTGCTCCCCTCTGACCCGTCCTTCTCTCATAAGGATTAGGTCTTCCTCTGGGATTGGACTTGGAGGCCTGCTTTTTAGATGGGGATTTATTTGAAACGGGCAAATGAAACTTATCTAGCCATTAGCCTGTTGCAATTATTCCTGTCTGCTCAGCCAAATGAGAGCTCAGACGGAGATCCCAGAGCTTCACCTTGACCACACCGCATCCATCGGTGAGTGTGGAATTTCTAGGAACGGCCGGAGACCAGGCGCATCTTACCCTTCCTGTGTCCCCACGACAGCATTTGGTTGATGCAATTTGGAGATGGATGTGGACTTTGGTTTTGCTTTGTTTCATATTCTGGTTTCCTCGACAGCTCGCAGCCCACAGCCACTTCTTTGGAGAAACACATTATTTCCCATTGACCAAATATAGAAATCATTCAGTGACCGTCCCGCAAAAAAAAAAAAAAAAAAAAAGTCATTACTTGCTTTCCCCCAAATTCTTTATCCCATTGGCTATGGGAATTAGATAAGATTAAGTTCTTAGGCAACATCAACTTATGGGGCAGACAGATTCTGTGCTGTTCAGCTGTGTCAGGACAACATTTCTATCTGCTTAACAGAAGACAATGTGCCCAACACACACACTCAGACAGCCACACGAGGTCTGCCTTAAGTAGAGCAGCATTAGGTTACTTTAAGGTGACAATTTCTAAATGAGAGCAAAACTGTGTAATAAGATTTAAAAAATTGGGCCCATTCTTAGTTCACCAGCTCCCCAGCCAGTGACAAAATATGCCATTAGTGGCCACAGCACGATTCTGAAAATATACCTTCCTTACGATTTAACGCTTTTTTTTTTTTTCCCTGTGAGCTAAAAATTACAAAGCCCCGGATTTCATCGCTCTTGCAATCTATTCTTTTCCCCTGACTTCCTGTTTTCATGAAATTTTAATCAGGCACTTAAAATAAATAGCTATGCAGAGCTTCTCTCCCTCCCCCAACGCCCGGGATGGATGTTTTGGGGAGTGATAGTCCAGAGACCTTGAGAACGGTGAGTCCCATTCTGCCTTGGCAAGACAACAGAAATTGGGACACCTCTGTCCATGGCCACATACTCAGAGGGGGACAGAGTGGTCCTGGTGGATCAAAGACCTAGTATGTTGGACTTTTTCTTCTTCCTCTTCCAAATATTGACAGCAATTTGGTCAATATAGAAGGCAAACAAGATAAAACACAACTACATTATTGTAGGAGAATGAAAGAAAAAAAAGAATAAACCACAGTAAACTTTTCAAATCCCTTTAAAGTAGGGAAATTAGCTATTTAATATGGGCTGCTACTGGTTATTGGTAACAACTTTGAATGGTAAATATTTGAATCCTCCTTATTTAAACAAAAGATGCCTAGTGTTTAAAACCTGCAAAGATTTGGCACTCTTTCTTTTTAAATGAAATGATTCTATATACAAATGACATAGAATAATACTTGGGTCACAGAACCATTATATTAGGAACAGATGTCTTTTCTAGTACTAAGTTCACGTTTCAAGGACCAAGGAACAGGAAAGAACACTGCAGAAAGAACAGGGTCACCACCACCCATGCTCTGTAGGTCGAAGCCCAAGGAAAGAAAATCCTTAGAGACACATGAGGAAACCAGCCTCCTTGCCTGCAACTCCCAGTCTTCCGTGGGACCCCTGGTGACCAGCAGGGAAGACTCAATTCATCAGTGAAAGTGCAATGGAACCACGCGGCAGTGGTCATCCTTTGACGCCCAAGAGGCAATGTGAATCTTCCTTCCTTTTCTTCCTCCAATGCCACTCAGTCCACACTATCCACAGGTTCTGATAAATGGCCAAAGATGGTGAGCTTCCTTACTCTGGAAGTCCAGTACCTGGCTTTAAATACTAGGAGATGTGTTCTATACTTGCACGGTGAGCTGGTAAATCTTTCTTACTGGACACACACACACACACACACACACACACACACACACATACACACACACAATGACAGCAAGGAGTCCTGGTTCTCATAGAATTCTGTGGTGTCAGCACCTCACCATTGCCAATTTCAGAAAACTGTGGCATCCTCAAATGTGCATTTGAGAGATGGGTAGTGACTCCCCCTTGGTGACATCTATAATACAGTAGATGCAAGTAACAAGTACATAGATAACAGTGTTGTGTGTTAAAATAATTAGGAAGGAAGTATTTTTGAGTACCTAACCACATTAACAAAAAAGAATTTGATTGTAAGCTTACATAATTTAATTTTTTTAAGAGAGAGAGAGAGAGAGAGAGAGGAGAGAGAGAGAGAGAGAGAGAATTTTTAATATTTATTTTTTTTTTAGTTTTTGGCGGACACAGCATCTTTGTTTGTATGTGGTGCTGAGGATCGAACCCGGGCCGCACGCATGCCAGGCGAGCGCGCTACCGCTTGAGCCACATGCCCAGCCCCAAGAGAGAATTTTTTTAATATTTATTTTTTAGTTTTCGGCGGACATAACATCTTTATTTTATTTTGATGTGGTGCTGAGGATCAAACCCAGCACCCCATGCAGGCCAGGCAAGCGCGCTACCACTTGAGCCACATCCCTAGCCCTAATAATTTAATTTTTAATAATAGCTTTCCACAACAACTCACAAAATTTCTGAAATTTAACAGTGGGCTCTTGTGAGATACTCCAAGCACACCCTGGGGCATACCCAGGTTGCAGGGGAACCTGGCTGGAGAGCTCTATTCAGTTGGAAATGGCTTTGTGTCATTTGTGGTTCAGCAGTCTTGCCTATTTCTAGGGATAAACCATATTTTTGGCTTTGTAATAGTTTGGTCTTGGTATCCCCCAAAGTTTCCCAAATTGGCCACAAGATACCAGTGTTGTCTGTGTTTGTTTGTTTGTTTGTTTGATGTAGAGTTTCATCTTCTTTGATGTCTCCAAATACAGCTCCATGTCAGCCTTCTTACCTTGTTTAAGTGGAATGTAAATAACTTCTGAAGAGAGGAATCAGCTCTCCAAACAAAAGAAGTCATTCGGCTGTACAGAACCTCATGAAAATATTCCCCTTCCTACAGGCCCAGGGGATAAATTTCCATTTCGGAAAATAAAAGAGATTAAATTTCCACCAGGTTGCTTTCCTAATGTCGGTGCTGGAGAGCACACAGAGCAGGCAATCTGGGGTGCTGCCCCTGATGGCGGGGGTGGCGGGGTGTATCCCATCATTTGGTTACATCTATCAAGACCACTTCTTAGTAATAATTATTTCATCGTATTTTTTTCGAAGTCAGGGGCATCTGTAAGAATTCCAGCACTTTGCAGAAGAGAACGCCTGGAGGCGTTGGCAAGAGCCCCCGGAGAAAGGCCTCCCAGTAAGGTGGAGGCCTCAGGGTGTTGGCTCCAGACCAACAGAAAAGAAGGTGAGAGCTTCGCAGCAAAAATTAAATTTGAGGATTCAGCTCAAGTTTCCAGGGACCTCTTATTCCAGTATTTTTCTCTGCCCTCTTTAATTCCTTGGCTGTGTCCAATTCCAAGGTCCCAGCAGCCTCCTACCCCTTGTCTTGGCAGTCTCCACGAGCAATGGTACGGTTTTCTGGAAGGGTACTCGTGGAGAAGAGCGCCAGGCTCCTGCGGTTGGATGCATTGAGCTCCTGTGAACCACCCACACTATCAACAGACACCGTCCCAGTGGCCGGGAAATCATCCTGGTCCTGGCAAATCCTCACCACTTGGGTAGGAACTGAGCAAAATTATCCAAGCCAAGCAAAACCGAGCAGTGCGGGGCTCTCTGTGCTGAAATCCAGATTCAGCATGAAGAATCTTGGCAGAACTATCGCTGGGCTGAGCCCTGGTTAATGTCACAGCCATATCTCAAATAACCCGTTCTCTTAATAAAACACAGTTTGACTTAAGGCTTTGAGATATCAATTTGAGGAGAGAGACCTATCAAGAGGGAAGCCAGAGGAGAGCCTCCTACGATATTAGCGCTCTTACTGGATGCATATGCTTATACGCATTTCTGACAGAATAATCCAGTACTCTGAAGTTGAAACTGGCTCTCTTTGGCTTTTTTTTTTTCTTTTTTTTTTTTAATTTACAATCACTAACTATTCAGGGATTCTCAGAAATGCAGCGATTTCTTGGAGCTGGTTGCCTGCAATACTGTGACTTCCCTTCAATCCCATCCAGGCGGTTGTGACCTGGTGCAGGATTTCCCTGCGTTTGCATATTTATAGGGTCTCCTCCAGCTCCACTGAACAGAGCTGGGTGCCAGCAAGAGGAAATCAAGCTGTCAGGAGTTTCTATTTTTGTCCTTACCTATAGTCTTGGTAAGCCAACCCACGTTCCCCCAGTGGAGAAGAAAACCACCTCTTCAGGACTCCACAGCTACATCCGGGGCATCCTGAGGCAGACTGGGATGGGGGACGTGGACTGGAGCAGAAGGCTCCAAATGCTAGCTGGGCTCTCGGTCAGGAGCTCTGCCTTCCCCTGGGACAAAAGTGGGAAGAGGGTTTACTTTGGATTCAGAGCCCCTGAGTTTGCTCCAGCCTCCACCTCTCTCTAGCTGGAAGCTGGAAATCTTCTTGGCTATCCCGAGTCTTGGTTTCCTTATTCATTAATAAATAAACAAGCAGAAAATGAAAAAAAGAAAAGGGAGAAATTCTCCACGGGGGACAGTCGGGTCAAGGGTGTTCAGAGATCTGTCTACGATTTTAGCAAATTCCCAAGTCTATGATTTTTTCCAGAATAAGTGATTTTTAAAATAAATGTTAATAATAATAACTACGATAAATTTAATATCTCAGAGGGTTTTGGGGAGAAGTTAGACATAGAGCAGATCGTTGACATTTAAAGAATGCTGGCTGAAAATACAGATGGAACACAGAGACTGAGCACTAGGTGGATATAATTTTGACTCAGTTTCAGACAAGGGAGGGTGCCCGTGACAAGTACCCGCCAACATCCTTAAGCGGGGCCCAACCAACCACATGGGTTAATAATGTTCTCTATTCATGGAGGACCGGACCTTGAAGAAATCCCCAAATGTCTTCTCTTAAAGCCTTGGTTACTTTTATATCTCTTCTAGCTTCAGAACACACCCGCAAGATGCCCATTTGTCAGATGGGGAAACAGACACAAAAGAATAGTGGTCTGTCTGAGGTCTCCCAAGAGGTTCGAAGGGGCCAGCAGCTGATGGACATTTGCAGTCACCCAAAGCCTTTTCCAGTTGGCTGTCCCATCTCATCAGGGTCCTGAGGGTCGGTTACAATTCAGAACCCCTGAGGGCATTAAAAGAAATAGATGTGAATATAGGTCGGGTATCCCTTTTCCCAAATGTTTGGAATGAGAAGCATTTCCAATTTCTATTTTTTTTTTCAGATTTTGAAATATTTGCTTACACATCATCAGCTATCTTAGGGATGGGACCCAAGTCTAGACAGGAGATTCATTTATGGTCCACATTTGCCTTAGACACATATAACCGTAAAGGTCATTTGAGACAAGACTTGGAGTGCACCTGCATTTTGAGGATGACCTGACCCATGAGGTCAAGTGTGGAATTTTCCAGTTGGGGCATTATTCTGGCATTCAGAAAGTTTCCGATTTGGAGGCATTTTGGATTTCTGATATTCAGATTAGGTATACTCAACTTGTACTGAGAAGGTTTTGAGCCCTATTTATTAAAAAAAATAAATAAAAAGTACATGCCTTTGGAAAACATGCACAGAGTGCACTAAATGGAAAAACTCAGGATAAAATATTTAAGGATGTTATTAAATTGTATAAAGTGTGTTTCTTTTATAAATGTAAATGAACATATGTATCAATGCCTCAGAAAACAGATAGAAACAAAACCCAAGTGTCAATAAGGGTTTTTCTAGTTATTGGGAGAATGACCGAGTGACTATGATTTTCATTTTTGATTTTCTGGATTTTTTTAAAACTTTCTTTAATATATGACTTTTCTAACAAAATAAATCAATAAATAATTGTTTCCTCATATTTTTTTTCAAAATCAGTTATGATTGCTTCTTTGCATAATTTTGATCTTGGAGACAGTAAGACTTTGGGCCCTGGGGTGGGAGAAATGGGGCTTAAATACCCTTTAACCATTTCCCGGGGCCAGGAAGAACCCTGGAATCCTGCGAGTGGCTGATTGGGGAGATGGCATGGGGACAATGGCCCAAGAGAGGGGGAGCCAGAGACTTACTGTGGACCTGCCCTTCCAGTAAGATCGTGGGTAAAATCACAATAGCCCAAGCTCTGATCTCTGAAAGTCCAGCCTCAGTGAATCCTCCAGATGAAGAGCAGGTACCCACGTGGGACATCTCGACTCCATTGCTATGGAGACTTCACAGTCTTACCTCACCTGAGTGTCTCTCAGGAAGAACTTCCAGCTCTCCCCAACTCCGAAGAACTAAATAAAAGACAGGCCGAGCAATCAGAGCAAGAAGCCTCCATTCTCTGGACCTCTTCCCTCTGAGAAGGGTGCTGGGAGGAGTTTCCTAAGGGCGGGAAGCATAAGGAAGCAGGGGCGGAGGAGTGTGGGAGCTCTGATATCCCGTCCTGCTGTCCGAGGGTTCTGGAAAAGGTTTGTGCAGGCAGGGGCCAGCAGAAAGCCCCCAAGGAAGGCATGAAACACAGGTTGCCTATTTCCCTGTGAATTTTATACAAACAACAATAAATTGCTGCTGGAGTAGATCCTAATATCGCAGGAGCGGGTGCCAAAGTTGCACTGGACCGACTTCTACTAAAACTTACGTTGGTCATTTATCTGAACTGAACTGGGCTTCTTGCGATCGGATTTGCTAAATCTGGACCGTGGGTTGGAAACAGTCCCCAATTCTGGTCTGAGAAGAGTGAGGTGAGGAGGGTGGTCAGTAGGGGAGGCCCCTCCCGGGGTTCTGTCCTGAGACCAGCATCACTGGGTCACCTGGGACAGATCTCTAAAGCAAATAAGAGGGCGGATCCTTGAGAAGCAGCTTAGATGAGCATTTCACTAACTGCAGGGGAGAAGGAAGAAGCTGTGTGCTACGGACAAGGAGCCTGTGCATTTGGGGGCAGTTTCTTTCAGCTGGAATCTCTAAATCCAAGAGATTGCTAGCTTCTCAGGAGTCACATTGAGTGGTCTGTACTCAGAAAAGAAGCTCCAAATCATCTGCCCTCGGTAAACTCAGGTCGTAACTAGTAAGAAGACGTTGAACGAAGTACCCTGATCAGATCCTTAGGAGAAATGGCACCATCTCACCCCATGTTCTTTCAGACTTTTAGTAAAGTTGCATGGGGTCCTCTGTCAGGCACAGTAATGGAGAAGGTCCGTGTGTGTGTGTGTGTGTGTGTGTGTGTGTGTGTGTGTTGCCAGACCAAGATGGACAAAAATAACACAAAAGAGCCAGCCAGTGCCTCGGATGTCTTTGAAGAAGCACATGGATCTTGTCTTACAGTCCCCCAGTGGCCAACAGATCCATGTGGTCAGTACCAGCTTTGCACAGTTAAAAAAGAAAGAAAACAAATATCCAAATATCCGATATCATTGCTGAGAGCTGGCCTGTGGGTCTCCGCCGACATCTGAACTGCTTCACACAACCTCCTGGCTTCTAAAAATAGATATTCTGTGGTACATATAATTTTTATAAGATGACTAACACAGGAATGCCCTTGGGGATAACTTAGTGTCTTCGTTTCTCCTTTTTCTCTCTATATTTATCTATGTCTTCACTGGCTTCTTTGGATAAAAATTAGGCGGTAGCAGCTATGGGCCAAGAGCATTAGGCAGGAAATTACTTATCCATTCTTTAAAGGACTGTAACATTTTATCAACGGAAGAGATATCTACGTATTTTTAAAGAGGGACACAGCAAGAGAAGCGGAGGTCTCACTGTCCCCCAACTTACCAGCTAATGTTGCAAGAGCGCTTTCACTCAAGCCGCACTTGAAACTGCAGTCCTTTGAGGAGAGAGACCAGAACCCACTTGGAGAGGTGACTGGCTCAGAGTTGGCGGTGCAGAAGTATGGCATGGGGACAAGCAACGAGATTTTATTTCTAAGCTTTGAAGTCGTTTTGCCCCCCGCCTTCCGATGAAAATAGAGCTCCAGCAAAATATGTTATGACTTTTCTCTCTCTCAGCTAAAACAGCGAATAGATAAAGACGTCGGTGCCGTGCACTCTGTGCCTCTCGTGACCCTGTGTCTCCCTTCCTCACTGTCCTGCCAACGCAGTTTTGTCCTTGTGATCAGAGACGTGAGATCAGCTGCACACCTGGATCTCAGAGAGTAAGGATTTTTTTTTTTCTGAAAAAGTGCCAGAAATCTGTCTCGGACTGTGATAGCTTGCAGCTAAGTGAGCACCTACACACCTCTAAGTCTTGAGGCTTTACATGCCCTATCCTTCGCCCCCCAGACCTGCGGCTTACAGAAGACTGCCAATTGTCTACCTTAAAGACTAGTGACCAGTCTCTAACCATTTCCTTCTCAGGGCATTGCCTAAAAGGGGCCCAGACCTAGAGAGAGATAAGGGGGGAAAAGAAAGACCCCCACTTCTGAGCCCCGATTTTGCCAAGGACAGTGGGAGCTAGCTTCACCATCTCTAGGTCTCAGTTTTCATTCTCTTGTTTGTTGGTGTTATGACAAGAGCAGTGGCAAAAATGTCCAAGTCCTCCCCAGGCTGGCTGTGCAGACAGGATGAACTGCCTCAAAGTCCTTCCGGGAACCCGGACCTCCTCTAGGGAGGCCTTCCCGAGGCTCCCTTCCCTTTCACACCACGGCTCTAGTGCAAGTCTGCGGGGGCAGGTAGAGGGTCGGTGCTCACACTAAGGAGTCCCTCGGAGACCCCAACAATTGACAGTACCATTTTCCAACACCATCATCCTAACATGTGTCTTCCGGGTTTGCCAGAGCAGAGGAAGAGAGTCTGACCAGTTCTGCTCCAACTGTTAAGTGACTCCACCCAGAAATGACATCGGCCACCGTTACCACTATTTTATTGGCCACAAAAATTTACATGACTATGCCCTGTGGTCAAGAGGTGTTTGTTTGTTTTTACATTCAGGAAGGGAAGAAGAGCTGGAAATAGTAAAAAGCGTAAGTATCACTTATCACATGTTTCTGTCACGTGCACAGTTCACGAAAGATGGGAGACAGCGTGCCACAGCCCTGTAGGAAATGTCCACTAAGGCGATGACCAGTATTTGCATGTGTGATTTACTCTCACTGCATTTCCAAAACTGGGGTTATGTCCAGTTCACCTTAAGTGTTGCGGGTTAGGAAGACAGTAGGTGCTAACTAAATACTAGGCAGATCGCTAGATAGATGGTGATAGACTAGATATATGAAGAGAAGCCCTTCTTAGCTATGAGACGTGCCTGTTGTAGGGCAGCTCTCACCAACACCATCTTGAGTACCCGACACGCTCTCTATAAAACTCTGGCCCAGGCAGAGCCCATGAACTTTAGAGCATAGAATTCACTGCCAATTTCTGCTAGTTGAAAATAGCAACAAGACATGAATTCTGTGGTGGAGTTGGTAGAAAGAACTTCTGGGTGCGCACCAGCGTTTGTGAGTGTGTGGTTTTTTTTTTTTGTGTATGTGTGTGTGTGTGTGTGTGTGAGAGAGAGAGAGAGAGAGAGAGAGAGAGAGAGATCGAGAGAGATCTACTTCAAGGTTGTTTGACTTTTGTTGTTATTTATTTGTTGATTCTTGTAGTAGAACAGAACTCGCTCACGGTAGTTTTCTAATAAGATTTAACATCTGTCAGAGTGAGATCGTCCTTCTCACTCTTCCTTTCCAAATGAAAGGAGAGGTCATGCCTTCTATTTCTCTTTTCTCAGTGCAGTTTGTAGAATAGAATTCACACCTTGCAACCAGGCCAGTAGGGACTCAAATTCTGAATTTTCAGGTCCTTAAGTCCCCTGCTGCCCCTGAGGCTCAGGGTGCTCATCTGTGGAACGGGGCGAGGCAGTTCCCAGGTCACTGGGCGCCGTGGGCACCTCCTGCAGTGGGGGGTTCAAGGCCTGAACTATAGAAAGCGCCCGATCGATGGCGCCTGCATTCTGAGGTTCCCAGGTTTCACATTCCGCCCCTGACCTCACGGGGCGGGGGGGGGGGGGTAAAAGAGATGCCAGCTGTCTCACTGGCACCCAGGGCCCCTGGGTTTGAATTTTGCTGATCTGGCGTTTCAAGGTGGCAGATCTCGTGGCATCCCAGGAATTTCTAGGAGCCATCTGTTCTCAGGCCTGTGTGCAGCAGCGAACAACAACCTATTTCCACCCCATAGGTTGAGTTCCGAGAGCCGCCGCGTGAACTCCACGCCAGAGCAGCATCCTTCTAGGGCCAGGCTTGACTGGGAACAGAAGAACGATGATTCTGGGCCTGAAGACTAGCCCCGCAGACTCAGTGCTGTGTGACCCTGGGTGTGCCCCTTCCCCTGTCTGAGCACCTGTGTTCTGGGCTGTGGAGTGGAGTTTGCAGTAACAGCTTCCTTTTGGAATCCTTGTGGGAGGGAAGCATGACTTTGAATATGAAGCACTCATCACAGTGCTCCACACAGCAAGCCCTGGGGGACCCCGGAGGCTCAGGACCTCCGGTGTGTCTGGATGGACCTGTGGGGGGGGGGGCCCTACAAGGGAAGCCAGGACACAGTGCAATGGAAACAGCACATCCGAGTGTGACTGTGACTGTGACTCGGTCCTGTCCCGAGACTCATTTGAACTGTGAAAATATTCACCACATGGCCAGCTTCGCCATTCAACAAGAGGTGCTGTCCCGGCAAGTGGCTAAGTGGTCTTCCCGGGGTGGATGGAGGTGCAGCCTGGTGAGCCTCGGGGGCTCCTCTCTCTCTCTCTCACTCCTTCTCACTTTCTCTCTCTGGGTAAAGTTAAAACACAATAGAAAAGGCACCGACACCATTGGAGGAAGGAAGGCTCTTAGGAAAAATGCTATTAGAAAATTGCCTGTTTATAAACAAAAAAAAAAAAAGAAAAAGAAATCAGGTCAACATCCCATGTTCAATTCCAAAATAAATTCTAGATGTGTTGAAGATTTAAATGTCAGATACAAAAATCATAAAAATGAAGAAAGTAAGGGCAAAGTGAGGACTAATGTATCTGGGGAAAATCTGACTAAACACTGAAGCAGAGAAAGGCTATCTTAAGGTAGAGTACATTTCATTTATAAATGTTATAAATGTTAAAAACGTAAAAGTAATTAACAGGCCAGGATGCATGTGGAAAACATTGCCTCACAAATATGATAAAGGGCAAGCACCACCATATGTAAATAGCTATGAGAAATCACCAAGAAGAACACCAACATCGGTGTGAGGTAAGGGAAGAAAAGGACAATTTACAGAAGGAAGATTAAGATGACTGTAAATAAAAATATGGAAATGTGTTCAAGAGCAAAGATATGAATATAGGATATTGAAACAATGAGACACCATTGAGCCTTGGTATCAGAGAAATTTCTACACAATGAATAATTCTATCAAGGCGGTGAGGGTGAAACAGTCTCTCATAGAATTTGTGGTAGGACAAGCTGTTTCAATCTTTGTGAAAAGCAATTTTATTTTATGTATTGAGATGTAAAACCCCACACTTTCACAAATAATTCAATGTGTTAGAATTTATGCTAAAGAAATAGAGTTTCTGTATAAAGATGGTCAGTGCAGTGCTGTTTAATGGAGAACATGTAAACGTGCAATAATAACCTCATGATTGAATGATTTCATTTATAAAGAATAATATTCAGCAGCCTTTAAAAATGATTTCAGAGACAATTAATAATAAGTAATTCCACAGAGCCTAAAACTTCATGGAAAAATACAGGCTGCTTCACTGGACAGATACCACATGATCATAATCATGAAGTATGCATGCACTAAGTGGCACCCTTCTCCAGAGACATTTTTCTGATAGTATTATGAATGATTTTCAGTTTTTCCTTTGCTCTGTTCTCTAAGTGTTGGACGATACTATTTCTATAATAAAAAATGCATTTCTCAGCCAACAGGACCGGAGCAGTTCCTCTGGAGCCCCCATTGTCAGGTGCTCCTGCTCAAGGGAGGACTCAGACCACCGTCAGGGAATCTCTGCCAACCAGAAATGGAGGTGGGCGGGGCCTCAGGGGAGGAAGTGGCCACCCAGGGCGTGCCTCTGGGGATTATATCCTGTCCCCGGCTCCTTCCTCTCTTTCTCTCTGCTTCCTGGTCCTCGTGAGCTGAGCGGCTTTCCTCCACCACATCCTTCCACCATGATTCTTGGCCTCACGTCGGACCTAGAGCAACAGAGCCAGCCAGCCATGGACTGAAGCCCCCAAACTATGAGCCAAATCAACCTTCATCCCTTTAAGTTGCTGTTGTCAGGTATTGTGGTCATCATGACACAGGTAGCCCCTGAGGGCGTCCACACACCAAAGCCTCTCCAGCCAACTCAGGAAATACCCGCTGGAAGACTAGGCAACCCCTGTGAGTCTCTCCTCCCATCAGCCTCCCACCCGGCCCATCTTCCTGTGGCCCATCAGGAACGCCCTGTGAGCCCCTATGTGAAGCCGTGGCCCATGCTGGATGTCTGCTTCCTGGTGTGCCCCACTGAGCAGGTGGCCTGACCTTGTGAAGGTCTGGGTGGGTGACACAGATAGACTTTTTCACAGCACAGGCTGAAAGTAAAGGATTCCACCTCTTCTTTTGCAAGTGGGGAGGAGAAGTTACCTGCAGGCTTTTGGGAGACGGGAGAGGTCTAGGTGTGTTGGTCCATGAAAGAGCTTAGCAGTGTCTGGCGCAGGGTAGATGCAAGGTTGGCTGCATGCTCTGCTGCAGTCACCTGGGCGCTCTAGCACTACCGCCGTGGATATTAACGGCTGCCATTTCTAATCCAATTTTAGTTCTACTTACCGCGGCTGCTGTTCCTACATTCACACACTATTACGGTTATGACTCCTGCTGTTATTAGTATTACAACCACTGCTGATAATGCCGTTGCTGGCACTGTACTACCACTGCAGCTATTACTGCTCCTGCTACCGTTACCATAGTGTCACTGCCATTGCCACTGCCATTACTACTATTTTACACCACCATTACTGCAACCGACGCTGCTCTGCTGCTGTTAGTTCGTGTGCATTTACAGCCACCACATGTTCCAGAATAGGGGAAAATCATCTTGAATTATTGGGTCCTGTCGCCTCCAAAAGCTCTCACATAACTGTCAGACTATGCACCTGTTGGTGCAGAAAATATGTGTGCCTGGAACTCAGATCCTTGTTGAGTGAAGTAGTAATGCTGAGGCATCTGTGTCGGGCGCAGTGGGGACTCTATGTACATTATGAGTCCCCGCCTCTTTGCCAAAGAAAGCTCTGCCACCCAGGAATGGTTCTCCTTTTAAGGATGAGGATCCTGAGGCTTGGAGCAGGGAGGTGATGGGCCCTGGTAGGCAAGCTGCTGAACGGCAGGCAGGCTCAGAAGTGTCCTCCCAGGGCTCTGTCCCTCGGCTGAGCCGCTAGGTTTTGAAATAATGACAAGAGAGGTTCAGTCCTGGCACCAGCTCAACTTGCTTGAGGCAGGAAACAGGTTCCAGAATAAGAGGCCGAGCTGGTTTGTCCCTCCCTGTTCTCCAAGTGCTGTGGTCCTTGGCGACAACTTCCTGCACCTACTAGCGAGAGCCCATGTAGTGAGTGAGTGACTGTCTGTGTGGGACACTGGACTCCCAGGGGCCAACCTGTACAGGAATGCCCAGGGAGGGAGAGCAAATGCCAACAGGGAGGGAATGGAAGGCCAAGGGAGCCCCTGGTGCCCCTGAGTGGGACACATCAGGAAGCGGTTCCTGGGCCTGGTGTCCCCAAGGCCCTCTGGTGCATGTTATTTTGGGACTGGACCACGTGATGAGTAAGTGCCTGTTGGATGAGATAGAGTCAAGGCCAGCTTCCAGACTGGTGTCTCCCAAGCAGCTCGGGTCAGAGGGACTGAGGCCTATGGCAAGATTCCAGCTCCACCCACCCCCTGACCGCTCCAGGGCCCTGGATAACCAAAGGAAGCATGGTGAGCAAGGGGCGAAGCTCTTCCTTCCCTCCAACCCCAGCTCTGCAGGGCGCGAGGGCAGAGGCCAGATCTGATGACCTGGGCAGAGCTGCTCCTGCCTGGCGGCGGGCGGGTCTTGCAAACTTGGACTATCTGGGATCTGAGTTCTGATGGTGAACTGGGTTTCCTGGGCTGGGAGGGATTCGCTTTCTTCCCTGGGGACTCACCCCTCAACCCCAGCCTTTCCAGGCACTGTCTCCGGCCTTGCTTAGACTCCAGGGACCTTGGCGAAGAAGAGATCATGAGCCACATTAAGAAAGGAGTTTCAAGGTGCTTGGTTTTACATAATTAAGACTCCGGGTGGCCTTTGCATCACAAGTCAGTGGAAGCTGCCATACTATAGAAAAGAGACTATCCCACTGAGTGACAGCAGGATCCTGCCTGCGTGTGCGTGTCCGGTGTGTTGTTCTCTCTTTCCATCACTCTCTCACTCAACCACACAAGCAATAAAACTCAGAAAAAAAGATGTTCAGGTGTTTTAAAAGCAGGACCATGTCGCTGTGAGTTTCGTGTTTCACTCAACAAAGTCATTCAGGTGGCAACATCATGAACAGGGACAACTGGGATAAAAGCAGATTCTTGCCAGGCATTTAAAAGGATGAGGCAAAGGCAGTCCCTGCCCGTGTTACCTGTGTCTGTCAACATGATTCTGCAGTCTCTCATGTCGACATGCAACAGTGGGAAGGAGTAGAGTTTGGAGCCAGAGAGAACTGGAGTTCAACTCTAGCCCTGCACCATTGCAAGCCACACAACCCTGATGAAGCTGCCTTCTGGGTGTTCTCACTTGCCTTGTGTCTAAAATGGGAATGGATCCTGCAGGGAAGGCTTCATGCCAAGATCACAAGAGCAGCTTAGGCAAAGTGCTTGTGGCTGAGCCCACTTGGCTGCTCAGCCAGTGGCGGGGTGTTCTCAAGATGGCGGCCCTCCTCCTTCTCACCGTTTCCTCTGGGCAGGAGAAGAAAGTACAGTATGGCTCCCTGTCTAATTCTCCATCTTCTGGGATGACACACTCTGTGGCTCAGGCTTGTCTACATGTCAGTGCTAGGTCTACAGCTGAGAAATTTCCAGGCCCTTTCTCTTGTACCTGCATATAAAGTCCAACACCAAGAGACTCTCCGGCATTGAAGCTTCTTGGACCAAGAGATAAAAAAGTTTATCAAGTTAAGTTTTAAAAAGCCACACAGCCGGCAGTGAGATGAGCTACCACACGGAATAGAAGAGCAGATGCCAAAATAAGAGGAATAACTATCGAGACTCATGTTGTGCAATACAATAGAAATTAAATTTTTAAGTAATTAAAATGAAATACAATGAAGCACGTAGTTTCTTTCACAGTAGTCTCATTTCAATGCTCAAGTCACACTGGGCAGGCTGCAACTGTTCTGATAGAACTAGATCTCGAACTTAATTCCATTCCCTGAGAAAGTTCTATGGGATTCAGGGACGATGAGCAATTTCAATTTTTTATTTTTCTAAATCGTGTGCCATCGTTAGTTTTTCTATTAAAAATATTCAATATCAACAGGCCAAGGAAAAACTTTAAAAATACTATTTTGGTTTTGTGTATTAATACTGTGCGTTAATCACATTTATATTTGTAAATGTTAATATTATATCATATAATATTATTATATGATCTCGACCCCAAATGGCAAACCTGAAATTACAAAAAGAGCTGATAGCCTGGTAATAGGTGAGGTTGATGCTTCTGGGGATTTTTGTGTCTGGGTGTGGTGGAGATGAGCCCCCTGAAGGCCCCTGTTGCCCGGTGCCAATCCAGACCATCCTGGATGGAACCTTCAGCTCCCTGGGTACAGGACAGCTCTCCATGCTCTTCCTTGGCAAGCATTCCTGACTGCTTTCTTTTGTAACTCCTGGAACATTAAATAGGTCGTCTTTGAGTCTTTCCCTCCATGGTTTTAGATTCTATTCTTAAACAATGTGAGGGGGAGAAGCAAGGCTTCAATGTGAGGAGGAAGGAAGAACAGACTGTGAAGGTTTACTAGAGCACAGGCAAAACCAGCCTGGGAAGACACCTGGGCCTAGGCGTCTGCTTGGATAAGGGAGGGGGAGCATTGCCTAGTACACACAAGGCCCTGGGTTTGAACACAGTGTTGGGGGGAGGAAAGTGAGAAAGGCAAAACTGGAGTCTGCTTAATTAAGAGTGTCGGGTGCAAAATGGCGGTGCCAGGTCATCCAGCTGTCAGTCAGAGGAACATTAAAGTGTGGAACCCTGTTCAGCTGCACATGTTGCCTGCCCCTGAAGCCGGCTCTTTTTCAGACTTTTATAAGCCACGGGAGGTAAAGTGATTTCAGTCTGAAAAAAAAAAAAAAAATTGTGGGCATTCCAAAATCAACCAGTAATTTTTTTTTTTTGCAGGGGAACAAGTATCACTGCAAATCCCTCCCAAACATCCTATTATTGGGTCTACCTTTGATCAATATTCGAGTCTAAAACATCTCTAGGTAGCCTGCTTAAGATCCAGGACACTGGTAGAAGCAGAAAGTAGAAAGGCAGTCGGTCACAAGGCTGGGGGACCTAGAAGATGACGAAGCGTGCAAACTGTCAATCAACAGATTCAAGAGCTCTGTCACACGCCACGGTGGGTGACTGCAGCTGGTAACGATGTGTACTTAAAAATTGCTGGAGAGTAGATTTTAAGAGTCCTCACCAGGGGAACATGACGAGCCTGTGAGGTAATGCATGTGTTAATTAGGTCGATTTAGCCATTTCACAAAGCAGACTTCAAAAACCTCCTACTGAACACCCTAAATACAGACAACTTTTTCTTTATGAAATAAAAAAAATGAATAGTGAAATAGGTACCATTCTATGGGGGAAAGATTAAGTTGGTGTGACTGCCACTACTGTCATTCCAGTGCTGAGGGGACTGTATGGCTGTAAAACTTGACCTCATGAGCTGAAGACAAAGAAGTACCATCCTTAGGCACGCTGGTCTATGTCCACCTTGTAAAGTAACCCAAGTCCATCTCCTCGTGGACGTTACATTGTTTAGTAGCAGAGACGAAAATCAAAATCAACGGCAGAATTACTTAGGCTGACTCCTGAGCCGACATAGAGAGCATGAGCTTTACCGTCACATGCTTTACTTGATACCATCTTCTGTAAAGAGTGGGGTGATGTGGAATGGTTGGGAACGCACCAGTGATGAGATCAGTTTTGATTGTGAAGCAGAGAAGTCTGTCTTTATGGAAACTTTTAAAAATTAGAACTATCCCGTTTCACATAAGATCCTGATGGCAGTAAGAGAACCAACCTGTACAACTAATTAAAACTAATTAAAATATCAAAAAAGAAGAAGGAGAAGCAACTGTGTTTATGTCGGGTGCAGTGACTCGTTCTTAGAAGGAGTCAGGCAGCCAGGAGCGCTAGCCTCTGTGTGGTGGCTGTCCTTGAGTGCAGCAGCAGCATCTGGTCGGGAGCAAGAGGAGGAGCTAAGCGCTGTCCCTGAAGATATCAGGTGCGTGGCCGTAGGCTCACGAGATGATTAAACGTGGACAGGGGACAGATCGCGGTTGGAAGCACACAGGCTTCAAATCCACCTCGGTTGAAAATGGCTAGCTGTGGGATCTGGGGAAAGTTCTATTTCTGCCTCAGTGTCCTTGTCTGGGAAGTGGGGTAACCGAGAGATCCTGCCCCAGATGCAAGTGCGTGGGCCAAAGAGAAAAGGCACATAAAGAGCTTACCCCAAGAGCTGGCCCGCGGTTAACGTCACTATGGAAATGACAGCAAGGAGCCTAGATGCATGACATATTTATGAATTGGAAACTACATGAGGGATATAAATATGGCAAGCATATTTTCTTAGCCAGATTTTGGGACATATGATTTGATAATCTCAATGGCACACTTGGGAATAATGACATTGGAAATTTTAACTCACATGGGTGTTGGGAGGGGCAGGACGTGTAGCTGACATGGTCATAGGACGCGAATGGCAGCCTGGAGCTTTTCTTTCAAATGTTCCTTTCTGAAGTCAGGTGCGCGAGGGTGAAGGCAAAGAGACAGTGGGGAGAAGACGGAGAGGTGCAGAGGCAGCCTCTATCCCAAATGCACGAGCACACACCCTCACATGCACTAACAGGCATGCACACGCACACACACCCCTATGCACATACATGCCTGCACCTATACACATGGACACACATGCAATCAGTTTGTTAAAGGCTCATCTAAACATTTAACATGCATCCTAAGTCTATGCTAGTCTCCAAGTTGACACACTTATACCAATGCACACACACTCACTCGCCTTGATCTTGAAAATACACTTAGAAATACCTTTTGTGGAAACCCCTAAGAATTAATTTTAAAGTCAATTGGAGCATTATATCCTGCACATTGCTATACGGATGCAAAAGGTTGTTCTTCTGGAATTGATAGAGCCACCTCCACTGGGAAAGATTAAGATTCCTGAGAGCCATCTTGGATTCCAGGAAGTTCAGCTGCAGATGGCTCAAAGGTCTGTATTACAAACAGGTTTCAGAGACAGGGCATGTCATTGCAGAAACCCCGGAACCCACACAGGGGAAAGCCAGGGATGCACACCTCTGACCTTTTTTCATCTATCCCAAACTCACCATCTGTTTGGTTTAAAAATTCTATTTATCTGTGTGTGCATGTGAGGGACAGAGATCTAAAACAGCATACATACTATAAACATTTTGTTTCCTAAATGCTTTGTTAATACATGGGCTCACCAAAGAAACAGATTCACAAAAAAAAAAAAAAAAAAACAAACAAAAAAAAAAAACCTGAGATCAGTTGCTTTAATAAACATATCATGGTTTGATGTAGTGGTTGTTTTCTTTTTTAGACTTGATTTATCTGTCACTTTCTTTCCAAATTTGATTTATTGGTCAATTTCTTTTCAAGATTTGATTTATTGGTCAATTTCTCTTCAAGATTTGATTAAAACACATTACATAAGTCTTTTCAGATCTATTTCTAAATATCATATATATTTCTAAGTATGGATGTTTAAAGTCTTTATTCATAAATGTTCTTGATTGATGCTTGTTTTTTCATTAGTTTTTTTTTTCTATATACTCCAGGTAGTCATTTATTCTGTAATCGGAATCAACATAAACAAACCGTAAAATCCAATTGTGTAATGAATTACTCATATCTCAGACTCAGAGAGAAAAGGAACTTAAGACATAGCAAGGTAAAACCACCCGGGTGTGTGTGTGTGTGTGTGTGTGTGTGTGTGTGTGTGTGTCAGGGAACACGTTGGTGGTTGATCTTGAATCTCTGGGTTTATAGATGCATCATCAAACAGTTCTGCAGGACAGGATTCCAGCATGATGTCTCCTGTGACCATTAGTTGGTCCTTGGCTACCTGGATGGCCTTGTCAATGGAGAGTCCTGTATCATTCTGGAAAAGGTCGTTTCATTTTAACGGCTCCACGGGGCGAAGTCCCTTTCTGTCTTGGGACTTCCCTACATCCCCCTCAGGAAGCAATGCCCGTCAGATACCCCAGCCCCCCATCAGGCCCTGGGGTGCTGGGTACTCCCCTGGAGGGCAGCTCCTCAAAGGTGGGCTGGGGCAAAACAGAGCAGGCAGGTCTAGATCCGAGCGTCTGAGGGCTCCGAATCTCACACCTTCGTGTCTACACCCCTGAAGCCTCTTGGGATAAGAATGTTCAGAAACTAGTGACTAGTACGCACTCCAGGAGGGTGGGATGTCCGCGAGCGTGTGTCAGTATTTAGAAAAGAAATAATTACACCCCTCTGCCTTCACACCGTCTTGGCCTAGTTTTATCATCTGCAAAACAAGAACAGTGTCACTCACTTTGGGAGGAAGTTTCAAAGAATAAAGACACTAATACATGCAAAGCACACCCAGCTGGGCGATGGTGGCTGCTGCCAGTGGTTTCACAGGTTGACGCTGAGTAGCCAGGACAGCTGAAGAAGTCTGTCGTCTACTGGCCAGTCACGGTGGGTCAGGCCTGGTGCACACTTCTCCAGGAGGCTTCTGCTCCTGTGTGGTCGGTGTTGCAGAGACTCTCCCCCTTCTGGCTGGGTAAACTCAGTCAAGGCCAGAACAGTGAGCGTCAGTCCCACCTCAGGCCGGGGCTGCCCCACTCTGCAAGGTAGCCTTCTGCATTTTTAAGAAAGTTCAAGACTTTTTTTTTTTTTTTTTTTTTTTTTTAAGCATGTTGGAGCTCTAAGACACTCAACAACTGCAGGTCATTAATGTCAACTTCAAGGGAGGAACTTGGGTGGCTTCAGCAAGGACTCAACTTAGTAGATTCTCTGCCTGGCCCTTGGCAAGGCCAGGGAAGTGCAGCTTTGATTACACTGGCCACGTCCCCAGCGTGGACACCTCTCTTTCAGATTGGCACTCCTCTGAAAGTGATCCCTTGTGGTTCCCTGTTGTCTCTCCGAAGCCTGGGGCCAATGTGGGTCATCTTGCAGCATCTGAAAAAGGGGGCGGACAAAGCCTGATTCAACCAGCTTTTCTCCTGTCTTGCTTAACAAATCGGGATTCTAAGAAAGTTATATCTTCCAAAAATTGTTTGTAAGATAAATCTCCAGGCTGGGCGTGGTGGCGCACGCTTGTAATCCCAGCGGTTTGGGAGGCTGAGGCAGGAGGAGCGTGAGTTCAAAGCCAGCCTCAGCAACTTAGCGAAGCCCTGAGCAACTCAGCAAGACCCTTCTCTAAATAAAAATATAAAATCGGGCTGGGGATGTGACTTCGTGGTTAACCATCCCTGGGTTCAATCCCCGGTACCAAAACAAACAAACAAATCTCCAACTCCTTAGCATGGTACAAAGAACTGAGGCCTACCTGCCCTGAGACCCACCTGCCCTGAGACCTACCCGCCTGTCCATCCAGACCTTGTGTGGCACCCTGCTCTCGGGACAGGGGGAAATGCTGGCTATTTGTTGGGAAATTTCCTGCTCCCTGGTTCTTCAGTCTCTGCACTCACCATTCTCTCTCCATGAAGCCACTGTGCCATCTCCAGTGACTGGAGAATCCCTCGTCCTCCCACTGCTGTCAGGTGCTGCCTCTTGTGTAACCCTTTCTCACCTCCTCCACCTCTGGACTCCCTCCCCTCCATCCCCTCAGGGCGCAGGGCAGGAGCTCATCCCCATCCTTCACCTTCCTTCTCCAAGCCTTCCCAGGCTGTGTGCCTGTGTTCTCCCGCCCGGATCTGCACGACTGAGAATCCCCGAGGGGACGCCTTCCCTGAGTGGCCATGTCTACAGGAGTCAGGCCCCAGGCTGGCGCAGTGAGGCCTTGGAAAACAATGACATAAATGAGCAGAGCCGCGGCTGTACGTCTGCCACGATCCCAATCAACTAGACTCCATTTGGCTGCACCAGTTGGGTTTGGGGACAAGACTAGGAAGTTGTGGTGACCCCTGCCCACTTCCACTAGGGCACAGTTGAAGGAGCATGGAGATTGGCCAGTAGGTGAATCGGGGTCTGCCGTTCCCAGCTGTGTGAAGCTTGGATCTCCATCTCTCCACCTGCACAATGGGTTACTAACATCCCAGACCTGGAAGAGTTGGAGTAGGAAGTGATGGGAAAAGGACAAGGGCCGTGGCACTCAGTAGGTACCTGCTGGATCCCACGCTGAACCTCTGCGTCTTTTAAGGGAGGCAGCCACCCTCTGCATCTGGCATCCCCAGGGCTGCCAGGGCCCCTGGACTCTGTGCTGCACAGGAAAACTGCACTGCTCAGCATTTGGCTGGGCAGCATCAAAGAGCCAGGCCAGTTGGAGCCCCGGGCCCAGACCAGGACCAATGAGAGGTGGGGCTGGCGGGAGCCATCTGGAAGGCTGTGGGTGTCTTTAGCAGCTCCTGTTACAGAACCCTCCTTTTGCGGACAGCTCAGGCAGACAGGGTGGAGCAGTTTATGCTCAGAAAGCACCTTTGTCAAAGAGATGCCTCAGCAAATTATCCTGCAACACAGTGGGCCATCTTACCCTAAGCCTGTAGACTGGCATGATGAAATTAGCTGGTCAGAGAGCAGCCAGGTCCCAACCCTGCTCCCAGACATTCCACAGCCTCCAAGAAGGCCCAAGGGAAGGCTGGTGATTGTTGGGGTTCTTTGCTCTGCCTTCTTAAGAGGGCATCTAGCAAGGCACAAGATACACAGGGTCCCTCTCTAGTGCTACCTGTCATTGCACTCAATGATATCTCTGCTTTTCTCGGTGCTCTTACCTTTGCAACATCAAAATAAGAACAGCAGCTAGTGCACCATGCATTTACTGGTGCCAGGAACTGCCACCATGCCACAGGAGGATTTCCTAGGGCAGTTTGTCAACAATCCTATTGAGGCAGGGACTAAACTCTCCAGGGTGCAGATGGGAAAACAGAATCAAAGGCAAGTGGCTGAGTCACTGGAGCTGTGTCTGCTGGTCTCTAGAGTCCGTCTTCCTAATCTCTCGGTCCTCACTCATTAGGAAGGTGGAAGAATGTGAGCCACATCAAAGATGCCAAGATAAGAGAAAGACCATCTCAAGGGAACTTGAGGGCCAGTGGTAAAAGCTGCCAAGGGTCGATTGAAATTCCAGCAGTTTGAAGGACATTTCAGAAGAAATGTCACAAGACAGAAGACAGGAAGATAAATGGGGTGAATGAGGGTGATTACAAACAAGTGAAAGTCTCCTCATCTCCTCTAGATGTGGCCCCTCCACCCATGGTGTGCAGTTCACCGGGACAGTCATTAGAAAGAATGATTTTTGAACCCAATCCCTCTTCCAAAGACATGGAATTCTCACAATGGGCCCAGAAAACTGACCATTGAACAAGCTCCCCCAAGTGAGACTTTTGTACTCCCCAAGTTTGAAAATAGCGAAGTACATCTCACATGCCTCCTTAGTGTCTCATGGCTTCCCTGTCTAACAGAACAGGGACTGGCCCAGTGTGGCCTTTAATGCTTCTGCCCTTACTTATGGTTGCTCCCTCCTGCCATTGTTGATTCAAACAAAGTAATACAGAAAGGGCAGGGTTCTGGCTTCCCCAGAAGCTAGAACCCAAAATGTGAGTAATTCAAGACTGATGGGAAGAACTTTTTGCCAGGAGAAGTGGACTGATGGACTCCTTCTAGGTCCTGCTCTGATGGCCTGTCCTAAGGACACATCTGGAAATAAACAGCTGGTCCTCGTGAGCTGTAAACAATGACAACATATCAACCATGCATCACTTCCAGCTTCCTCTGGTCCACTGTCTGGACACTAACCCATGCTGCTCTGGGCTGCACTTCTTAATAAAGGACCAGCGCTCAATGTTTGCCCCAGGCTCTGGATTTTTCAGAAACTTGAGTCAATAAAAGAAGCAATACTCTGTAGGTTACAGTCTGAGATCTCTGGAATGCATTCAGTATCTTTGGTATTTGACCCCTTCTTACCTCTAACAGTGGTGTGCTGGTAAACATTTAACAATCAGCCTCCCAAAGGGGAAAAAAAGCCCTCATTTTTAGTGTTTCCTGATTTCTGTGGTGTAAATATACCCACAATGGCTGAATTTAATCTACCAACCTGATATTATTAACTGCAGGGTTGGGAAGAAATGTACAATGCTGCATCAATGGAAGGTATTTCTATCAAACAAAACATAAATATTAATAACATCAAGGGTATAAATATAGCAAAATTTACCACTTAGCTCCAGCTCCCTCTTCAAAGCATGTCCTGGGTGTCCAACAGGTTTGCCATGATCTGGTTTAGCATATTGATTTTAGTGAGTTATGTTGATTTTCTGCCTTCCAAAGTCCTTGGTTATCATTGCCTGAACCCACAATAATAATCCTTCAGAAGGAGATTATAAACTGGATGATCTCACGGTGGAACTCAGTCTTAAAGAAGTCCAGAAATTAATTGGTGATATTTTGTGACCAGATTAACCACACAATAACAGAAATTGTGAGGTGAGGGTTAAGTGGGTAAAGTAGATCTTTAAGCAGGCTTCTGAAATATCTCTGCTTTTTATTCATCAAATCAAGAACAATTGGCACATTCCCATTATAGTTATGAAATCTATAGATTAGATCCATGCCTTAATTTACTCATCTGGAAAATGGAAATAATTAATGATAACCACCCCACAGGGCTTAATATATATGAAGAGCTTAGGGCAGAGCCCAACACAAAGTACTCTGTAAGTCTCTGCTAGGTTGGGGATTTTCTGTTACAGGCTTCTGCCAACCTCACATACATGCAAGCACTTTTTGGCCAACCCTCACTTTGACAGGCTTCAACCACCAGGATCTTTTCTTTTCTAAATTCAATTCCACTGCTAGCGCCAGCTATATCGACACTGGGCTACTGAGGAAGAGCTAAGCAAGACTTTTCTGCCAAAGTCATTTCCCGAAGTTTCCATTTTTGGAGGAGAAAATTAGACAATGGCCAAAATCAGCAGTTTGAGAGTGAAGGAGGAGAAAATGAGCTTCTCTTTGCCAATGGTTTTGTTGCAGAATTTTCCAGGCTCCCAGGTGCAGAGTGGGAGAAGAACTGCTCTGTCCATGACCAAGAAGAAATAGACCCACCGGTAGAGTCAGCTCAAAGGCAGAGCTCCAAAAATAAGGACTGATTTGGATGTGGGTTCTAGCTGTTCTCTACTATTGTACCCCAGCCCTCCAAGTACCACTGTATAGCCTTGGGCATGTCAGAACCTCTAAGGCTGTTTCCTCATCTACAGAGCAGAGTGGATAATGGTGGCCAAGTCTTTGGGTGTTGTGAAGATCCATTGGGATGATCTATGTTAGAGTTGACCCTAGTCACCCTCTAGTAGTATCAAATGAGCAAAGTGATCCATAAGCCAAGGCCTGGAGGGTGATTCAAGAAAAGGCAGTGACTGTATGATACTGCAGGGGAGCAGATCAGGGCAAGTATATGGTGTCACTTGCCCATCCCCAAAGGTCAAAATGAGGGCCCTGTCCTGCAGTTTGAGCAACAGACTGAGCAAGCCAGAAAGTGACCAGCACACCTTAGAGCTGGAGTGCCTTGGTCCTGAATTGTTTTGGTCTGTGGAGGCCATTTTACTAGCCCAATGGTCATCAGAAAGAGCGTGAAAGGGAATCGTGCCCATTTATGCTTAAGTTAGACTAGGAAATGAGAAAGGAAGGAGGGAGAGACGGACAGAGGAGGGAGGGAAGGAAGGAGAGAAGGTTAGTTTATCAGTTCACCTCCAAGGAAGTGCCGTGGTTTGTGTTGCCCAGCGGTAACCATCTTTGGCTAACTGTACTGATCTGATTGTCATTTCATGTGATCATAGTGCAGCACTTATTGGGGTTAGAATTAAAGAGCAATATTAGAACAAAGTTTTATCTTTATTTTCTCATTCAAGAGATAAAGCGAGGTTTGGGTCACACTTTGAGGGAATTATACCAAATTATTCTCTATTATACCGAAAGAGTGAGGCACAGAGATAGCTTGTGTCCCTGGAAGAAGTGGGAATGGGGGTCTTCATGGAGAGTTGGCACAGAGTTCTGGGCCCTAAGGATACACTGCTAAGTGACAGACACACTCTCTCCCTCACAGCCTTTAGCCGAGGTTACGGCCAATAGTCCAGGGACTTTCTTTGGGACAACAAAATAAAAGAATGGTCTCCCTGTGGCTCTAAAAGATTGTCCACCTGGCTCCTACATGGTTGTAACAGGGGTTCCTGATTTCTGGAAGCTTCTTAATTTGGAGGGCTTATCAAGTAGCCCTCCAGCATCATCTCCCTGAAGCCCAGCAATCCATCCACAGAGTTTGCTTGTTCTCGGCTGGACACGGGTGCTTCTCTGAACCTACAGGAACACCACAGAACCCCCATGCAGGGTGTATCCTGTCAGTATCCCCCATCCTGTGTTTGTTTAGGGATTTTGGACTTTGATTTAATTGTCATTTCTGAAACCTCAGAATCACTCTTGAAACTCAAATGTGGAGCCCAAGGACATCGGCTGTGGTTTGCTTAGCTATAAACTGGCCTTGCTCCACCAGGAACACAGTTCGAGGGGGCCCTTGGTTCCAGCCACTGAGGATGGACTGGGGTTCCAGTACCCGACATGGCACTCTCATTACAATGAACTGCAGCCAAGGGCTGGCGGGGGTTCAGTTCACCACTTCAATCACCCGGGGCCGTCCACATTGCAAGATCGGCAAGGCCCCAGCCACTCTTTGTCCTCAACAGTGGCAAATTCCAAACACAGGATACTTGGCAAGAATCGGACTGGATCTTCCCAAGGGGGAAATCTGCAAGGGATGGATTTTAAAAGTCACGTACTTTTACCTGTTTCCCTGATCCCCCATTCAATAATTTAAAAAGAAACAAATAATCAGGTGATTGAAAAGCTTGGGCCCTCTACTGTTTTATTGACCTGTCACTACAGATAAATTGACTATAATTTACTTCAAGAGTAAATTACAAGATGTTCATAAAAAAAAAAGTTGTACATTACGATCCCTAATTAAGATGTTCAACATGATTCCTCTTTTAAATTGGAGAAGCCAACGGAAATGGAAAACGCTGACGGTGCTGTATTTTCACTCTGCTTCTTTTCCTTTCTCTCCATCGTATCAAGTTATTGTCTGTCAATCTGATGGGCAGATGTGGTGAAGCCAAGCCTGGGGCCCCCAAGTTCTCCTACAGCATTGCTATTTTGGTTTGGTGGGTTTTTTTGTTTGTTTGTTTGTTTGTTTGTTTGATTCTACCCATGTCTACGCTGTTAATAGTATTCTTCAAAGAAATTCTGAACCCACATACAGCCTTGGAGACCCTACTGGTTAAATCAGAGAGACCAAAAAGATTTGGGATGGGACAGGGGGTAGAAAAACACAGTAGGCTGAATCAGTGGAGTCCAGAAACACACACTCACACACACACACACACGCCAAAAAGCAACCTGAACTGTTTTGAATTTTGTCTGCAAACACATGCCATTATGGACCATGCCTTAGGGAGAGGAGCAGAAAATGTTCTCCAGAGCCAAAGTCGGTGCGGTGGTCCACACAGCCCAATGAAAGCCAACGGCTGGAGAAGAGGGAAGGCAGTCCATTGGTTTCTTCACAGAGCAGGCTCCCAAGCTAGGACTTCATCATGGTAACCCTTTGCCTTCATTTGCTCAGAGTCGTTGTGCGTTTGAAGTGCGCGGACACCACGCTAGCCGAGAGGGGCTGGAAATGGACACAACGGTGTCTCTGGTCTCTACAGGAGTCGCCACGGCCCCAGGCTCCCAGCAGCCCTGGCCAGCGCATGGCTCCCCC
The DNA here is from genome assembly GCF_048772815.1 of Callospermophilus lateralis. Lineage (NCBI taxonomy): Eukaryota > Metazoa > Chordata > Mammalia > Rodentia > Sciuridae > Callospermophilus > Callospermophilus lateralis. The sequence goes on from NC_135322.1 coordinate 59,127,849, forward strand.
TGCCTCCAGCACGCTTCCTGCTCTCCCTGGAAAGCATTTCCTTTCCCACCTCATCCCCCAACCCAGGACGTCATCTCGCTGGCCCTGACGTGCTGGACGCAAGCTGCACCTCTGCTAACCTCCTGACCACGCTCCGTCACAGCAGTCCATGCCTGGTCTTCAGGTCCCGGGTGACATTGTCAAGAAGGATTTGTCGAAGGTCTACACCAACCAAGCTGCAGGGTGCGGGGCACATGGGTTCCCTGGGCTCCCTCAAAGCTCACAGCTTTTCCACACTGTCCACAGCCTGGATGGGAATCTCAGTCATCCTGACCACAGTCCCAGGAGGCGGACTCCTGTGTATCTGTAGACCTGGGACTCCAGGCCAAAGCATGGAGCTCTTCCTAACCTCCTTCGGAAGGCTGCATGCTCTGGGAAGGCCCCTTGCTCACCGGGAAGCTGCTCTCCGGGGCTCTGCCTGGGACTCCCTGGAGGAGGAATAAGTGGAAGATGAGGAGGAGATGTCATCCTAGGCAAGCTGAGGGTCTGGCTAGGGGGCCTTCGTCCTCGCCCCTCTGGGTCCAGTCCCCTCCCCAGGTCCAGAAAGCAGATGAGATCCCTCCCTCCTTTTGAACAAAGACCCCACTCTCCAGGCTCCTGTTTTCAGTTTACATCTGTCTACTAGATAGGAATTTCTCCACTTGTCCCTTCTCCTGTCCATCCATCCACTCAGCAAATATGAAGTCCCCACTTCGTGCAGTGTCGGTGCCAGGTGTACGTATTGTACAGGCCAACAGTGGGGCTCACTCTCAGGTGGATGTCCACACACTGAAGCGAGTGTCCACGAGGCACTAGACCCTCTAGACCCCAGACAGAGCTCAGGTTCCAACTAGGGACCAGACGACTCGTTGACTCCCAAACGCCAGGGCTCAGCACACTGTCCATGGTTGCATGTGGCTACCAAACCCTGGACATGTGGTCAGTGTCTGAAGAACCGAATCACTCATTTTACTTGATCCTCTCTGCCTTACACTGAGAGACGGAAGCAGTGTAATTTCCCCCTCACTGTTTTGGTCAGACTGTGTTTCATATTGTTGAAGGGCACATCCAATTGAGATCTATGTCAAAGTTCAAAGACTTGGCACAGAAATGATGTTTGTGAAGTATCTCATGACTGCCTTTTCTATCAAGTATGCATTGATACGATCCTTTTGGTTTAATGGAGTTTAAAGTAATGTTGAAAATCATTTCGCTGTCTCATTTTACTTCCCTAAGAGGGGCTGTTAGTGAGTTTAAGATTGAAAACGTGGCTCGTGTTGTCTCTTACTGGATGGCTCTAGATGTTTTAATAGACAACTGGCATTAAAACAGCAGGCCAGGCGCGGGTCTGGCTACCCAGATGACCTGAGGAGGTGTCGTGTCTAATTCCTTTCACCCCGAGTAACGCTGGGGAAGGAGAGCGCCTTGGCTCCCTGTGAGTTTCACAACCAGACTGTGTTATCCAGACTCCTCGGAGCAGAACCCTCTGGGGATATCAGTAAAGCCACCTCCAAACGGTTATCTCAGCATCGGCGTTTCTTCTTAATCTAGTTTACAACTCCATGTATTTCAAAGGCAAAGAGGGAGAGCCTTCCTGGAAGGTGGGGTGCCTTCCAAGGGGAACTAACCCTGCTTTCAAGATCCCCTCCCCAGGACCACCGCCTCCCCCTGAGGCCTCCAGGGGTACTGGGTAAGCAAATGCAGGTCCTGCAGGGCGGCCACTGTCCCCTTCACTTCTCCGGGGGGTTTCTGTAGTTGTTTTGTTCCAGAGAAGCCGGGGAGAGAATTCACTGGTCCCGGGAAGCATGTGGGCGTGTGGGGAGCCTTCTCCCACCTGTTCCCCGGCAGGTTGGCAGGTTCGTTCGGCTGGTTGCAGGGGAGGAGGGCGGAGGAATTATGGGGAAGAAAAGTGAGAGAGCAATGCACAGGACTGAGGTCACCAGTGTCAAAGCCAAAGCCAACATAGGCAGGGGAATCAGCAATGGGCCAGGTACGCAGAAGTAGTCTCTGTGGGCCTCATAACTGCCCTGACGGCGGGTTCTGAAGGAGCCCCACTGTTCACAAAGTGCAGTCACCTACAGGGGCCCCCTCCACCCACGTGACAACCTCAGGAGGAGGGAGCAGCGGCGCCAGCCGACAGCCCTTCCTCATGCCCATCTTCTCTGCTCAGAAAGCCAAGATTTTGACCAGGTGTGCGCAGGCGACACGGTTCCCGGGAAGCCTAGCAGACGCCAGCTCTGGGGCCTCTGCGAGGTGCATCTTGATCAGGCTAAAGCCACGGCGGTTAGTCCCCTGAGGAGCGCCCACCACGAGGGAGGGAGAAGGGATGGCCTGCAGCTGCTGAGGCGTGTGGGAATCCACTTCTGAAACGCTCTCCTTGCACTGACAGAGGGATGAAGCGCTGGGCACTCTTCTGCCTTGGGTTGGGCTTGTGGGAACCCCTGGCCCTGGAGCCCCACCTCATCCTCTGTCCCAAGCCTGAGAAAAGCATGGATAGAAAGAAGGGAGAGCGTACTTCCTCCATCATGAAGCATGGAAACCAAAACCTCGCATTGTGCTGGGCTGGGACTTCTTAGAGGAGATGACAAGCCATTGACACCATTCAGAGCCAAATTTTCTGTCTCTAAAGACCCCAAACACCCTATTACTGTCTTCTATTTTGGCTCCGTTAGCTGTGGCCCGTGGGAGCTAATTCTAGTCCACTACCTGCTTTTATAGGGGAAAAAAAAAAAAAAAAAAAGAAAGCCTTATCAGAACGCAGCCCGGTATGTTCACACATGGAAACCCACAAAACTTAAATTACTTACCACCTGATGACCATTTATAGAAAAGTCGCCAGCACCTCTCCATAACATGACGACCCAGCCTTAGCCAGCCTACGCGTGTTCACAGCACTTCCCCGAAGGACTGAAAATATTCTGAAATCCCCCAAAGTGTGCAGGATTCCCCTCCCATTTTATAGATGAGGAAATTGATGCTCTGAGAGGTAGAGATACTTGCCTTAAGTCACACAGCTAGAAACGGGATGGGACTGCAAGTCTGACAAACTCCAGGTCATATACTATCGGGTTGAGACTGATTCCGCCTGGGGCCCTCCAGTTCCTGTTGCCTCTCAGGCCTAGGTTTGCATGTTGAAAACCACCTCGGTCAGTTCTGATGTTCAGGCAGGTGAAGATCTCTGTAGATTGTCTGCTTATTGTTTTTCAAACACGCATACCCACTGGGATCCATTAAGCGCCAACACTCTGCCTTTAGAGACACCACGACAAGCCCTGGCCAGTAGGAAAGAACACAGGTCCGACTTCATGGAGCTTTTTAGTCCAGCGTCGGGGAGATATTTAGCTCCTGAATCTCACAGGAAGTACACAGTTACAAAAGGCCATACGATTTGAGAGAAGGAAAAGAGGGGCCTGGGCTGGTCAGGAGCAAGGGTCAGGTGCCGTGGCTCATGGCCTCAAGCCCTCCCTGTTTCAAGACCAGCAAGTGATGCATGGGGTCAGGAGAGGGAGGCAACCTGCTTCACGAGAGGAAGAAGTCACAGGTGCCTCTTGCCTACCTTATGGTGGCATCGGAACAAGGCACCTGCAGAGGGCGGATCCTGCCCAGGCATCCCATTACACCGGGCTCTCACCTGCTTCAGTATGGACCCTATTTTATCCCGGTCCAAGAGCAAAGTACAAAGCTACCCATGTTAGTGGCCACCCTCACTTGGCATCTAACTGCCCTGAATCCTTAGACCTGAAGAGACTCAGACACTGCTCATCAGGAGGTAAAAGGCCTTTTGAAAAATGCAGTAGGGCAGCTCTACAGAGGACACCATTCTAAGTGGACAGAACGATGGTGCAGGGCTGGGACAAAGCCTTCCATGTCACTTTCCCCCCCTCCATAAATGGCTCAATCCTGACCAATAAATCCCATCTACCAGGCAGCAGGCCTTCCCATGTCCAGGGAGGTGTGTTCAAAATCCCTCCTGTCCCCAGAAACAGAATCTTGAAGCTTCCCACTTATTTTTATAAGGCACCAAATGTGAATTCCCTTCTTCTGTGTTGGAAAACTGGAAATTAAGCTTAACGCACAAATCTTTCTTTTCCAAAGAGGCAAGTTGGCCTTCTTCTATCGACAGACTCCAGAGCTTAGATTTATTACAGAATGGTAATCAGGCAAAAGAATAAATGCACTGCATCTTTAATTCATTAATCACCTCGGAAAGCAAAATGAACTACAGTAAAGAAGACAATCTGTTTTCGAATGTTGAAGGTGGGGGAAGAGGAAGCCAGTTTCTCAATAAAAGACAGTTGCTAAAATCCATCTTGTGGGCAGATTAGAGGAAGGACAGTTTGCCTCTGAGTCTGGGTTCCCCTGGGAGGTGGGAGCTCAGCACAGCAGGCTGAGGACCTGGTGTCTGGGAATTTTCCCTGGTGGTCCCCGGTGTCCTCCTCTGGGCTCCTGTTGTAACTCGTATCTTGAACCATAGACTGGCTAAGAGACCAAGCATTGGAGTCTGACAGTCCAGGGTTCAAATTCCTGCCCCATCTGGAAAATGGACAGTCCTGGGGGAGCCGTCCTGACACATCTATCTCGCGGGATGTGGGTCCCCGAGGTGTTTTGTCTCCGCCACATTTTGCTTCACCAAATTCTCATGAAAACAAACCTTGGCTAAGGTTTCAAATACAGGCAAGAACCAAACGCCAGGTTCCCCTGCAGCCACCAGCAGCTGTGCACAGGCGGAGGTGGCATCTGGCTCTGCGTCTCGGATCTGGCCTGGCAGGCGAAGAGCTTGCTTGTTCCTGCTGCTGTTGCCGTCCCTGAGTCCTGGCTACCTGGAAACTAGAAACTGCTGTCTTTCCACCTCTTTAACAGACCTACAAATCGAACAGCAGTTGAGCCAGCATCGTAGCCTCTCTGAGCCAGCCCTCACTATCGAGGTCTGCGCCCAGAAACAACAGAGAGTGATGGCCCCAGAGAGTGTTGACTGAGCTCTTCCAGGGGGTTTTTCTCCCTTTCATCTCTGTACAGGGTTGGCCTATGGCAGCACCCACTTTGCAGATGAGAACAAAAGCCCGCGAAGGAGACAAGTCTGTCCCGCAGGTTCACAGCTGGGAGATGAAGAACGACCACTCACCCCTCCCTGAGCACTTCCTGCCTGGGGTACTGCTGCAGTAGGCTCCCATTCATTCTTGGCAACACACGAGAAAAGCAAGTCTCACTTTCCTCCAGAACAGTCTCAGCGAGGTGTGGTCTGTAGTGAGAGCCGCTCTGTGCACGGCAGGGTGTTGAGCAGCATCCCCAGCTTCAACCTTTAGTACCCTTCTGCCAAGAAATGGCAATCAAAAACATCTCCAGATGTTGCCTAATGTTCCCTGGGAAGCCATGCTGCCCCAGTGGAGTCCCACGGCATGACCACAGGTGGAGGTCATGCAGGAGCTGGGAAGGCATCTGGTCTACCTGATCCCTCCACTAGATTGCTTTCCAGATGTCACGGTAACCATCTTAGGACAGCACATCTCCAGTGCTGAAGTGTGGTCCCTGTTCCTGAATCCCCCGGGGACTGGTTAGAAAGTGTATATTCTCAGGCCCCTGCCCCAGGCCACCTGAATCAGACACAGTGGGGCCGGAATCAAATAGCTAAGTGATTCAGGTCCTCACTGAAGAGGGACAATCAGCTCCTGATTGCAGTTAGTGATTCTCAGCTGTGCATTTGAGTCACTCGGGGAACCCGCAAACAGGGGTGCCTGGGCATCACCCTGATATTCTTATTTAATTCATCAAGACTGGGCACAGGCACTGGGATTTTGAAAGCTTTTGATAATCTCACAAGTGGCCAAAGTTGAGAAGCACCGGCCTAGAAAGTGCTGCCCCAGGTTCTCAGGGAAGTGCTGGTCCAAATCCAATAGGCCAAATAGAAACCATCAAGGATGTCTGTGACCCATCGGTTCAGGTCTTGCACAGATGCAGCAAGGACCTCACAGTGGTCTCCTTTGCTGTCAATCTCAAACCCAAATCACAAAACCTTGCTGCTACTGCTATTATTATTATTATTACTATATTTGCATCCTTTTGCATTGATTTATCTAGATTTCTAAAGTTTGGGGAAGCTACTTAGACTGTACCAGCTCAAGGACAGCCACTAAATGTGGCAGGTTTCTATTTCTCATTATCCTGGATGTGTCTGTAAGGCAATGGCATCGCCACTGTGGGTGGCAATAGAAACCAGCTTTTCCTTTAATAATACCTGAGCATCATCAGGGCTCTGCCTCACCCGATCCCTCCCTCCAGCCCTTGCCTTCCATAACTGACCTGCTTTGTCTCTGTCCCTCCTCAGCCCTTGGCAAGCCTATCTCCTCACCAGCCTTTCAAATTCCAGAGTCATTCACTTATTAACCTGGCTCTGTTTCCCTCCTTTCCTGTTCCCATAGCCCGGAACATTCTGTTCCTTCTTCCCAGGTGTCTATCACCTCCCCTTTTCCTGAAATCCTTCTTTGATGCCTCCAGCCCACAGCATTCTCCCACTTCTCCATTCTTGCGTTTCCCATCAGAACAGCAATATTAGCCGTGCGTTTGGCACTTTTCTGTTTACCGAGTTTATCGCATAGCTTCTGATGCTGCGGGTGTGCAGCTAAGTGCTTGGACAGAGCTCTCCAGGTGGGTGGGAGTGTGGAAGGGACCTCTGACGTTAGAGCACCAGCATCCCCCCCCCCTGCAAGCATCCCACCACGGCTCATTGCACACTGCCAATATCAGTCCCTGAATGTGGAATTGGGAAAATAAACACACCATTGGCTCCTGCAAGTCAGAGACACAGGCTCTGGCACACGGCAAACATTTACTGGGAATGCATTTTGTGTAAGGCCCTGTGTTAAACCCTGAGCACAGGGAAGAAAAAGTAGAACACTGGAACACTGGATCACACCTAGAACGGTACAACAACAACAACAAAAAATGCCTTTCCAGAGTGGCAGGTGACAGGCAGAAGATAAGGGACAGGCAGATAAAAAAGAAGGGAGCAGCCAACCTTTCTCAAACAGACTATGTGGTTCCCTTGAGTCCTGAGAACAAAAATCCTTGATGTTTTTGGACCAAGAAGGTGTAGTTGTGGCTGGTCACTTCCGCTGTCACCTGAGTGATAATAGGAATACACAGTAGAAAATGGCACTTAAGAAATATCACCCAACTGGTTGGTTAACCTGCAGAGAATTCCACAAGGCTGGCTCTAGCATCCCCCTCTGAAAGTTGGGGACACAAGGACCTAGAGAGGGGAAGTGACTTTGCCAAAGCCACCAGCCTAGGAAGGTGTGGCATTGAGGACCGTGGAAGCTGCTTGACCTGAATTTCCAAAAAGCAAAGTGGTCCTTTCCTGCATCAAAGACTGACTTAGCGAATAGTCCCTTAGAGAGAACTATTCCCCAAAGGTATTCAAACTGGGCTTCACTGACCTGGAGCCCAGGGAGACCCAGGGGAGGGAGGAGGGCCAGGATTTGGAGGACCCACTCTAACCTCAGCAGCTTTCTGTTTCTATTTTATATAGTGATCCCACATAAACTTTCATTTTACAAATGGCTCCTCTGCTGAAACAAAACAAAATAAAATGAGTTTGAAAGCCTCTGATTCGCGCTACATCCTTAAATTTATGGAAGCGGTAACTGAAGCCGGGGGAGCTGCTAGCGGTCATTTCCACCACACTGTATTTCTCTCTAACCTGATGGAGTGTGAGAAGACGACAGGAGTGAAAGAACTTCGGGGAGATTTTCAACAATGCATCACAGCTCAATGATCTCCCTGCCAAAATGGAAAACTGCTGAAACAAAAGTTTTAACTGCCAGGAACCACTGCCCCTGGACCCAAAGCAGTGGGTATGGACCCCCCTTGCTGTCCTCTGCTGGGTCCCTGCAGCAAGGGTCTCTGGAATTTCCAGGCTCCGGTATCACCAACTTCTCAACCCCCAGTTGCATCCAGATTCAGGCTGGAAACACTCGACCTCCTGTTGTTTTACATAATTTCTCTGCAGGGGGCCCTGCCCTACTCACTGTCTCCCCCAAAATGCAACAAAAGGTCAAAGAAGTGGAGCTAGGGACCCTCAGCCTGTGCTGCCTACCTGCCATGGGACTCTCTCTTCATCTTTTCTCCTCCAGAGAGAAGGGCTATGACTGCATTGCTGTATTTTAAGATATAGCTCACAAATTAAAAACCGAAAGAAGAAACACATTTTTCTGTCAATGGCTTAAGGGGATTCCACCTCTAAGCTGCTGCTAAAGCTTTCTTAGTCTTTTTTACATTTGTAGCATTTTGGAGCAATTTGCTGGAGTCAAAGAAAGCAGTGAAATTTCCACAACCGACTTCAAAGCCCCCAAATCCTGCATCAGTGGAAGGGAGTCTGGTAGCAACACCAGAGGGGACGTTTTTCAAAGAGGCGTGTGTAGCAACGTGCCAGGCATTTTTGCCCTGCGTCTGCGATTGATGTTAATGGCAGACATGTGACCAAATCCCCTTGTAGTTCTTTGAAAAAATGCCCCTCCCTTTCTTCCCCCCAATACTGTGGGCTGTGACAATGCAGATGATATGGGAAAAGAAAAAAAAGCCAGAAGAGCTGGCTCAGCTCAATGAGCCCCACTGGCCTTAATGAACCACCTCGGCCCCTTTTACCTGCTGGAGAGTGTGGAGCAGAGACAGGTGGAATGAGCAGAGGGGCTACCGGGATGGCTTCCCCCTTGGAAAATGAATTCTGGGCAGAAATGGTTTAAGAAAGGGATATCGGGCTCTATCCCAGGGCGCGGTCACAGTGGCTCATTCTCTCTTCTGTCACAAAGGCTTCCCTTCCCTCCCCTCCTTGGCCTGGCCTTCCAATTTCTTCTCCACCTGGCCACAGTTTCTCCATCTTGGTCCATGCTCAGGGTAATCCTTCCTCCTCTACACCTAAGTGACCCGTCGGTGTCAGCTAAAGCCCCAGCGCCAAGTTCGTTTTGTGCTATAGGTGGTACACAGTGTTAGTGGAATTCGATCTTAAAACCCTTAAATCGTCACAACCCATCAGAGAAAAGGAACATTTTCAAAAGATCCATTTTCAATAGATCTCCAAAAGAGGACGTTCAGAAAGAGCCCTGGTGCGGAGGGCACTTAGCAAGCTGTCCAGGAAAGGAAACATAGCCACAACAGTGACCAGACAGTGACAGGAGAGGGGTCTTTTTGAAAAGCTGGGAGAAGATTAAGAGAACGATTTCTAATTTTGACAGACTGCAAAGCCATTCTCTTTGGCATTTCACAAATTTTGTGGGCTCTGATCAGCGGCTGGTTTTCTGGTCTGTGTTCCTAATTGCTCATCCAGGTGCACCCTGAGCTTTCTGGAAAGGCTTTGAGATAACTACTACATGCCACTCACTCAAAAATATATGAGGTGTGAACTCTGTGCCCACGGTGCACAGTGTCCAAGAGGAGAGAAGAGACTCAGGGCACAGTTGTCTCACTAGGTAGGTCACGAGTGTCCCCAACAAAGGTCCATTATTTTTGTGGCTTAACCCAGTGCTTTAGTGGAGAATCGATGTGTCTGAGCATCTATGTGTGATCCAGCCTCTTGGTTAACGGGAGCCGAGGTCATTTTCCCTTGCTCCCGTTTCTGCTACAACCCGGCTGCATACCACATAAGCACCTGAGGATAATGATGACAAATAATATAAATATCTCATTCGAATCCACAGAAGACTGTACGCATAATCCAGGAATACATCTATCCTTGTAACTGGAAAGCTAAATACATTATTCTCCTTTGTATGCAGAAAATTTTTTGAAAAATTACACTGTTAAAATTAGCCGTTCTACCAGCTCAAAACCATTGTAGATCCCGTGGCTCACACACGGGGTCTGGGAAGAATGATGGGTGAGCTGACTGTGTAGACACAGCAAAGGTTTTTTGATTTTCAGTCACTTGACCCATTTTGCAAAAGAAAAGAAGGAGACCCAGCAAGGAAATCAGGGGACTGTGACCCACTCAGGTCCCAAGGGCTGCTTAGTGCCAAGACAGGCTTAAAGCTGAGGCTTCCGATTCCTGTTTCCTTTCTGGGGGTACCTTATCCAACTGCTTATAAAGTGTAGATTGATGTTAATAGAGCACTGGGAAGGCCAGAGAATGAGGGGAGAAACAAAGCAATTGTTCATCCCTCTCCATTTTAAACTGACCTGGGAAACGCTGAGTTGGCAGACATGGGATTAAAATGCGGGACTATCACCAGCAGCTCCTTTATCTACCATGTCCCTTGGACTCTTCTCCAGGAGTTCTCAGGCCTGGTTGTACATTTGAATTTCTGAGAATTGCTTAAAAATTAAAAATACTGATGCCTGAGCACCATCCACCCCCAAAGGTTCTGATTTACTTGTTCTGGGGCAGGATGTAACTGTTTTTTAACCCCCACCCCCATACACCAGAAGACCCCAGGCTGACCACCACTGTCTAGGATCAGAGACCTGTTTAGGATTGGACATGCCTCAAGCCCTCTCATTGCTGTCTCCAAAGGAAATGCAGATGAGTCTCAGGTACCACTTTCCCTCCCCTATGCTGGGAACCAACCAGAGCAGGAGTCCAGTTCAACCCCGTTCTCAGAAAATCTGACAGGGCAGGCAGGCAGCTGGCCGTGAGAACCCACCCCGAGCCACCGCTGAATGGATGAGAGTGAGTGGACCTCCAGCTCTGCAGACAACTGGAATTTAAAACCTCCAACCAACCTGTGCGTGGAACTTCAGAGGAAAGGCCACGTTTCCTGTGGGACCCAGGCAGGGGAGAAGGTGGGAACTGAGCGTATGCTGAGCTGGGTTGGTAGGGAACACGGGCAGATGTGCCAAAGGAAAGGTGGGAGGAAAGAGGGACGTGGAATGGACTCTATCCCTGTTTCTCCTCCACGCCAGGTTTTATTTCATATTCATAATAGACACCTTTATCCCTATAACAAAGGTACAGAAACCTCAAGGCAGTTTCTGAGGAATCCCCAGCCAAAGCCCTAGGAAATTAAAACACTCCTTACAGTCGCTCTGTTGTCCTTGGATGGCTCGTCCAGGGTTTTTATCAGAGCAGAGGATCCCAAACAGGGCTCCTGAAATCCTACGGGGAGCCATGAGCCGTTCCCATTGCTGTGACACACAGGGTCACCCCATGACCGCTCTCTTCTCTGGAACCCACGTCATGGGATCATGCTGATCCGATAAACAAAATGAACACTTAGAAAGACAGATGAATCACTCAGACATGGGGTACAGGGGAAGACTAATGAAAGAGTTCTTCAGTGCTAAAGACAATAATAAGAACTTCAATACTTTATTTTTTAAAAACCTGTCCCCACACAATGCTAGTTCCACGAGATGGTTAACTAAAGAACAACTCCTCTGCTCACATAAATTTGGAAAATATCCGGCACCCTTTGTGTTGGTACAACACACACACACACACACACACACACACACACACACACACATTAGCATATAAAGGTTCTGAGGTGATGATACCAAAATTACATGTTTAACTTGAATCCATAATTTCTCCAAATCATTGACCACAGAAGTCCTCAAAGCATAGCAATCCCCCCACCCGGCCTTTTCATTTTTTCAGGGATAAAAAGTAAAGCAGATAATAGCTCTATTACCTTTTTTTTTTTTTTTAAGAGTAATAATAGATATAAACTATTGTTCTCAATTTTTCAATTTTGAAAACATTTTTTTTTAAAGCAGAGGGGGAAAGTCCAATATCATAATAGCAAAGTTATTCTAACACAAACCACAGCTTGCAAGGTCAAGGTCAAATTTTCATCCTATATAACACTGTCCATGGTCAAGCATGGCAGGGTGTTTACCCTGTGCCAGGTGCTTTACATACATTATCATATTTAACTCAGGTGCTTTACATACATTATCATATTTAATCCTTTGCACAGGTCTTTGAGGGACTACCCCTATCTTACAGATGTGGAAACTCTGTGTTCTTTTCAGTGCTACTTCGGATTTTGCTGACAACTTTTTATTAGATGGGGCTTTCACTGGAGTGATTTAATGTGGATTTATCTTCACTATCCAGCAATTTCCTGAGTGCCAATTGTGCACCTGACACTTTACACATTACAAGGTATTAAGGAAATGTATCATCTATTATTTTTTAAATGTGTTTGAAATGACAATCTTTATTTTTTGAGTAGAGAAAGTTGGCTCCATTACCTACCAAAATCCAACCACGGGATCATTTGCTTTTAGAGCTGGAAGAGTGCTGGGGATGGAGACTGTGAGCAGTCACAGCTCCTGTCCTCCAGACATGGCTCAGAGGATTCGTGTTTTATTCTGGCTTCACTTGACCCCACTCAGATGGAGATGACCAGGCAGGAAGGGGTCCCTGGGCTCCCGCTGCACACGTGGAGGTTACCAATGGGGTGTGCAATGGAGGAGTGAGGGACAGACTGGGCAGGACAGGGGCAGCTGGTGTCTATTTAGAAACACCTGCATAGGGTCCAATGTCACCTTCATTGCTTTTGTGCCTGAGTTTCCTCAACTGAATAGAGGAGATTAAAATACCTGCCCCTCTGGTTGATTTAAGAATAAAAGATGGCACAGGTGTTGGCTCCTAAGAAAGATCCAACCCAGAGTAGCTCGACCTCAAGCCTACGCAGCTTTGGACGACCTCTGAAGGGCAAGACTGGGCAGAACACCCTTGTCCTCAACTCCAAGGAAGTTTCCTCTAACTCCTGACAAACTGGTGCTGTCCCCAAGAGACCAGAAGAAATGCTAAATACCAACTCTCCTTTAAATACAAAAAAAAAAAAAGTTCTTGATTCTCATTATAGTCTCTATACTTTCAAAGTTAGAGAAAAAATAAGTCTGTAGTAAAAATTTTTGAATGAATATTAGAGTCCAAAACCCGAGAAATGTTCTAAATTGTGACCGGATCTCTGTGACTCACTCAGGAAACCCCTTTTCTATGTTTTCCTCTTCATTTGGGTGATCTTTGCAAAAACCTGAGCTCCAGATAATCACTCACTCAGACTCTCCAATACCTGTGACGCCGGTTACACGTGCCTACACTCCAGTTGCAAATTTATGTCTCTGGTACCTTTGTAAAAAAAAAAAAAAAAAAATATATATATATATATATATATATATATATATATATATATATATATATATATATATTCCAATTTCAGAACATAAAACCCTGCTAATAAACAAGTAACAGATAGCAAATAACCAGTAGAACGTCTTCTCTAGAAATAAATTTCAATGAATGAGATAACCTGGCATTAACGTAAAATGATTTCGGTTTACTAACATTCGTAAATTCCATCCTTCATTACACATGACACTGTGTGCCTCTAATGTGGTATGGCTGTTGTGTTTGTAACTTATAGACAACATTTTGTTGCACTGCAATGTTTTGGGGTGTGTGTGTCTAGGCTCAGGCCAGGGACCCATTTTCCGGAGAGCCACACCAAGCACTGCTCGTCAATGCCAGGACTAAATACCCGGGACTCAGGTGGATGCCAATATTTTCACTGATACTTATGATCAATTTCCTCTCCAGTTTCACAGCATGTATCCTTTTCCACCCTTAAAGATTTTATTGTTCGGTGCCTTGTTTCTAGATAGAATTCTATAGTCCTGATCGTTTCTCATATTAACAGCTTAATATTTAAACTTGGGAAGACAGACAAGGAAAAATGGAATGAGAAAACTTTAGGTCGCCCAGTAAATCACACTTGCCTCTCACTTGACAGACCTCAGGCTGAGTTTGACAGGAAGCCCTCCCCTAAACTGCCCTTCCACCTTTGAACCCGAAGGTCCAAGCAATAAGTAAATAATTTTGGTTGGATATTAATTACAAATTATGTTTTTTCCTTTAAAGAATTAATTAAAAACACTAGATGGAATAAATATTTCAGGAGACCAGCAGCAAAGTGGGAAAATACCATGTGTTTGGAGTTTTAGTGCCCTCTGAGTACGGAAATTTATTTGCAGCAAGCAGAAAATAGACAGCCAGCATAAAAACACAGCAGAGTCCCTCTAGTAAAATTATTTATCAAGCTAACAAGGGAGGGACCCTTCTAGTAACAACAAGCCAGCCAGGAAAAGCCAAGGCTTTATATTTTACCTTTGGGTTAGCAAACCAGTAAAAATGCCAACTGACAAGCACTTCACATAAACATTTCTTTCTAAATGAGCTTCCTTGTTAGGGGGAAAAGGAAAGAAAAAAAGTCTTCCAAGCTAAGGAGTACTACAGCTTCCAGAGAATTCTAGCATGCATGTCCTGACCCTTCAGTACACACGTAGACAACTGAAGACACAAGGTAATGTGCATTACAAATGGAGTCTAAGTAGCAGATTAGAGGTTCATCACGGAACGCCTGCTTGCGCCCTCAGCAGTGTGTCCTCTTACTTGGATGTTTAGGAGTCATGGGATCAGAAGATGCTTTTTCAGAATCAGCTTTAACAGACCCTGAATCAAACTCCTTCCATATATATCTACAAACACCAATGTGCACTGACATTGCCGCTAGTGTACAGGACTCATTGCTATATATTTTTTTAATATTTATTTTATGAGCAAAACCCCAAGGTGGGATTTTACAGTTTAGCTTAACGATACCAAACTTTGATTATAAATTACAAGTCTCTTTATTGCAGCTTGCAATAAAGCATAACAAAATATCAAAAATAACACAAGAAAGAAAGAAAAGGAAAAAGAAACCTTGGAGTCAGAAGCACCTAGTGGCCTGATCCCAATTAAATTTTAAAGAAATAGTAAAAAAAAAAAAAAAAAAAAGGCATTCTCAGAATAACTGCATCCTCAATGGCTCTGAGAGTAACTTCTGCTGAATTTACAATGAAATCACGTGCTAGGATCCCATCTTTGCTAAAGTGAAAATCCCCTGGGTTAATGGTGCAATAATAGGAAGGTGCCTTTTTATTGTGGAAGAAAACGATGCTGGTGCACAGTTACATGAATGACACTGTAAAATGTTGAGTGGAGACAGCCAGAAACCCCTTGTAGGAACCAGACGCCCACCCTGCTCCCCACCCATGCCTTAGAAAAAGCTTCTCAGCAACAGGGATGGCGTTTCATTATTAACACCAGCTGACTCAAACAAAATAGGAGGAAAAAGCGAAAAACAAATCCTTCCTTATTTTTTCCTTCTCCAGAACAGGGTGACATTTCATGACGCCTCTGTACAACTTCCCACTCTCAGGCAGGAGCCAAGTTGTGCCCTGTGCTTTTCTTCCAGGGTCAAGGCCTGCACTCTCTAACTCTAATCCTACGACCCAGTTCAGGATCTGGGTGCATTATTTGCCCACAAATCTGTAGGGGTGATTTATAGCACAGACCTTGCGGTATTTCATGACCACATTCCTTCTTTGCCCTTGGATGAGGGGTTACCAAGCAAGTAGAGATCAGAGCAAACAGATCTAACACTCTAAATAACTAGGCTCCCCAACTGCCAGTGGAGCAGGTTGGAGGAATGTCTGAGCACTTCACATGCTTAGCCACCACTTTACCACCCTCACCTGAGCGGGTACTCCACTTTGAAAGCTGCAGAAATGGAAGTTCTGATGCAGTGGCTCTTTTGGATCAGAGAATATTGAGCAGGTGGGGAGGTGATGGATCTAGGAAAAGAATGAGATGTCAAAGGGCTCTGAACATAGGGTGTGTCTCCTTCTCAGAAGGAGTGAGAGAAATCCTGTTCCCGTCCTGTACCCTCTCACTCTAGGAGGGCCAAGCCAGACTCAACCCTATAAACGCCTTGATAAAGCTGGTGATAGCCCATGCACTTTAGTTTCTTATTGTTCTAGACCATGGCAAAAAAAAAAAAAAAAAAAAAAAAAAATGCTCAGAGCTTGAAAAGGAGAAAAAGAAAAAGAAGATACGAAAAGTCTGGGGGAAAAATATAATAACAATTCAACAAACAGCCTTCAACTGCTGGCACAGAGCTTCAAGTGCGTGCGGGGCACAGATGCAAAGCCTCATAAAGCAGGTCTTAGGCTGGGTCACAAAGGTCCACTGCGGGGAAGGAGATTTCTAACCTCTGTTGGCTCCCTCGCTGCTGAGAGGCCAGCTGTGCCAAGCATCCCTGCCAGAGGCAGCTCATGGTCCAGCCTGCTCAAGGTACAATGAGCACCTTAAAATGATGTGAAAGAATCCTAATTGCTCCATGAAAAGAGAGAGAGAAAGAAGAAAAAAAGTAGGGAAAATAAACAGAAAATTATTTTCTATGCAAAACATTCAGCCCAGTAAGACCCCTAACATTAGGTTTCTCCCCCATTTCCTGCACATCAGGAACGAACCTCATTTGAAGCATAAGCAAGCCTGAGGCACACCACTGTGCAGTGTAGACCCCAGCCCTTGAATCAACTACCATGGTTAACACAGGGACTCTGCGTTGATCAACTTTACAGAGGCCGAGTCAGCCCCGCGTTACGATCCTTTTAAATAATCACAAACCCCAACTCGGCCCTGCTGCTGGACGCAGGTAGAAGAAGAAAAGAAACTTCCAGCCCAGCGCCCAATCTGAAGGAAGACGACCTCAGGGTCAATTTCACAGAGCACTTCAGATCAATTCAATTCTCACCTTCGCTGCCTACCTGGGAGCAAATGAACTTCCCCTGCTTTTCAATAGACTGAAATGACTCAAAATCGTCACTGGCTGCATGGGAATGACCACATTAATAGAAGATGCTGGCAATTCCTACCAACAGCTCCCTCTGCCTCTGTTTTTGGACTTGTCTGCCTCACCTCACCTATGATTGTGTCGTAGGATGCGCCCTGGATTCCTAATCAGGTGAGAATGTCTTCCAGCAGCTTACACCTGAGGTGGACTGCTCAGTGGCCATCTTGTCCCCATTGAGGAGAACTGTAAATCCCACAGCCGGTTTGATTTTTCCCATGGAGCACCTGAAACTGGGCCCTCCCCTCCCCCACCGAGGCAGGCTAGTTCCCATCTGCGAGGATCTAAGTGCTAATAGCTTTATTACATTTCCTGTAGATGCTGGACAGGCACACTGAATTTCCCCCCTGGGTTTCCCTCGTCCTGGCATTTTCCAAATATTACAAAATGGAAAGCAAAAACAAACAAACAAACAAACAAAACCCTCAACCCTGGTGCTTAGCTCATTTATTGCTGATAATTTCATTAGGTGCCAGGAAAAGCAAAAAAAAAAAAAAAAAATGCAGACACAAAACAACAACATGACAGCAATTTTTTGGAGTGAGGAAATGAGAGACTCAGCAAGCTGCAGGTGAAGGGAGTTTCAACACTGGCGTCTGCGAACAGCAGCAGTAAATCTGAGCTTTTGGCAGGTGACGGAGTGCACGGCGTGCTTTTAGAACGAAAGCTTTTTACAGGAGCATCATTGTTTTAAGTAATGAGTCCTGCACTCGTGTAGAAATTCCTTCTTCCTTTCTTCCCCCCAAATCCATCACATTTCTTTAAGTCCACCCGGCTAACAGTATACCAGAGTTGACTGAAAATAATACACATTCGTGTGGCATCATTAGACCAGTTCTTCTGCTATAATTAATTGATTGAATCAGCTCGGTCGTGGGCCAGTGTCTGGAGAACGGAAGACATTAGCCAGACTATGTAAAGGGGGTGCAGTGGCTGATACAGAAAGGCGCGAGAAAAATAAACTAACAACAACAACTAAAGCAATCAGGGGAAGTCTGAACAATGAAATACCTTAACCAGAAGTGCTCCCCCTGATTTTGTTAGGTAGACACCCTGATGCAACATGCTTGAGTTCTATCGTGGAGTTTGTGATAGGTTGGTCCCATTGCAGATCTCTCAGCAAGATACATGCTCCTGCTCTGGTTGTGGGTGAGGGGGTTTAATTCCGAGAACCAAGTATGTAGAAGCCCTGAGAAAGGCTTCAGTGAGGACAGGGCCAAGAGCAGCCATGTGGGCCTTTCCCGCGAGGGACACCAGCTTAAGGCCTCTTTACTTTTACATTTGAACTAAATAGTCACACAGGGTGTGCTGAGACACCCCGTCAACACTGGGCATCGGGATTTTGCATTTTATTTCTGAAAGATTATGGGCAACACGGAAAGAAGAGTAAGCAAAGTAGAAACGAGGTTTCTGAGCACTTGGGCTGGTTTTGTTCTGTTGTGGTTTAGTTTATCCTCACTCACAAGACAGCGATGCCTTCCTCACATTTGACAGCCTTTTGAATTCCTACCATTGACATAAGTACGGTCGGGGTAAAACATGTCCAGGCCATAAGACTAGAGAAACAATTGATGGGTACTTGGAACCGAGGAAGTGCTGTTTCTACGGGTCCCATCAGCATTCCCTATAAGTGAATGCAAAGCCACAAGCAGGCCTCCTCCCTGTTTGTGTCACGCCTGCCTTCCTCAAGGAAGCTCTGCAAGGCTCAGGGCTGCATCCAGAGGGGTCTGAGCCAATGTCAGGAACATCTGAAATGGGCAGAACACAGACCTGAGCTGGCTAAGATCTGTCACCCGCTTCCCAACTGGGGTTTCAGCACCTAGCACACAAGAGCACATTTGGAAGACCTGCTTTCCAGCTCGGTGCAAGTCATGGGCTGTGGGGCATCTCCTTGTGAAGATTCAAACTTGCAGACAGAGTCCGAGGCTCATCCAAGAACCACCCTGAATGTGAGGGTCACGCAGTGTCCTTACATGTTTCCATGGCAACAATCGCACCTCAGTTAGCAGCGATGCTACCTATAAACA
Source organism: Callospermophilus lateralis (assembly GCF_048772815.1). Taxonomy (NCBI): domain Eukaryota; kingdom Metazoa; phylum Chordata; class Mammalia; order Rodentia; family Sciuridae; genus Callospermophilus; species Callospermophilus lateralis. Next base: position 59,146,570 of record NC_135322.1, read on the forward strand.
CTTTCCATCAAGTGGCCATACTGGGTGAAAGGTGGACAAGAAGGGTGGAGTGTGCATCTCGGGTTAGAAGACCTCCTCCAGAAAGGGCAGTCTTGATACACCATGCATCGGGGTCGATTTGCATATGTTAGGCTGTACCAGGTGCTCATGGAAAAATGTTAGTCAGGATCAAGGGGTGCTACCAAAAAGGAAAATTCAATCTTTTTTGCGATACCACTTGGGATGAATATTTTGTAATATGTCCACGAACCATTATATAATCTGGACCGTGTTTCTGAGAATAAATGAAAGGTAATTAAACGGCTCCCCTAATGGCTTGTGATTTAATTTTCAGACCTTAGCCTAGAAAACTGCTAGAAATAAGTCACAAACCTGAACATGATAGAAATTAGCCAAAGGGAAGAAAACCTCGTGGTTCACCATTTTTTGGTTTTCACCACTGAAATCCCTTAACCAAAGTGACTTTCTGAAAATAAACTAAGTAACTCCCCCAAGAGGACCAAGTATTGAACTTTTCATATATCAGCTTATAATATCTAATATCACAGAGGAACTTCAAGGAATTGTCTTCCTCATCCCCAAATTCCCCATCTGACCAAATGCCTTTCTCTTCTTTTCTCTTCCTTGCTCTCACCTGTCAATCATGTTCACAGCTGAAATTTGATTTCTCTCCCACCAGTAACCTTATATGAAATATTACCAGGAGGGTCAGGACCAGTGTGAACCTTACTTTTAAAGTTCATTAACTCTTTGTTCAAAACGGATGGTTTCAACGTCACAAAGCCTGCACAGTGGCTTTGTGGTCCTAGATCATCATATTGAACCGGCCGTTTTCAAATTGCAATTAGAAAGATGAGGACAAGAGAGGAATAAAGTATTGGAACTGCATGCGCTCACACCAGACACATTAGTAAACCTCAAAGGTATACATGGAATTAAAATCCATGTATGGAAACTATTAAAGAAAATGTTAATTTCATATAAGGTTAGCAATGAAACAATATTTCATATTCACAATCCAGTTATTCAGCGAGACTCTCATCATAGCAGCATGTAGTAGTAAGTAATCAGATACTATTTTTGAATAGAGAGAAGAAATGAGTTCTGTTTTTCCAAAGCTCTCCATTTGCCAGATCTTTAAAGTGCCTCTTTTGCAAAGAGTAGCAATTTGACAGTGTGACTTTTGCCCCCCTCAGTTTCCACTAGGAACCAAAAAGAAAAAAAAAAATGTATTTCATGCAAATTTCTCAGCAAGCAAAAATTTCAATAATAAAAAAAAACTAGGTGCCATTAGCCAATGAGAGGTAACAAGAATACATAGAACTACGACACTAAATAATTATTGGTGTGAAGGTGTTAGTCTACCTCTCCAAATGAAGAGGGTTTATAATTAAATTCATGCTGGGATACTTGTAATTGAAAACCCATTTAAATAGCTCAATTTCATTTTTTTTTTTTTTTTTAGTAGATGAAAATCAGATTTCTGTTTCCCACTTGTCTCCTCCCCTCCCCTTCTGTCTCCAATTGAAGTGGGGAGTTGTTCCAGAGACACATTTGGATGCAGAAGGAAGGCCACACTGTGCTTTGAAATTATATTAAATTTTCCAAATGTGAGTCTGGACCAAATTATAAGCAACTCTAAATTTGGAATATTTGTTAGGCCCAGGTAGAACTACCCAAGGGCAATGAATGCCAGTTGCATGGATTCATCCAAATGGCCTGACATTCACCTTTTGCAGTGTCAACACACTATGTGGGATCAAGCCAAAGATCTGAGATCTACTCAGACTGAATTACTCTGTAAGTGACATCGATGTAATGAAATAAATACAGACAATGAATGCATGCTGGTTCTCACACACACTTGCTTCTATGACTCCTCTGCGGCATCTAGTATCACGTTGTAGGGTGCATGTGAAACCTAAATACTAAAACTATTCCAATCGGGTACCTTTCACACCCAAAGAATGAGCAGCATCCCCTGCTTGCTGGCTAACTTGTCCTCTCACGGCAAACTCACTAAAACAAGCGCATGCAAATCAAAAATCAAGATGTACCTCTTTGACTTCAGGCAACTGGACTTTTCACATCACTGATGTAGAGGACTCCCTTGGGTACCTGATTTAGCAAATATATTAAAATAAACAAAGGGTAATTAATAACCATGAAGAATGTTTCAAGGATAGTACGTTAATGGCAGCATAACTATGAAAAGGGCAGAGTTGGACCAAAAGAAGATGGATTTAGTTCCACTTGCTTCTGCCTGGTGGCCTCAGCCCAGTCAGATCAGAGGAGGGGTTGGCATGGAAGGGGGTGGCCTAGACTGCTGGTGGCTGCCTCTGAACTCTGGCTCCCCCACTGGGAGCCTGAACCCACCGGCCTTGCAGTCTGGGTCAGTCCTGAAGCTGTTTGCAGTTCAAAGGGACCCAAGAGATTCTGGGTTCCCTGTGGGAAGGACTCAATCATTTCTGATGGGCTTCTCATTCACAAGGGATTTTGGCAGGCAGTGAACTAGGCCACATTCTCTTCCATTTTCTACCCGCTCCTCTGTTGCTCTGATCTGTCCTGCTAACACTGCCGACCTTAACTGCAAACGTTCTTTAACAAACAGAACCATTTAGATACTCCCCCTTTATTTATTAACCACTTCTCTGTTTAAATTCCTAGCAGGGAGTACTTAGAATAGTGATACCAAAATGAGGTTGCTTAAAAAAAAAAAAAAAAAAAAGACGTTTTGCTTCACAATGAATAACAAAACACAGTAATTCACAGTAGTTAGCTTTCTATGGTTCAAAAAACCCTTATTGCCATTAGCTGTACTAATGTAAGTGGCAAAATAATGATCATTTACTGTACAGAGCCCAATATTTTCCAGACAGCAGTTTAATAACAAAGCAGACCTGTCATTGCTTCCTATAGTTAGTCCCACTATACAAATTCAGACTGTCAAAATATATTTAAAATCTAATTTAAAAATTCAACACAGTTACAGCAAATCTGTGTATAATAGCTACAATAAACTAGTAAGTCAATCTAATTTTTTTCCAACAAGGATAGTCAGTTATTTTTCTTTAATCCCCTGTATTTTATTTGGAGTACCTTCCAATTGGTGTGAACAGATAGACTACATCCATCCACATGCTGTCTGCAGGCAGTTGTAACTGAACACATTGTCTTTCTTCACCAAAATTTGTCACTCACTGTAACTGTCTGATTCTTTCAAATGCTCTTTCCCTAAACAGTAAGACAATGCCCTAAAATGCTTGGGTAACAAAACTGACCCTAGATATCTACCAGAACTGTCCCCAATACATTATGTGCCTGCATTCCTATTTCATGGTACAAATGCTTTTAGAGCCTTAAGGTACAAATTCTTTTTCATGTATTAATCTTTCGTCAAACATATTATTTCTTTGAAAAGGGGGGTCGAAAAGAAACAAGACACATACGGAAATTACAAAATTCAAAAGTGTATCGGTAAAGTAAATTGGTCTCCATTTGAAGTTCAAATACTTAACCTCTAAAACAATGACTATATAAACTTTCCAATTATGATGCTTTCTTAAAGATCTCCAGAAACAACAGATTCTTTCAGAAATACAAGTGAATAGAGTTTAAAAGCTTAAGAAATTTTGGAGAGAACATTGCTGTCGTTCCTCTGGGGCATTGCAAACATCTGTTAAGCTCCGGCAAGGAATATTTACATGAGATCATATACTTGTGAGGCATTTTTCAATTTTAGAAAAATATTACAAAGCAATAATTGAACAGAGTCTTGCAAAATGCCCCCTTCTCCTTCCTGACCATATCATTGATAGTCTCCGTTATTTTTGGAGAAAAAGAATCAGCCTCATTAAATGCAATATTTGGCTTCTTGCCTGAAATCTCATAAAGTAGATGTCCTTTTTAGATCATTGGTGTCACTTTCCTCAAGATGACCTCTACTCTCCAGCTACCTGGGGAACCCATCCCGTTATCAAGGCATTTACTTTCAAAAGCCAGAATGGGGGTTGGAGGGGGGAGTTCTGTTTGCACACCTGAACAGAGTCCAAAAGTCATGTGGTTTTTCTGTTCTCAGTACCTTTGCCCAGATCGGTCACTGGGGAAGGGTGGTGAGGGCAAGGGGGTCTCGCCTGGGAGTGAGAGGAGATTTTTCAAGCTGGACCACGATGGTGTAATCTAAGCCAGATGTCTGACAGCACTGAGCCTCCTACACTAACCACAGAAGAATGTTTTTTTAAATAGCTTAAGAGCGTGTACTGATAATGCAAGGGAGGTTTCAGAAGTGGTAGTGAATTAACACAGACAGCGTACCCTGAAGAACATCTTTTGGGTCTCCACACCCTCCCAGTTATGGAAAGTCTGGTGGAGGGAGCTGACCCACATGGGAAGGTTGTTCTGAGTAAAGACAGAATTCAGACCAAGTTCTTATGTCTACCAAGGAACAGAGTAGACCCATTAACTCTGCCCTGTGATCACTTTAGTTAGCTTCAAAAGTAGAAACTGCAAGTTTGTCTGTTAATAGCTTTCCCCCACTGCAAAGGCACTTTAAAGGGGTTCACAGATTAAATAAATAAATAAATGGCAGATGAAAGAAGACGTTGCCTTCATTGCCTGAAAATGGAAGGAAACAAATATCCCCTTTTAATAAATTCTATCTCAAAATGATTACCTGATATTTTTTTTTCTCCTGTGCTATCAGAAAGGATTTTTTTTTAAAAAATCTGACCCTGTAAAAGTATTTCAGATGCATACATCACTGTTTTAGTTTCAAAATATTTATCTGCTCATTAATAAATCCTTCTCTAAGAAAAAGGGAAAGAGAGAGGGAAAAGGAGATGTGTGTATGAAGACGCCATGAGACTTTCTTAGTTCAACCCCTGACACAAGCTCCCTATGAGAAAGAGGGCCTATGTAAAAAAGATCCTTCTTGAAATTAGGAGTTTCAAAGTTTGTCCTCCGGACACAGCTTCTGCATGCCTGGGAAATGTCTGGAGCCTATTCCTGGCCCTGGTGGAAGAATCCTAATAAAGTTTGCGTGGCTGGCTTTGTATATACACCACGGGTAACCATATCGCGATTTCCAGGAGGATTTTTTAACTTGCTCTCTAGCTTTCCCTCTTTCTCTTTTCCCTCCTGCTTCTCTGTCTCTAACCAAAGGGAAGAAAAAGAGGGGGACAGATCTGGAAAATGGGCCAGAAAATTAATGAGTAAAAAATCAAATGATCTGGAACCAATGATCTTATTTACAGAAGGTTCCCGGGAGCTCGCGGGTGGGGCGGGGGTCTCCAGGTGAAGGGCAGAGCCTTCAGCGCGGACTCCAGCTCCCTCCCTCCATGCGCCCACCTAGGAGTGCGGAAAGGCGGGTAGTTCTGCAAGCCAGGCCGCCCGGGAGGCCAGGGCAAGTCCACCGGGAAACTGTAAGCCAAATTCCACTGGAGATCCGAGCCCCCTGGGAGCGGCGCAGGCCCTGAGGGGGCTGGGTGGGGCCGGGTTCCTGCCTCCCCGCGCCTGGCTGCACCTTGGGCCTCTTGGGGGGCGCTAGCTGCCTGCAGCGACCAGTATGCACCGGCCTCCCTGGGCTCCGCCTTAGGCCTGGAGCTGTGGCCAGCCCTGAGGGACTTCCTGGTGACCTCAGGCAGTTGCCTGCCCTGGCCTGTCATCCTGGCTCCAGTCAGTGCGCACCTGCTGCGCACCCGTCAGAGGACTCCAGAGGGAGGCCAGTGCACAGCCCCTGCTCAGCTCAGGCCACGGAGCTCTGGGCAGCGATGTTTAGGGCGACTGGGCCCTGTGAAGCAGGTGTACAAAGGACCTGGGGCGGGGAGATGGCTGTGGTGTGGGGGTGTGCAGAGAAACTGGCAGGGCGCTTAATCTCAGCATCCTTGTGACTTCCCTTTCACCCCAGCCTCTAAGACTTGAGTTACACATTCTGGAACCCAACCTCAGCTCTTCTCTCAGCAGCTCCCCAGACATCCCCCTACCCCTGCCTTTGTCTGCATTTAAATTGTGGCAGGAGGGACTTCTGTGGTGCAAGGCCTCAACTTTGGTGACTGCTTCCTGGCCTAAGGGCAGTGCCCCTTAAGCCCTCCTATGGCCTTGAGTGACCAGGCATGGATGGTGTTGAAAATCATGGGGAGAATACTGGGAGAGAACAGGGCCCAAACCCCAGAGCTAGGGACCTCACTGTTTTTATCAATCTGTGGGAAGCTCAGGGCCTGTCAGCAGCTTATCAGTCACCCTGTAAACAGATCCTTCCTGGCCAGAGGAGGGGACCCTGAGAATGACCTGAGCTGAGCCCTGGCTATTGGGGGTCATAAGCCACGGTTGGCCTCTGTCAGCAAAACTCTCCCCGACCCCTGCACACTGGGCCCCTTCCTCTCCTCCTCTCCCTGGGCCGAGTTTGAGGCAGCCTACTACGGCTCAGGCCTGTTTCTTTTCTGGTGAGTCCCCCAAAGGAGGTCAGAAACCCACTTCTACAGGCCTCCAAACGGGGATGTGGTCACACCCAACCAGGGCAAATACTGGTTGCAAGAGAAGAATCTGTACCCTTGTCAGGTCTTTTCAGGCGCCAGGGCTTCCTTTACAACCATCGTTGTGGGGAGAATCTGAGGATAGAGGTTTTCCCTCTTCCCTGCCTAGTTCTGTGAGGTTTCCTGGCCTCTTCTGTTCCATCACTAAAAGAACCAATCACAAGGAAAAACTGGTTTTTGGAATCTTAACTTGGAAACAGGCAATATTGAGAATCAGAATATTTAGACTAGAGAAAGTCAGAAGTGAAATCCCGGGTGCGTGGGCTGGAGGTAGGGGCAGCCTGAGGAGTGGGGTGAACACTGAGAACCATTTCCTCTCCTCCCCCTCTTTTCCCAAAAACTCTGGCTGCCGCCACCTCTCCCTCTTCCTCCTTTCTTGAATTAACACCCTTTTCTAATCGTAGCTAAAGATCCAAGCTGAATCTACGCAGAAGGGAGGAATGCGATTTTGCAATCCAAAATCCTAATTATAGAGAAAAATTGTTATTTAACAAAAAAAGAAAGAAGGCAAAGAAAATGACTTGTGCGGAATAAGAGAAGAGGTGCTCCGTAGATGATTTTGATTTGAGTAAGAAACTGCATTCCGATCAGAGCCTCTGTGGAAATGCTTTGGGAGTTTCTTAAAACTGTCCAACTCTGATGCAAATTCATAGATCTGATTTCGGTGTGCTGTTGATGTGTGCTTTCTATCTCAGCCTTGGTCTGCGAGGCAGAATTATGCAAAACACCCAGAGGGCTTTCAAATTTAAAAAAAAAAAAAAAAAAAAAAAACTGTCATGATGTCATAAAACCCAGTGCAGGGACTATACAAATATTGGCATAGTACTAGTATGTCTGACTAGTCCAAAATAGTACCACCATCGAGTCACAGACTGGTGCATTTATAAATGCCCAGAAGTGAAGACATTAGTGATTACCTTCAAGCGCTCTATTTGGGTTTGGTTCCCCAAATTGTTTTCTACAAGGAAGCATAGATGTGTATATTTTTTAAAGAAATGGACAGTCAAGCCTTGCTTCTATCAGGCTTCCATGTATATTGGCTCTGACTTTGGCTCCTGAGCGAGTGAAATTCAGAGGGGCTCTCTTTTTCCAGGACTCCTGCCTTCAAAGGCCTGCTTTCTCTTGCTTCCCTCCTTTATCACTTTCTACAGATGGTGCAGGGAACAGGAACCAAGACTTGGCTATGCCTTGGTGAGGAGCCATTTGATTTGTTCACATTTGTTTGGTTGTTTTGTTTTGTTCCTCTCTAAAGGATAAAGATGCTCCCAATTTGTGGCAGGACCGTACTTCTTCATGCCCCAACAATCATGAGACAGCCTGGGAGACTGAAATTCTCTCCCCATGTCTCCTACCCCTGTTACTGAAAAACTGCCACACAGTGCTGGGTCTGTTCAGGAGCTGGGGCGGAGCAACGCCTGCGGAGAATTCACCTTTTCTGGGGCTGTTTGATGTCTGGATTTTGAAGATTTATATCAAAAGTGAGAAAAAGCGATGTCATGGGGAAGGTGGGTTAAGGCTCTGTTTTTAAACAAATGCAAAAACAAACAAATCCTGATTGGGATGGCCAGACCCTGGGCCACCTCTCTTCTGGCCACTTATACCCCTGCCCTCACTTGAGAAATCTTTGGGATTGAGGAAGGGTGGAGAGTGAGTTTTCAAACCTCAGGGTTTCTCTTATTTTCCTCACAACATGAAGGAATGCACTGACCACAGAATATTCCTCCTGCATCCTGAGGAATAATATGAATTGGTGGCAGTGGCAGCCTAATCCTGCAAAAGAAAATTTTCCTTTAAAAAGTCCCCCAAACAAAAAGCAAAACAAAACTAAAAGAACTAACCTTTCTTCCAAGAAAAGGGCTAAATGATTTCTTTTTTTAAATCAAAGGAAAGCGAATCACAGTAGGGAGCCTTGCAAATCAACAATCCAAAGCTGGCCAGGTTGACTTCCTACCCCTCTTACTGAAGGTTTATGAGTAGAGCTCAGGCCCCAGAGCTGGAGAATGTGTTTTTCAGCCTTCAAAAGGCTGAAGATTGTCTGTCACTCATGTGTATTTTTGTCTTCCATTCTATCTCAGTTAGTCTTTAACTACCAGTACCCACCCCTGGAAAAATATATCCGTGGACATATCAGACTTTTAAATATATTGATTGACCCAGGATACTGCAGGACTACATTGTATCAGCCAAGACATTGTGAATATGGAAGACAGTTTGCCTTGACCAAAAGCTTCCCCGTGTACTGTACTAACAGCTTCTGAATACATCCTAAGCAACTTCAGTTATTTAGAGGAGGAAATGCTGAGAATGTGGCTACTGAGACAGGTATGCACCATGCTCATGAGGGTGGCTACCATTTACCCTTTTACCCTCACTGTTTGCAGCAGTAAAGCTAATGGTTTGGTGAGGGGAGGACCTATTTAAGAACAGAAGAATCTCGAATTGATGCTGCTAAGGTAAGGGTCCAAGGGAGAAAAGATTGGTGTGTTATCACCATGTGTTCAGTAATAAATAGAGATTTCCCATCCAGGGAGTATACATTGAAAGGAGGCCCAGGTGGTTACGGAGTTGAGACAGGGAGGAAATGAGGTCTACATAGCAGATTTATCTGCTGGGCAGAAGGAGGACTCTGCCTATTTGATGCCAATACATTAATGTGTCAGGTACATTGTAAAAAATGATGAGATGATTTTTGAAAAAGGAAACATGCAAAAAAGCTGGGAAATTAAAAGGTGGTGAATTTTGTGAGTATTGGGGAACAGAAAGGGAGGAACGAGAAAGCACACAGAGGGTGTCTGCTTTGCTAAGTTTGTATTTGACCACACGTTGCTTTCATTTACAGCTATGTCTGCTAAATGAATGCATTTGTCATCCTAGTACATATGATGCGACCCAGGGCCCATGAGAGAACCAGGTGCCCTGCTCCTCTGATGCATCTGCCCCCGGTGGCATTTGTTTGGAGAGGGAAGTCAAATATGTGTATTTTTCTTCTTAGGAAACTTCTCTGCCAGGGAAACAATGTGGCATGAAAATTTGCTGTTTAGAATGTGCTCGGTCTGCATGATTTCAAAATGCTAGCTGCTACCCCCTTGGCAAACTTTTCTTCATCTACATGTACATATACACATTGGTAATTTCAGTGCATTTTAAAAACTAATATTCCAGGTTGAAAACAATCACACCTGTTCAGTTGTGTGCATCATAAATTGAAAAGCACGCGTGCCCTTTCCAAGGGTCTGTGCCTAAGACCATCAGACAAGAGGCATAGTTAATTCTTAATTAGTGAGAAGGTCATACTTTTAACAACCTTCTCCTCTAATATAATTTTTCTTTAAATAAAGGAGATTTTTTTTTTCCTATTTCAGATAAATGATAAAAGTCAGGAGTAAGTTGTTCTCCAAAACCACAAATTAAATATATATATATATATATATATATATATATATATATATATATATATATATATTTAAATGTACAGCTCTCACATAAATTTCATTTTGTGAACACAGTGGTAAATATATATTGCTGGGGCTTCCAAAATGTGGTGTATCCCACTGATGTCTCCAACTTGCTAGTGGACTCAGTTCTGTAATTGGAATGAAAGGAATTTTAACACTATTTAGACAAAGACTCAAATGTAGCGTAAAGGGAAAAGTTTGGATTTCCTTATATGATTTCTCTTTCTTTTAAAATTTAGAAACTTATTTGTAATGACGGGCACCTAGGCAGGATTTAGGAGCTCTTTATTTAAAAAAAAAAAAATTGTGTTTTCCTCTCACTATCTTTCAAAGTTTTTAGTAATCATTACCTCCCAAAATGCCTTTCACTCTGAGTTAACCTGCTCTTAAAGCCAACCACCCAAGCCCCGTTTTTCTCAGCACTCCTTTCATTTTCTAATGTCTGGAGCCCAAACAGACTTATACTGAATCTGCTTTATAGATTTCTATCAAATTCCTTAATTATTGCAGAACTATGTATATTTTTCCCCAAAACCAGGTCTCACTCTTCATGAAAGAACTGCACCAAGTGTGTCCTGAATGTCATTCTTGTCTTGAGAATGTGTTTGCCTAACATCTCCCATCGGATGCTGAGCTTTTTCTTAAAAGTGACATGTCTATTTCTGCATCTTCAGAGGGAGGGTGAGGAATAAAAATCTCCCAAGTCGAGGACAGCTAACTCCCAGCACACGAGGGTAGCTTTGCTATGAAGACTTTTGTGAGGCACAATGAAGTGTGGATTCAGGAACCAAATCCAAACTGGCACAGAAAGGAAGGTAAAAATGTGGAGGGTCAGCACTGTCTTCGTGTTCTATGAAAAAGAGGAAGCCCCGTGATGAGAATGGCCAGCACTCACTAGCGCCAAGCACAACCTGTTTTCTTTAAAATAAGGCCTTCATTCGGAGTTGCAATATTATCTTTTTCTTTTTTTTTTTTTTCTTTTTAAGAATTGAAAACTAAATAAAACAAAAGTCATCATGTTTGGCTATATTTTTTAAACAGTGCCCCTTTGTCTAACATTCTGTGAGTTTCTAGGGGAAGTTGACCGAGAGTGCAGGCCGCCTGAATTTGTAACATTAGTTGCATGGATTTGTGTCAATTTAAAATAGGTCAACGCTTAGGAGTTCTACTAGTGAGGGGTAGCCAAAAATCTTCCCAAATGATCTTCAAGCTAGCCCCCATACACAGTCTGTTTGGGGATAAATACCAATAAATTAAAGTATAGCCTCCCTTCAAGGAAGGCATTATTTTCTGTTTATATTTCTGGAGCTAATGTGATATGAAATCATTACCAGCTTGTCTAAGTGGAGGTCCTCCACTGAACAGTTACAGTGAAACATGATTTGATAACGCAGTTTAAATCCGATATGAACTGGGAGTTATACAAGTAAGGGGTAGATTTTTTTTTTTTCCTATTTCAGATAAATGATCTTTAAAAGTTAAAAAAAAAAAAGCAAAACAAAACAAACAACTCTGATTTGTCCCAAGTGTTGATGTCCAATCTCATCAGGCCTCGCTAACAAGAAAGTCATGGTGTATAAGGAAAGAAGGAAAAATAATCAATTTCAGCCAAAAGACAAGAAATATTTATCTTTACCATTAGACGCATCTGTGCCCAAGCCATCTCTGATAGGCCGATTTGCCAGATTCACTTTCTCTAGAGGGCTTTGCTTCTGGATTCAGAAAGCCAAAGCCGACTCTACCTTTTTTTTTTTTTTTCTTTTCCTTCTTTCTTTAATATTTTTTTTTCCACCAAAGGACTATGATAGTTCAACTCATTTAAAAACTGAAAACTTGAGGTCAAAAACAAAATACAGGTCATAATTTACGTCTATATTAAATATGACTGATTATTCTATGGGGCCAGCTCCCTTGCCTCAAGCACAGCCTGTAACTTCACCCTGAATGACTGTCTCCCTGTTGTTCCTACTTATCCTTCCTCTGGAGAGAAAGATGCATTTTATATTTCTTATGACATTGTTGGGCCCAGTTAAACTGTACACTAAGAAACTGAGTACAGAATCAAAAAAAAAAAATGCAGTTTATTATTGTAGATTATTCTTTCTCTTGATATAACCAGAATTGAAAATGAAAGGAAAGCACATAGGAACATCACGCATGGTTAGTTAGTAACTCAAGATATAAAACAATTTTGCACAGCAAAATATGTAAAAGAAAAGTAACTGACAAGATTTTTTTATATTTATTGTGGTAAGATTTACTTTTCATTTTTTTTTTTTAAAGACAGGATGTCAGTCCCTGAAAATAACATTTACTGATTATTGCCTTTAAAACTGTGGATTTTTTTCTTAAGTTACAGAAAATCCAGTTCTGCACCACAATACAACTGTAAAAAAATCTGCATCATCTTAAAACTGTGCAGTAATGCCATTTTTATAACTGCATAAATTTTATTAGCGTTCTAAACAGTTTTGCATTTTTTTGTATTATATGCTTGCAGGTTATATCTTAGTGCAATTCAGTCCCAAATACTTTAATTTTGAAAAAAAAAACATACATTTTTGAATGTAAAATTCCCCTACAGATATAAACAGGGGTATTTCCCCTTTTAATACTTTGGTTTTCAATACAGTCAGTGGTATAGCAAAAACTACACATACCCAACTTATATTTAAGTTGCAAGCACATGCTGTATAAGCTACTTTTTTTAAACAGTCCCCTTGCAAACTCTACCCCCCTTAACATCACAACAGTAAACAATTTAGTGCATCAATCTTTTAAAAAATCTACAGCTACACAGACCTAACTCTTTCAAATTTATCTATAACATTCCTTTATCTGTAGCATACATTTTAACTGGGCTAACAGATTATAAAAACTAGAATTAAATTATATACTAGAAACCCATAGCATTCCACATTTGACAATGACCAAAAGCCAAAAATAAAGAAATAATAATAATAATAAAAATAAAACAAACCAAAAATAATGGGGCAGATTTCTTTTTTTAAAAAATAAATTTTAGACTGCTTTCGGCAACAGCACAATTTAAGTCCCCAAAGGGGGGGGGGCATAATTCTTATGAAAAAGAAAACATTAATAAGTGTTTCTTAATGTTTGCCATGATCAATTGGGAACCCATTCTGGTATCTTGACAAGGAATGCCTTCAGTGCATTACAATGGGAGGCTGAAGTTCTGAGTAACTCAAAGCTGGAGCAGATGCAAACTTTCATGGGAAGAAGGCTCTAGGGTTGCACTTTTTTGTTCTGAACTCAAAAAAGTCATGAGGCAATAAAACAAAAGTATGAATGCCATGCTCTAAGTCTTCGAATGTCCATTTCCAAGCCAAAGGAAAAAAAAAAAGAAAAAAATAATTATACCATACATGTCCAGCATGCAGGTTTTTTTTATTAATATATTGTCTCTTTTTCCATAAAGTCTTTGAAACAGTTATAGTTCATTGTTGCTAAGACAAAGTAGCAAGCATAATAATGCATGAGATGAGAATGAGTTTTTTTGTTTGTTTGTTTGTTTTGTTTTTTTAATGGCAGACTAAACTCTCAGGTTTGGCATCATAAGGCCAAAACTCACAAGTCACACCCAGGTTGATGCAGGCTTGATTGTGGCAGGTTCATGAGGTTATTTTTCCTCTATTTTAGCATAACAATGCTAAAAACCCCGATGGAACTCAGCACGCTGCAAGTCTATAACATTTCACATTTTTTTTTTTCTTTGCAAGCTCAATCTCACATGAAGAACTCAGGAGGAGGAAAAAAAACTTTATGCTTTTTTTTTTTTTTTCTTTTATCTCAGAGGAGAAGATGGGTGGAGAGGAGTGAGGGTGGAGGTTGGGCAACACAGCAAGCTCCAAAAATTAAAATTAAGAAAAAAAAATCCAAACAAAATTAAACACACACACACACACAGAAAATGAACACCAGCTGATGAACTGAAGAAAAAAAATACCATGCGAATGATGCGGGCTTCAAAGGTGAGCAATGTTTCACATGGAGAACTCTGCTGGGATCTTTGAACATTGTGCAAGTCTTGTGTGTGGGGGGTGTTAAAAAACAAAAGCTAGCAAGTTACGGGGGAATTTCAGATTGGCAATCCATGAGCCAAACACCTATTCCCTCCCCAACTTAAAACAGTCGCCACCACCACAAACTCTGAGCAGTGTTGTGTATGTGTGTGTGTGTGTGTGTGTGTGTGTGTGTGTGTGCAGGGATCAAGGGGGGGGGGGCGATCTCGGTAGGGGAGGGGGCGAGGTGGTGGCAAGCGTGGCTCTGCAACTAGCAAGCCCACACCCGAGCCGGACCCCCACGGAGCACTTATCAAGGTGGCTAGCTGGGATCGCGTGTCAGACTCACATGAAAAACTCGGGAGAGGACGGGTTGTCGCTGCTGGAGCCGTTTTCTCGGAAGCCGCTGCTCACCAACTTCTCGTATTTCTCCTTGTACGCGTCCCTCTCGCGCACCAGCCTGGAGATCTCCTGCTTGAGGTGGTCGACTTGCTGCAGCAGCTGGTTCTTCTCGGACTCCAGGACGTGTCTCTGCTGCACCCTCTTGAAGCGGCAGGACTGGGCATAGCCGCGGTTTTTCAGGGTCCGCCTCTTCTGCTTCAGCCGGATCACCTCCTCCTTGCTGACCCCGCGCAGCTGCCGGTTCAGCTCGCGCACGGACATGGTCACCAGCTGCTCGTCTGAGAAGCGGTCGTCGAAGTGCAGGCCGCCGGCAGCGTGGTGCGGGTGCAGGGCGCCCCCCGCCCCCGCCGCGCCCCCGCCGCCACCGCCGCCGCCGCCGCCACCCCCGGCGCTGGCCGGGCCACCGCCGCCCGCGCCGCCCGTGCCGCCAGCCGAGGCGGATGCGCTGCCCGCGGCGCCGGGCGCGCCGGCCGTCGGGTGGTGGTGGTGGCCCGCGGCGTGGTGGTGGTGGTGGTGGTAGTGCGGGCCTGCGCCGCTCTGCGCAGCGGCCGCAGCGATCACGGCGGACACCACGGCGGCGGCGGGGCCCATCTCCTCGCCGCTGCCGCCCAGGGAGGCACCGGCTCCGGCCCCGGCCGCCGCGGCCAGCTGCTGCGCCCCGCGCGCGTAGCCATCGAAGCCGCCCTGGAGCTGGTGGCTGTTGCTGATGAGCGCCTCGACCGCGTCCTCGGGGCTGAAGCCCAGCGCCTCGGGGTTCAGCTGCTGCGGGTAGCCGGTCATCCAGTAGTAGTCTTCCAGGTGCGCCTTCTGCTCACTGCCCGAGCCCGGGCTGGGCGCCGAGAAGCTGGGGGAAGGGGGCACCGAGCTGCACGGCGTGCTCATGGGGGTGGAGGACAGCGAGCCCCCGGCGATGAGACGGCCGCACTGGCTGATGATGCGGTCGGTCTCCACCGGTTCCTTTTTCACTTCAAACTTCATCAGATCGAAGTCATTAACATATTCCATGGCCAGGGGACTGGTGGGCAGGTCGGAGTTGCTCATTGCCAGTTCTGATGCCATTCTCCTGCCGCCGCCGCCGCCGCCGCCGCCGCCGCCGCTCCGCCAGATGGGCTGCAGGAGAGGGGCCAGCGGGCTGTGCTGGGTGGCCAGCGGGTGAGCCAGCTTGCCGGGCTGGGGCGCTTCTAGCTCGAGCGGCGGTGGCTGGCCCGAAACCTCCGAGCGCGCACACACCCCCCCGCCCTGCCCGCGCCCCCCGCGCCCGCCCTCCCTCCCCCTGCTCACGCCAATGTGCTTGCTCGCTCGCCCCGGCCCCTCCTCGCTTGCTCGCCTCCGTGCGCGCCGAGCCGGCGGCTTCAGGCTCGGGAAGGTCCTCCGCGGGCTGCGGTGGTGGCTGCGGCTGCAAAGCCGGAGGAGCCCGGCCCGGTGCGCGGCGTCCCCCGCTCGTCGCTCCGCTGCGCGCTTTGCATAAGGAGGGCTCGCCTAGCCGGCCGGGCTGCAGGCGGGGCGCGCGCGGCGGCCGCTCGGGGCTGAAGGCGCGGCGGGCGGCTGTCCGGCGGCGCGGGCCTTGGCACCGGGGAGTTAACACTTCATGCTTCTCTCCTCCTCTTCTGCCTGGCTCTTTTTATTTTTTTATTTTTTTTCTTTTCTCCTCTCTCCCGTACTCTCGCTCTCTCTCTCTTTCTCTCTCTCTCTCCCTCTCTCTCTTCCTCCGTGCAAAGTGCAAGACAGAGGTGCAGCCCGGCTGGAGGAAAGGGAGGGGGGAGTTTAGTTCTTTCTTTCCCCCCCCTTTTTTAAAAGCAAAATTGCGAAGTCCTGGGGAAAGGCGAGGCAGAAAGCAAAGTGGGAAGGGGGGGCAGACCGAGCCGGCGAGCAGCCCAAGCTACAGCTCGAAGATGAAAAAAGATTTTAAAGCCTCTGATCCAGCAAGAAGAGTTTAAAGCAATTGCTGAGTTTTATAGCACTCGTGACGTCAGGCCCAAATGGGAAATTGACTGGCACTCCAGGCCAATGGGAGGCGGCAGGAGCGGCTGCGATTAGCATAATAGTATAGAAACAAGGAAACTTTTCGGATCTGTCAATCAGGACCCAATCAGCTGACTGTCAGCTGGGACGGGCTGGTTTAACCCTTCCCGCGCCGCAGATCCCGGGGAGGGAGAGAACAAGGCCCGGAGAAAAGTTTAGTGCGAGAGGGGAAGGAGTTTTTCCCGAGGGACGGCTAGAATTCGGGTGGACCCGGGAGGACAGCTTGTTTTTCTTCGGAGCACAAGAGAGGCCTGTCCTCTGGAGCCCCAGCTCGCCCGCCACTCGCTCTGCTAGGATTGGCCTGACTCCCCTTCCCTGCCTGCCCCCCACCCCCGGGACTGTGGACTGGCCTTTTGACTTTTCCTCCTCGCTTCATCTTGGGCATTCCAGGTGTCTTCCGGGGGACATTCCTTCCCTCAGCCTGGCTGCGCTGGGAGCCCAAACTTGGACCAACTCTTTGTCCCTCCCTCCGGTGCGCTGGGGGGGGATGCGTGGGGTGCCGGGATCACTACTGCGCGCGGGACCCCACCCGGGTGAGCCGGCCCCAGCGTCTTGGAGTCCGCGGAGAAAGAAAGTCCATTCTATCACCCTGTTTTTAAGGAGGTGAAATAAGTTGCTTGGGGCCATTCCCTGCAGAGACCTGCTAATGTCGCGTGCCCGGTGCGGGGAGGGAGGCTCCGAAGCCAGAGTTAACTCCGGGAAAGCTGAGTTGGGTCAGCCAGGGTCCCGACTCCGGGCAGAGTTATTCGGCCTTTGAAATTCATTTTCTCTCTCTCTCTCTCTCTCTCTCTCTCTCTCTCTCTCTCTCTCACACACACACACACACACACACACACTCACCATCCCCTTATGAAATTCGACCCTGTTTATCAGGGTCTGGCTGGTGCGCGCTCTTTGCTTGATGGTGGTGGGGAACAGGGAGAAAAACACAATCCCCCAAACCTCACTAGCTCCCCTCAAGGGTTAAATTTTAAACCGCTTTTTCTCGGACAAGCCCGGAAACCCGGGGTGTAGGGGGATTGCTCACAATTGCAAATGCTAATAACTAGTTCAATTTTTTAGATCGATTCTTTAAAGCTGTGGGGAGAGAGAGAGAGAGAGAGAGAGAGAGAGAGAGAGAGAGAGAGAGGCAAGAGAGCAAAGGGAAGAAACCGACAACTCTTTTCTAAGATTTTAAAGCGATAGGCAAGTTGGAGGAGCCGAGATTTATTTGGGGGTAAGCAAGGTTGTGGGAAGCCGACCCATATTTGAAAGTCCAGCCCACCTGCTTGGTAGTTGGGACTGTTGATTCCAGCTATTAGTGAAATGCACTTGGTGTTAATCGAATTTTTTTTTAACTTTATGGGAGGGACACACACACACACACACACACACACACACACACACACACTCACTCACAAATTATGAAAAGCCTGCAAAGGATCGAAGAGTGAAAACTATTGTTGGACCGAGTTGGTTTTTACCTCAACAGCGCCACCTTTCGGCAAAGGTCAGTTGAAATTGATCCGTGTCCAGTTTTGTTGAAGTGCAAAGAAGCTGTTTTCCCAAAGTGGGAGGAGGAAAGAGGCCCAGAAAGTTAGATGGACCTTCGTGGTAGAGCTCAACCTTTTAAGAAACGGGACGAAGACAGTGCTAGCAAATCCCGGAATCATATTTTTCCTACTGTCTTGTCCCCCTTCATTGTTAAAAAAGAGGCTAGGGGCAACTGCTGCCCTGCGGGTGTGATTCTGGCTGAGAGACCTTTGCAAATCAGATCCCAGGTAACTGGGCCCCAAACTCTCTAAAAGTGGCAGGATGGATTTTCCATGGGCTTTATGGCAATATCAATAGAATTAAAGTTACTTGTAATTCAGTGATAAATGGGATGTCTCTAGTAAGTAAGATTAAGTACAGTGCTTTAAAGTTGTTTATCTGAAAAGTAATTCTCAGAAAACCTGACTTCTGACACTTGGTCATATATTAAGCCAGCATCTTGAACATTGTACTTCAGAAGAGTCTTACCCACCCAATATCATACTTCACTATTTATAATGAGACTTAGGTGTCACTCCCCTGCTTCATACACCAGATTAACCCTGTGTTAATTTCTCTGATCTTGGCAGCCTTCAGTTCCAGCAAATTCAAGAATCCCTACTGGGAGACTTCCCAGAAGATTTGTAGGGACATCCTCATCCTAAAAGGGCAGCACTGTTGGTATTTTCCTGACAAGCCTGCCACAGAGGAGTTGTTTATAAGGGTAGTTTGGGTTTGAGGGAATGCTTTGTTAGGGTGGAATGGACTGGGTTTAGTCCCAGTATGGGAACAAAGAGTGAAGATTTATGTCATCTAAGATAATCCCCTTGCTTTCCTCCTCTGACAGTATTTTACCTACTAATGAAGTTAAAGGATTTTAGTTTATGTATTCAGAGGAAAATCCACTGCTTAAATTTCACAAACATTATGGTGTTTAGTATTGTTCACGACGTCCAAAGTTTGTGTGTGTGTGTGTGTGTGTGTGTGTGTGTTAAATGTAGATTTATATATCCTTGGGAAGAATTAATTATTTTTTGTTTATGATAATTTTTAAAACTCCTTCTGCATCATGTTTTTGTTAAAAGCTGTAAAGTATGATCCCTGCCTCTCAAAATAAAAGTATTTTTGACCAGGAACACTGAAACTGCCACATTTATAAATAAACATTTTATAAACAGAATTCACTAATGACTAAGACCATGCCATAGAGTTTAGTGGCCACATACCTAATTGTTGCAATTATATATCATTTCTAGAAATTAAATGCCCATGTTTGGGCAGCTAAATGTATTATTATCTGCACATTTTTTATGGTTTATTTCTGTTCACCACTGTTGAGCCATGGTATTTTTCTCCCTCCCTTTTATAGTCTCCCATTTTCTTTTGAAAAAAAGAGGATGAGAATTACGTTTTAGATGTGTATCAAGAGTGCTCTCAGACTTGTAACTTAATTCTCATTTTTGTCCTTTTTCCTTTATTATTTAGTGATTCACAGGGGTGTCTAAACATTTACAGTTCTCTGTTAGCAGCATTTCTTTTATAACAATTGAGCACTCTCATTTTAATTAGTACTATTCAGGTTTCTGATTCTCTACAATTACATCAGGCCACGTTTCTTTCGACTTCTTTGCTAACATTGTTTGTTTCACTTCCATCCAAGCCAATCTAATCCAAATACAATGTGAACTGTGTTTTCTTACTGCTTAATATCCCCTCGCTGTATATGCTATAGTAATCTCTGTAGAACAATATAGAGTAATTTAGAAACCATGCGTTTGTCATTATTGACCAATTCAAACCAGTGGCATTAAAGTTTCTGAAAGCAATGAGTATTTATAGAGAATTCTGAGAGGGAGGAGGGCATGGGTCTAATCACGTAGAAGATTTCGAAACAGTAGCCTCAAAAAGTCATTTGTAGTTTCGTGTCACTACATACATAACAACTTCATGCAAGAGGGGGAGAAAAGCCCTTCATGTCTACATTACAAAGATTAAAAGCTAACAGGAAGGTATTTTTCCTGATTGTGAGTTATAGCAACTCAAGTATATCATGTTGCCTCAGATGTACAGAATCTGAAAAGAAACAGGATGCATTCGGAATCGCGTCTGAACTCTTTGTTTATCTGGGAGCTGGTTTTATGTGCAGAACTAAGCAGGGTCCACTAAATTTTACTATGAAACCAACTAAATGGATTTGAGAAAGAGTTCCTGAGAGTAGTTGCAGGATAAGGCAGGACTACATTGTGCTTAGGTCTAGTGTTAGATAAATCCTTTTAACAGTCTTCAGTTAGCAGGGTAAGTAAATCACAAATCACTGTTAGCAGATTCATGGAAGAAAATTAATAGAATCAGAGGAGATAATCTGATAAGGGTAAAATTGCCGAGGGAAGTCTCTATTGGCGAATGTGAAACAACAGTGTGATTACCAGGAGTCGTTATGAATAGGTGAATTATGTGCTAAATAATCATCAGAGTAATTCAGCATTTATTAATTCTTTTCTCTTTAAGCAATTCACAGTTGTAAGTTAAAGCCTCTCTCTCTTTGAAGACAAATCTTTTATAATTTTTATTAGAGGTAATTTATTATTTGCATTACCTGTATTTACTTCATAATTGAACATTTTGCATTCAAATTTATGTAATGCATTATGCTTGAGAATATATTTCTGCCTGATTAGCATAAATAGTCACTTACCTCATGAATTACTAACAAAGTTTATCTTAAAATATAGGTTTTTTTATTAAGTGGAACACAAACATATGTACAATAAATTCTGATTTTTCCAGTGCCGTTAGAGAACAACTCATGTTCAGTTACAGAGAAGCAAGGGGTGGGATAGTGGGGAGAAAGAAAAATAGTCAGACGAGACTTATAGTTCCTTCCCAAGGGTGTTGCTCGGGGCCGGGGGGGGGCGCGTGGAGAGGGGCAGGGAGGAAGGACAGAAGAGGGAGCTCGGCTCTTCAGACACAGGATTATTTATTGGATGATCTTGACTCTAAATGCGGAGTCCAAAAGACAAACAAAAACCAATTGGTGATCTCTACTCTGTGGAGGGCCATGGTAGACAGTCAATAGGATTGATGGTGTTTGGGGATATTTTATTTTTATTTATTTATTTGGTTATTCTCAGGGTTCTTCCTTAAAACACGATTCACACAATTTCATGAAATACTTGTTTTGCACAAGAGATGCGAACAATCCAGATGTTTTCTGGGAAGGTGTGCCAGTTTCATCCAGCTCTCTTTCCTTGCTTCACCCACAGTCACCCAGCAGGGCCTGGGAGACAGTAAGCGTCTGCTGAATAAATATCTGTGGGGACACAGGGACATTGGAGCAAAAGGACTTCTTTTGGTCTTAAGCAAGGGATGGAGATGAAAAACGACGGGCCCTATTTCCCCACTCTGGCCACGCCAACCCTGCATTGCCACGCTCGGCTCTCTTTCCCTTTCAGTTTTT
The DNA here is from genome assembly GCF_048772815.1 of Callospermophilus lateralis. Lineage (NCBI taxonomy): Eukaryota > Metazoa > Chordata > Mammalia > Rodentia > Sciuridae > Callospermophilus > Callospermophilus lateralis. Next base: position 59,167,970 of record NC_135322.1, read on the forward strand.
CAGGGGAAGACGCACCCATAGGCTTTTGTTCCTTCAATTAGGGGCTGCTTATGATTCCCTCTTCCCTTGTCACCCCTTTGGATCCTATTCACAGCTTACACCAGTGAGGGAATCTGTCACCAAGGCATTGAGCGCTTCGAAGAATTTTATTGTGAACTCAGAGTTGATTAAAAAGAGAAAAGTAGAGATTTAAAAAAAGAGGGGGGGGCCTGATATCCGAACAATCTTTCTGCGTGTTGTGACTTCACGCATGATAACTGGAGGATCGCTCCGAGGTGGTGCTTGCTCTGTGAATTTGCTTGCCTGCCCTCCTGCTCCTGGTGATGTGGCGATTCGAACCTCCTATTCTAGAAGCTTTTAGCAGCTGTCCCACTTGGGAAAGAAGTTATAGAAAACACAGGGCAAACTTAAATTCTCCCGTGATGACAGGGGAGGTCTATGGATGCAGGTGGTTTCTGAATCTGTCTGTTTCTGAATTAACTTGTCTGGGTCCTGAGACCAGCGGTCCCCTTACAGCCCAGTTTTACGTCTTAGTTCTTGGTTGCACATGGGCGTGGTTGAGCTTTCTCTGGTGTTATTCTTTGTCATGAAAATCTTGCACAGGCCCAGCCACAGCCTCAGAGCACTGGCTGTCCCAACAGTGTTCCTGATCTAACCAAGAATGAAAATTTGGCTAACAGCTCCGCCTACCCAAAATAAAAATTCAAGTCAAACTTATAGACCTTCTGATGGTATTGTTATTTAGGAATTTTATAATAGTGAGACATGTTCTTTGTTGAATATAAATATCAGGACAAGATAGCAAAAGGAGGCCATCAAACCAAAGAACAGCTGTTCCTCATCTCTACCCAGCACCTGTCCTTGGTCTCAGGAGTGACCATCTGAAACTGACAGGGTGCACGCGTTTGCTGTTTTATAACAGAATGGAGTCTAAGCATGTGCATGGTTCAGAATGCATCTGCCTGGATCTCAGGAAAAACGTTTGGAGTGCTTGTCTGGTTTTTGGTGGATTTCATCTAATGGAATCTCATGGTGTATGTGAGTGTGTGTAGGGGGTGGATATTTAGAGACCTGACTGTAGCACTCTCCTTTCAACCAACATACAAGTCTGAATCTGTTTTGCCAGCCCTTGGTTGGTGAGTTGGCAGCATGCAGGGCTGACTTCACCAGTGGCACAGCAGAGATAGTGGCCCATGGGACTGCTGTGGGCACCCAGAGACATTTTGATTACTTTTAAAATCAGGAAAAAAAAAAGAAAATATAATGTAGCATGGATTACATTCATCATACCAATGCAGTCATAAAACATAATTATACATACATATATATATACCTATGTATATAGGTATATATATGTACAAGGGGCCCATGGAAGCCAAAGTGCCCAGAACACACAGAAGTACTTGCCTGATTCCAACAGCATTTTCTCGGTCACCTCCAGTGACAGCTCACTACCTGCCAGTTTTACCTGTACTCTCCATTTGTTTATTTGTTTTAGCACGTGGTCTTACCCCTTCGTCTAGATGTTAGTCCTATTTTATATGCTCAAGAGGCCACACACTCATGGGAACCGAATGGGCCACAGGGTCTTTGGGAAGTTGAAAACAGCCACTAGGACGCCCTTTCCCTCCCTTCTGTTTCTCATGCTAAACATAGTCAGAGCCTTTGGCATGTCCAGCCAGGTCTGCTTTCTTTCCAGCGCCCTGCCTCCTGGCCACTAGTTCCCAGAGAGGCTGGCCTGGCCACTGCTGTGCTCCTCCCAGGATTCGGGTCCCCTAGCTAAGCCTGGGTGCCCATGTGTGATCCTCTCATCACACAGAAAGCATGTCTGCCTCCTTGAGCTGCAGTGCGTCTGCTCCTGATGCTTCTAAATCCCTGAGCCTCTCCAGACACCCAGCACCCGGAGCTCAGTGCTGTGCAGTGGATGCAAACTCTGGGCCTTTTCTCCTCCTAGTTCCTGCATTCTGGATTTGTGAACTTACGGTTTGGAACCCAAGCCCAGAAATGTACCATGATCTCCAGTAGATTTAATTTCATTTGATTCAGCCTGATCCTTGCTTGTCTATCTCTGTTTGGATCTAGAATGTGCTATTCACTGGTTTTACTTTGCTTCCCAGCTTTGCGCCAGCTGAGAAGCAATGGATGTGCTTTTTGTATGATGAACCTGTCTCACCCGGGTCCCTCCTCCGAAGATTGGGAAATGGTCAGGATTAGAGACTGGGCCTGGGACCTGTCTCACACAGTACGGGGCCACAGAGGAGCTGGCCATCTCCTCATCCCTACCGTCCCTCTGGGTTGTGGATGACAACTGGAAGTGACAAAGCCTCGTGGATTCCAGTAGTGACCACCCCTCTCAACCCCCAGTGACCACACAAAGTGACCCACCAGGATATTCAAGCCTGTCGATGGATATTTTAAATGGAGACATCCTACTTGGTAATTGGGTAATTTTAAACTAAACTTCCCCGTCTGGATATCCTGCACATATCTTTCTAATGAATTCTGAAATAATTCCACTTTTCCATAGGGTGGGCAGAGCTCTCTGTTAAACAGGCTGGCTTCCTGGATAACTGTGTCCCTGTTGAACCTGACTTTGCCTTTGTAAACCCTTTGCCCTGTCAAAATACACATAACAGTTGCCCAAAGTTGGGACCTCAGAGACTGATAAAAAATAGATAAAACCTAAAAAAACCCAACAGAAAGGTTCTGTGTACGTATAAAAGCATATTTGAGCTCCGATTCTTTCCTCTGTGGTTTTTGTCTGGTTTAGATCACCAACTTCCCTGCCATTTCCTGATGCCCATTTTGAGGCCAAGAAGCTCAGAGGCATTTCCTGGAACAGAAAAGTTCAGAGTTTCAAGTGTCCACCTTTGAGCTCAGCTAGTCCCCCTGGTCTCTCTTGAAGGGACATAAAAGTGCAAGCTTTTGCAAAATCTCCCCTCCGAGGTCCACCTGGCCCTCTTTCAGAGAGACCTGGGAATGACAGTGGGAACCAGCCCATGAGTTATTTATGATGGGCTGTCTGTGTCCTGCCTGAGCGAGCTCAGCTCTCGCTGGTTCACAGACGCAGCCCAGGATCCTGAGGGCTCAGGAGGGAGGATGGGAACCCTTTGGGGAAGCATCCCTGACTCGTGATTCTGCGAAGAGCTGCTGATTGGAGATGAGGCTCGGGACTGTTGCTGGGAGGCTCGCTCTGGCAGATGGGGCTGGGGAAATGGGGCCAGCCGGAGGTGCCAGGCTCGGAGCTTGGCACCCAGATCTGCTGCTTCCCCTCTGCCCTCAATGAAGCCCTGTACCATCTTCCTCCAACTTATTTTTCAGGCTGTAATTGTACCAAACTGCGTGAAGGGGGGGAAAAATCCTGGCCCCCATAGAGGGGCCACAGAAGCACCATTCAGCCCTTCAAGTCTGAATGTGAAGCAGGTGAACAGGGAGCCACACCCACAGACACAGACCCACACTGCCCTGCTGGGTTTCACTGCCAACCACGGGTCACAATGGCAAAGTCAGAACATCTTCAAGGTCAAAATGACAGAGCCAGCAAAGCAGGGTCCAAAGGACAAGCTCAAATCCTTTGCATCTTCAGAGATGATACTGGTTTAGGTGGAAATTGTTTAGGGCCTTTGGTGGCAGCACAGTGAGGAGAATGTTGTGGATTTCTCAAGGTCACTTGACAGGTACCTCTCACATGCCAGATGTGCCTTGCTTTGGTTCCAGACCAACAAGTGTGTGAGTCCTGCTCCATCCCAGGTGTAGATCTTGGGCAGGTGAGCTGACCTTGGTGGGCCACAGGTGGGGGGGACTTTGATGATGGGTCGTGTGTGCATACTAGATAGTGGCACAGTGCCTGCCCCCCGGGGAGCGTTCACAAAAGGGTGTGCCAGCAACTGAGCAGATGTTCTGTATACAGTGTTTCCCAGGGTGGGGTCCTGGGCAAACTAGGGGTGGGCTATTGCTCCCTCCTTCTATTGTTTATACTCCCACCTTCAAGCTGTGCTCTCCCCTCAGCCTGGCCTCTCGCTCTCCCTCCCCTGACTCAGCAGGATTTTGCTCACCGTCTCCCACGTTCCCTGCCCTCTGTGGAGGCATGTTAGCCCCCCACCTCTCATGTGTGCCTTGGAGCTTGAACACGTCCTCTCCTCTCTCCAGGTCCTTTACCTGCTTGGCACACAGTAGGTGCTCATCACGTGTTCATCCAGTGGAGATGACTGAACATGTGCTCAGATTCCTTGTCAGTTTTTCAATTCTAACTCACACAGGGGGGCTGGCCAAATGCCCCGGAAAGCACATCTGTGAGCTGGGCAGGATGGACGGCCCCTCCATTGCAACACAACGGCTCCTACATCCACTTCTCAGTAGTCCGATTGGCCCATCCCTCAGCTACCAGGATGCTCATCTGGTTCATTGCTTCGCCTCTATCTTTCCAAGATGGAACTGGGTGGAAAACAATAAATGTTCCTGGATGAGCTTTGGGGTGCAGGGAGGGATGGGATTAAGTCCCTGGGAGTAAGCAAGTTGTCTACTGCAGATCTTCCAGCTGCTGCCAAGAGGGCTTGCTCCAGCTTTGTGCCACAGGTGCCTCCCCAGGGCTTCAAAGCACAGGGACACTGTTTTGTAATCCTCAGATAACAATGCAAGGCCCGCCCCATTTCCACATGCCCCAATCCTGCCTATTCCTCAAGGCACAGCTCCCATGCCCATAGCACCCAGTAGGCATTTAATGATGCCCCTGGTTCCAGAAGCCCTCCCTGGCTCCTGCCTTTTCTTTGGGGTCCCCTCAGTAGCTGCTCAGCTCCCCGTGGGGAGCCCCCTGGTATAGCTTTGGGAAGTGGTACAGTGCACCAGAGAGGCCGGGCCATGAGTGAGCAGCTTGGTGACCTGAGGAGTCCTCCATGTGTTTCCACACTCAGTGCCTCCATCTATACAAAGCCATGCCACTCGGCTCTCCCTGGGTCGCAGGTGAAAAAACATTGACCTAAACTAGTTTAAGCAAAAAGGAAACATTGGCTCACATGAGCAAAATCTCCAGAGACAGAGCTGGTGTCAGGCCTGGCAAGACAGGGGTCATTTGGTGTCCTTGGAACTGGCTTTCTCTGTCACCTTCAGCCAGGACTTCCCATGGAAGCAGGAAGGTTAGGTCAACTGTAGCCCTAACTTCTTCCAAGCTGAGTCCCCAGTAGGCTACACTGGAGTCACGGTTTGGGTCACATCGGAATGGCTCATTTGAAGGGTTATATGCCCACCCCGAGCCAACCCCTATGGCAAAGTTATGAAATATGTGATTGGCTCAGACATGGGGTGGAACAGGGGCCTAGGAAATGCTCTGAGCCTCTGTATAGAGGAGCTATCTCCCTTGGTGACATTGTGGAGCCTGCCACCAAATCCTAAGAACCAGCAGGTACCTGAAACTCATTCACGTCTTGTCCTCAATTTGAACCTATTGGACAATCCCAGAGCCCCATGAGACATGTACTGCTGGGGCTTCCCTTGATCAAAGAGGGAGCTAAGGTGCACTTTTCAGGGCTTTTCCAAGGTCACCTTGGCTGGTGAGCAGTACAAGTTATGAGTTCCAGACACGGCTGCCAGGTTTGCACTCTTACTTTCTTTTACAATCTATTGTAAGAGGGAGACAGCCAAGAAACAAGTATACAAGTAAACACCTAACATAATGCAACATAATATTTCATGCCAGGATATACAATAGAATATTCTGTAGCACAACATGGTATCACATCATATTGGGGCAGGCACTGGTAAGCAGTCCATCTTTGTGTCCATCCCAAGAGCATTTATTGTGAGTGTGGCTCAAGGAGGTGTGTGCCTGTTGGCTGGCTGGTGAATAACTCATTTTATGTGCACAGTGTGAACCTTTGATCCCAAATCCTTGTTTCTTCCATAGAAACATCATCATTGTATATTATACATTCATCATCATTATATATTATATATTTCTGTGTTTGTTTCTGTCTCACAAGAAGAACAAATGGTTAAAGTTCAAGGAAAAAGCAGGTGAGCTGGAATTTCTAGACCTATAGCTGGTAGGTGTTTAAAGATATTGGACGGACCTGTGTCCCTGAGACTCTCTTCTTGGACACTCTTGGAGGAAACGATCTGAGGAAATCTGTTTGACAGACAGGTAGAAAAGGAGGTAGGTGGCAAATGCAAATGTTAAAGAGCTTTTGAACTTAATCTCCCCCTCCTCTCTTTTAAAAGCATGCTCTGGAGTTTTGGGGAATTTCCATGACAATCTCTAAATTGGTGTTTGCACCACACAAGCAGGCATTGGGCCTTTTGCAGGGTTTGGGCGAGTGTTCAAGTGCACAGGGTGAGTTGAGAGGTGGAGGTTTGGGGTTTTATTAATAATGAAGCATAGTCACCCTTCTGCCTTCTCAAGGCACAGATACTAAGTGAGCAAATAACCTTGAGCTCCTCTCCTCACTCTTATCTCCCAACTTGCAGCCCAGCAATACATAATTTAATCAAATCATAAAGCAATTATAAAAATGCCCTGAAATGATGTGCACACGTTCACATCTGTAATCAGAATGGTTAACATCTCCCTCCCTCCACCACCATGGTGTAATTCTGGTGTGATTTCAGATCCATGGAGGTGACTAAGAGTCTAGTCATTAATGCAACGCCCACAAACTTTATTGGAATATACCGTCAGAAAAAAATCTGTTTTTAAAAACTGCACGGGCTGAATGCAGCTACAAGTGCCAGTCCCTCTTAGCCATTGCACCGGCCGTTTTCATTGTTGGAAACCCTTTCAAAACTGTGTACCAACGAGAGGTTGCTGTCCCTTTCCTACATCTCAGGGAAGGTGCGTTTGGTATAAAGTTATTTGATAGAGGAATTAGGCTTCTAGAAGCTCTCAAATTACTGCCTAGATTTTTACCTTGCCAACAGTATTGGGATGATTTGGTTGTGGTGATGTTGAAGACGTGAAGGAGGAGGAGGAGGAAGAGGAAGAAGAGGAGGAGGAGTCTGTAGAACATGCATGATCCAGCAGTGATTCAAATACAGAATTTGGGAAAATTTCGGCAAGACAAATGCTCTAGTTTCTTCAATAAATAAGTGACCTGTAAAAAGAAGGAGGAGAAGAGAGACCTACCAGAGATATAAAGAGATCTTCTTTTAGTTCTAAAAGAAGTTACTGGAACCCAGAGAGGTTGCAACAGTCATGTGAAAGCTGGCTGGCAGGGGATGTGAGGGGCGTATATTAGTTCTCTCTTATCTGTGGTTTTGCTTTCCCTAGTTTGTTATTTGTGGTCAAATGTAGAACAAAAATATTAAATGGAAACTTGCAGAAATGAAGCATTCATAAGTTTTAAGTTGCACACCATTCTGAGTAGCATTAGGAAATCTTGAGCTAAACTTCTTCAGCCTCCCCAGAATGTGAGTCACTCTCTGTTTAGTGTAATCATGCTGTATAGGCTACCTGCCCATTAGTCACCTAATAGCCATCTTGGTTAGCACATCAAGTGTCTCAGTATTGAGTACTTGTGTATAGGGCTCAGGACTGGTTGCAGGTGTCCACTGGGGGATTTGGAACAGATACCCCTCAGATAAAAGGTGGTAACAGCACTGTGTTTTTCATCTGTCCCCCAAAGTACCTGTCATTCCAGCATGGTGACTGAGGTGCCCCAAGCAGGTACTTCTTTTCTTTCTTATTTATTTATTTATTTATTTTTGGTTGGGTTTGTACCAGGGATTGAACTCAGGGGCACTTGACCACTGAGACACATCCCCAGCCCTATTTTGTATTTTATTCAGAGACAGGGTCTCACCGAGTTGCTTAGCGCCTCGTTTTGTTGAGGCTGGCTTTGATCTCGTGATCCTCCTGCCTCAGCTCCTGAGCCACTGGGATTACAGGCGTGTGCGGCTGCACCTGGCTGGTGCTACCTTGCTTAGGCCCCACTTTCAGCCTGGCTGACCCAGAATTCCTCTGGGTAAAGCCCCTTCCTCCAGAGGCTTCTTTGACTGGTTCTCCCTCACCAAATGATGATCCCCATCTGGCTGGCAGGGACCCTGGCATGCCATTGGTGACTGAACAAATGTAATTATGAACATATTCTAGCATTTACAAATGGGAGGTAGCTGTAGAATCACGCGCAGCGATAAAGAGCAGCGGACAGATCCTGTGTACCTTGAGCCAACCTCTCCCAGAGCTGACATCTTACATGACAGGAATAAAAGAGCAGAGTTGGGAAGCCACGTGGTTCCAATCCACCACCTTATGTGAGTTTCACCAGATTTACCTGCACTAGTTGTTAGTGTGTGCATGTGTGTGCATATGCATGTGTGTGTGAGCACCTTGCCCTCCAGGGAATCTCATCATGCGTGTAGGTTTCAGGGACCCCAGCCACCACAGTCAAGGTGCAGAGCATTTCCAGCACAAGGGTTCCTTGCGATGGCCTTCGAGGTTGTCTTTTAGCCTGCCTGCTTCTCCTGTGACTCTGAGTGTCTTCAGGCAGGGCCTTAGGTTCAATCCTGGTGTCCTGGTCCGGTTAACATCAGCCAGCATCTGGCTCCCAAGTAATTCTGTATAAATGCTTACGGAGTAGATCCAGATTCTGCTGCAGAAGGAGAGTAGGAAATGAGAATTCTTTTAGATAAATGTTGGTGGAAAGAGCAAGAAAAATAACCCCAGGCATGGAGTGCAAAGGAGGCGCAGTATTGGGGCATCTTTTCCCTCTGCAAAGGATCACCTAGATCCTGGCAGCAATAATGGCTTTGCACAATCTTAACAAATCACTTCTCCTGTGGTCCAAATGGAAACCTGCTTCCAGAGAGGTACAGAGTGCTTTGTGAGGTCAGATATGAACACCAGACTTTGATTCTGTGGTCTCAGTTTGATCCCTTCTGTATCACTTTTCCAGGAACATGGGGGTTCTGCAGCTAATCCACTGGGACATCATGACCCATGACCAGCTTTTCCTCCGTGAGGCTTCACCTCAACAGGAGCCAGCCTCCCTGGGGCTGGTGGTGATTCCAGCCATGGGCCACATCAGGCCTCGCAGGGACCATGACTCAAGCATTGAGTGTGTAGTAAGAGTCTTGGGTTTCCTCATCTCTAGACCACCTCCAGATAGATCTGGAAGGAGGGACGCCTTCCCTCATTGGCTCCTGGACCCACTCTAATGGCAGAGGTTTCAGAGAACATCTCAGACTAGTGGTCCTCCTCAGGTGCACAGTCATGAACCTCATCGATGCATGATGCCTCCCCTGAGACCCTGGGCCCCCTCAGATTTGGTGAATTAAGGAACAGCGAACTGTGTCAGATGATGTGGAATTCCCCAACAGCCCACATCTTGGAAGGGCAGTGACCGGCTGCCCAGAACTGACATCACAGGGTCAGATCTTCATTGGTGGTAGCTCATCACATATCAGGCTTTGGGGTGGGTAGTCTGTGGGGTAAGAGAAAAAAAGAGTCCTGTTTCCCATCCACATATGATTTCCTCTGTCCCTCCATCCATCATCTCCCATCCCTCCATCTGTCTGTGCACTCATCCATCTAACATCCTTCTGTCCCTCTGTCCACCTGCTCCTTCATCTGTTCATTCATCCATTTTTATGCTCATTCCCATTGGTTTTTTTAGTAGCTCCAGGGGACGTGTGAAAAGACACTGAGCAAGAGTGGCTTTTGGACTTCTTTGCGTTATCTTCCAGACACTAATGTGTTTTTGTTTCTTAGACATAACAAGAACACCAGTCCTTTAGAATATATATAGAACTGCTCGTTGGAGACAAAAGAAAAGTCACTTGTCCTGTGTTAACTAAGAAATAAACTGGGAAACATGAATAGAAAGTTGAGCTGTTGTGAATAGGATGCTCTTCCTGCTTTCATAGCACTTAATAGAATTTGTATTGCTGTTTTCTAGTGTCCAGAAGCAAAAATTTCATGGGATGGGTACGTATATGTGTATTTATTTGTATATATAGACATATACGTATATACACACACACACACACACAGAGGCATATGTGTATGTGGGTCTATATATTATTATATATCTATCTTCACTGGCATCTGTTGAGATCTCGGGGGCATCTACTCATATGGAGTGGAATGTACTGATGATTTGGTCTCACCTGCGGAGAATTAAAGATTTCACAGGTTTCACGGGCATGGACACATCTTAGGAATGAAGGTCCGGGTCAGCAGGCTCATTCCCATTGGTCTTCCCATTGCTCCAGGAGAATCAAACATTCTTTTAAAGGTCTACAGGTGTATTTGACACCTGGCAGAGGGACCAGGCTGCTCGCCTGAAACAACAGAGTTATCACACGAACTTGGAATGAACACTTCATTATTCTAGAAATAAAATAACATCCATTATTCTAGAAATGAAATTCGACTGTTCACCTATTTTCTTCCAATACAGTGACCTATACTAATAAAAAGTGTCCATATATTGCCAAATTCTGGGATATAGGGATTTTTCACAAAATTCTTAGGTTAGGCAAACAGAAGTGGAGAAAAGAAGGAGGAGGGGGGCGGGAGGAGGAGGAGGAGGAGGAGGAGGAGGAGGAGGGGGAAGAGGAGGAGACCAGGGAAAGGGCAGGAGTGGAGATACAGGGACATGAAGCCAGGGCTGGCCCTGCTCATGCAGATTCCTGCAGGAACAGAGCGGAGACACTGAAGGGAATGAGAGACGTCCACAGAGCGGGCCAGGGCCTGTCCTGTTTTGACCTTCACAGGATGGAGCTGTTAAGGCTGGACCTGAGGCACCTGTCCTGCCTTCAGTTATGGAGTCAAAGAATGCCTCCTTGGCACAGTTTCAGGGACGGGGCTTCTTTCACGGCTCTGAGGGAGTCTGCGCCTCCTCTTATCTAAGCCTCTGACTGTTCTGGATCACTCTGTGGGTCCCCAAGCGGATTCAATGTCCAGGGGAGTTTGAGAGACCCACTGTGGCCCTCTGGGTTTGTGTTTCCTCTTCATCTGTCAAATGGCAGCGCTGTACTAAAGGGTCCCTGAACCTTAGTAGTCTACGCTTCTGTGCACACACCCGTATTCTTCAAGGTAGTTCTCGTGGCAAGGTATACCCGTGTCTTGGCACAGTCACTGGCGCGTGGCAGCCCCTGAGAGTGATGTTTGGATTTCTTCTTGTTCCCACCTCGGGAGGCCCAACACCTCTGCTGGTGTTTCAACTCTGTTCTAGAAACAGTTTCAGTGGAATCATCCAACAACCTCTATGTTATCATTATAGCTGCACACTCTTCTGGACAGTGCTTTGGGATTTCCGTGAGGAAAGAAAAAGTCCTGCTCAAGCCCTGGTGAGGTAGGCAGGGCCTGGAAGTTTCCAGCTCTCCCGACTTTGTGCTCTTCCTACCACCTGCACGGCCTCTCTTCCTCATCCTGCGTGAGCTGCGATCCACTCGCATCTCGGGGAGGCTCCTTGACAGCGGGGACCTGGGAAGAGATTGGCACCTGGGCTCCCCAGCTAGGTGCAGCCACTGCCCCTGCTACTAACCCTCCGCTCACTGAGAGAATTCACAGAAACGTGTGACTCGGCTTGTTTTCCTTCTAAGAACCGGAGGTGAATGCTTGTTCCTGGGAGGAAGTTCTGTGGCTCCGAGAGAGAGAGAAACCAGATCATATGCCAAAGTGACCTTTCTCCCCAACTGTCGCGCAACACACAAAGCTAATTAGCCAGGTTCTAATTGGGTTGAAGTCTGAGAGTCCTGGGGAAAGTGGCTCCGCGGAGAGGACACAGTCTGCAGGGTCCCCGCTTGTGCCGGTTCTCCCTCGGTGACTTGTGTATTAAATTGGTTCAGTTTACGGCCACAAGCTGGGTTTTCAGATGGGATGGCTTGGCAGCTAGCCCCTTGGAACCTCTGAGCCTAGCTGCGGTTTCTAGTCAGCATCCTGGAAGTCGGGATGGGCCGGGATGGGCCGGGATGGACGGGGCGACCGTGGCTGTGAGTTCTTCTTGGATGCAACCACCGTGTCCTTGCCTGAGCGGGAAGACAAATTCACACAATGGGGAGTGGCCACATGTGGAGGCAGTGGGTACACCCAGGCTTGCAGAAGGACCTACGTGAGGCGGAAACCTGGGCTGTGGGGGCTCACCGAGGGGGCTGTGCCATGGTTGAGGAGCCTGGAGCTCAGACCAGCGTGTGGTGAGCCTCCACCCACACCAAGAAGTCAAGATGTGGCACAGGGCAGGGCTCAGGCTTGGGAAACAAAGCCTGCCTCTTCGCTGACCCCCTGTTGGGAAGCAGGCCAGCACCAGGCTCTGGTCAAGGGCCCAGGGACACCAAAGCCACTTGGCTTCAGACTTGAGGGCTAACCTAAGCTTTGTGCAATGCCAAGAGAGCAATCCCGCTCCTTTAATTTTAGTGCAGACCTTGGATACTGTGGGAAGATAAAGAAAAGGAAATCACAAGCCAGTCGCGCGCGTTTTATTTGCCGGTAGCTCCCGGGTGTGGTTCACAGGGCCATCGCGTCTCAGTACACACGGGTGGCGTGCGCTGCGTGACTCAATGGCAGGCACCTAGTGACCCTTCTGCATGAATCCAGGAGTGAGAAGACGGTGGAGGGAATGTGAAAGAGAAAAGCAAAGGGAGCAGCTGGCCCTGGGGACAGTGACCAGACAGGACATCCAACCTGGTGTCGCCCCACCGCAGGGGTTCACGGGAAGTGGAACTTCTTTTGGGGAGCTGTATGTGTCATGTGCCTGCTTTCAGAAGGCCAAGGGCATTCCTACTCCCACGGCCCCTTCAGAGACACTTCAGCACCCTGACCGCCTCCTTGTCCACTAAAGCTTCCCAGGTCACCCTGGACACTTTCCTTACGGAGTCGGACATTGACTATTTATTTCTCGTTTTCTCCATATGTCTGTGAGATCTCTTCACATCCCCGAGAGAGTAGAGTCGCCAGCGGTTATAACGTGAATGACTAGATGAGGAAGGAAGTCAGTCTTTCTGGAAATCAGAGCTGCTGTGCAGGAAAGAGACCCTGTCCCTGGGGTGGTCCCGGGGACGGTCCCTGGGACCAGAGAGCAAAGACCTTGTCTCAAGATTCCATGAGAAAGGCCAACCTGTGCTTCTGCCTGATCATTATTTATCACAATCACTTAAACCAGCTTAAAGCCCTCCTCTCCCCAAAAGGACACAAGGAGAAGTTGACATCTAATGTCAAATGAGTTCCATGAGTTACGTGTTCCTGGGTCAGCCGACTAGACGTCTTTCTTTCTTTTTTTTTTATTTTCTATTTTCATTTCTCATCAGCACAAAAGAATGTTCTTTTGTTTTTGATTTTACCAGAAGTCACACTTGGGTGTGGATGAAGAGTCAAGATAAGTTTCTTAGTAAAGGAAGCACCATGATTCTCTGCCTGTGCATTGAAGGTGGCCTGGGGAAGCCAGTGCCTCAAGGGGACCACATCCTTTCCATGAAACACCCGCCCCGTCTCCAGGCTCTGCCGACCCCAGCCTGCTCACCTGCATCCAGTCTTCGGGCAATCGAGAGTGAAAAGGTCAACAACCAAAAGTTTTCAAGCCTCCCTAGAAGAAACAGCCTCCTCTTTCCATTATGTTTCAATCAGAAGAAAAAGGCAGGGATGGGAAGGGGATAACAGGAAAGAGCTGCGAGGTCCAGAGGCAGCCTCCCCCATGGAGAGCGGGCAGGCAGCCTTCACTACTCTCTCCTCCATCAGTCCCCAAGCCCCAAGTGGCCCAGCTGAGGTCAACCTGAGCTCCTTGCCACTTTAGGGCATTTACCCCCTTTTCTGAAAAATAGCTTTGTTGGGATATAATTTGGAAAACAGGCAATTCTCCCCCCGGAAGCGCATAAGCCATGGATTTTACTGTATCCGCAAGCTCATGTAGCTATCATTGCTATCTAAACCCAGAACCTCCTCGTCACACCCCCTGCAACTCTCCTGACCATCAGTGGTCACTACCTTCTCCTCCCTGGCCCCTGGCAACCACCCATCAACCATCAGGGTCTATAGATGTGTCCATTCTGGACATTTCCTATGAGTGGGATTGCCTCTACCACTCAGCAAGATGCTTCTGAGATTTACCTCCATGTTGTAGTGTGCATTAGCACCCGTTTCTTTACATGGCTGAATACTATTCCACTTTATATGTGCACCTCACTTTGTTCATCTGTTCGTCTCCCTCCTACTCCATCCCTTCTCAGCTCTGAAGATTGACCCCAGGGCCTTGTATGGGCTAAGCACCTGCTCTGTCTCTGAGCTGTACCCTTAGCCTATCTGTTCCTCCCTTGATGGTCATTTGGATGTTCCTGCCTTTTGGCTATTTGGGGTCATCTGCTGTGAACATTCATATACAAGCTTTTGTGGGGTTGTGCTTTCATTTCCCTTGGGCATGTTTAAGAGTAGACTTGCTGGGTCACATGGCAAGAAGGAAAAAAAAAAAAAAAAGCCAAGTTTAATCGTTGGAGAAACAGCCTGTTTTCCATCTCCTCTGTCTTCCACCCTGGACCACACAATGGCCCCTTGACTGTTGCCTTTTCCTCCAGCCGTGTCCTCTCCTTCTGCTCAGGTGTCCTCACCCCATGTCAGGGAACACAGTCCAGCGGCACCCTGGAGAGCCGGGGTGGTGAACAGGAAGGACAAGGGGCTGCCTCAGGAGCTGGCTTTAGGACAGCTGCTGGCCAGGGTCCCCCAGCGGCTGCAGTCGGCCAGCACAGCCCTGAGGGCACAGCTCCTGCCGAGACCTAGAAGGGCACAGGGCTCTCTCTGGTCTTCCTGGGACACTGCCTCTTTACTGAGCTGAGCCGTGGCACAACCCATTGTTTTTAAACTCGGCGTAGAGCAGGCCATTTTCCTCAGAGGTGACCAAGTGAATTTGTGGACGAACGGAGTTCAATATGGTCGATAAATTAACTTGCTTCAAGTCACAGGGCGGGATGATGGCAGAGTCCCCAACCAGATTCTCCTATCAGAGGCCTTTCTGTTTGGTTTTTAATCTCTCCTCTTAATTGATGATCAAATGGGTGAAGCTGCACTGTGGATTCTCTTCCACCGCTAAGTTGGGGCTGACGTTTGGGGCCTCAGAGTCCACCGTGGGGGTCTTCCTGGGCACTGCAGGCTATTTGGCAACACCCCTGCCCTCTGGTCACTGGGTATCGATAGTGGCCTCCTTTGCCCCGAGGTCATGACAACCCAAAACGTGTCCAGGTTTTGCCAAATGTCCCCTGGGGGAAACTATGGCCCAGTGGAGAACCACCATTGTGTGACGAACTGGATGTAGAGAGTGGCCAAGGGCATTTCCCACTCTCTGCCCATCATAGAAAGAGTTTTAGCCAATTCCCCTTTAACGGAGCAGGAAATTAGACAAATGTAAATTTAGAAGGTATTTTAACAATGAATTTAGAATCCAAAAGGGTCTTACAAGCAATTTGCCGTTAATGAGGGTATTTCGTTGACCAGATTCCCTACTTTTTTTAGAATTTTGGTTAATAATTATCTGCTTTATGGGATTCCCAAGTACCCTGGGTTGGGCAGGCTGCACGGTCCTGCCCATTAAGGAGACATTTTCTCAAAGTCTTTTTTGGGTTGCTTGGCTCAGACTTTCACCCAGGATCAGAACTTCACGTTAGTCGTGGTAACAGGAAGGGTGGAGAGAGAGACTGCTAGAGCCTGAGGCCCCCCGACAAACGTGATGCATTTTTAAGGGCTTGATGTAATTTCTAGAACATTTCGTCAACATCAGCCTTGAACTGAGCCTGAGATGCAGACATCAATGCAGTTGCTCTGAGCCAGTGTGACTTTCAGGGTCTGGGATGCTCCCTGGCTTTTGCAGTGGGTGGGACTGGAGACCTCATTAGTAAACTCCTGTTAAAATGTGAGTCCTCTTAGCTGGATATATCCAAATACAAGATGTATCTTTCCCCGCTGGCAGAATCAATAAATTTGCACCATGCATATTAAATGTTTAATTAAAGCTCAATGTGCAAGCATTTTCGGGAAGTTATAAAAGCCCTTTGCAGGAGGCCTGGAAGCTAGGGGTGCCTGTGGATTTGCCAGGGCTCCATCCATCAGTCACCAGGAGCCACTTCCTTCCGTTGCTGTTTTGTATGTGAGTTATGTTTCATGTCTCAAAGCTGATGATGAAGGTATGACCATGTTCAGGTGACCCCTAAGATTACAAACACAGGAGCCTTCAGGAGCAAAACAGGTGGCCAGAATCTCCCTCCTGCCAGCATTGACGCAGACCCCTCTACAAGGAAGGGGAACTGGAGGTCTGCACAAGGCCCATGCTGGGGGAACAGAAGGATTCCAAGAGCAAATTGAAGCTGCAAGGGGAAAGTGTGAGAGACGGAATTGCACTCCTTTGGCTCTCATTGCCAGAGAGAGTGCCCGGGTCTTGGAGCTGGATGCGTTCCTGAGCAAGATGCCAGGCTCAGATGACGCACCCTGGGAGCTCTCGCACCGCTGGATGGAGCCTTATTTAGTAGCTGTATTAATTGAACCCTCACGCTGTGTGGCTTGGTGGAGTTCACATCAGAACATCTCCTCATGGCTGGAGATGTCCCTTCCTGAGTTCCTTTGCCCTGCAGAACGGAGCTCTTCCTTGCTGATTTTCTTTTTCATTCACATTCGCCCATGCGTTTCGTGAGTGTCTGTGAATGGTGCGTGCTGTTTGTCCTGTCCTGATCTTTACCTTTATTGAGCATCTATTCAGTGTCAGCCACCACAGTAAGTGATTTACCCGCAACATCTTCTTCAACCTCCATGGGCGCCCCAGGAGGTAGGATGGGTGACTTCCCACACCCTGTGTTTGTCTCTCTGCTGGCTTTCCTACCTTTTCCTGGTAGTACTACTTTCTTCTACCTCCTACTTGTTTTTCTTTTCCCTTCCCTTTGTCCTTAACCAACTCCACCTTGGAAGGGTAAATGTCGTCTTTTGACTGCACATTCTAGTGTCTTCTTGAATTTAAAATCTGATCCCTGACTCTGTTCCAGCCCCAGTTTGAGCCAACCCTCAGGGCTTCCCATGCTCCAGCCACACACACCAGCTTTCTTTTCTGCTTCTCCATGCACTTCCCCACCCCAGGGTCTTTGCACACTTTTTTTTTTTACTCTCTTCCACTGTAATTCTCTTTAATCTTATTTGCTTAGTTGACACTGTACGCCCACGACCATCTTCATGTAGCTTGTGGGCTAAGGATGTTTTTGTGTTTTAAGGAGTTTGTTTGTTTGTTTGTTTAGAAGAAAAAGAAGGAGAAAGAAGAGAAGGAAATAAGGAGAGGAGAAGGAGAAAACTCAGCAGTAGCAGCACTCGTATACTGCATGGTCCAAGAAACTTATGATGGTTTGCTCTCTGGCCCTTATAGGAGATGTCTGCAGCTTTCATAGAGATCCTGGGTCCAAGCGGGTAACTCCACAGGCAGGGATGTTTCTGCCTGGTTCATCCTTTGCCGCAAATGCCCAGTTCAAAGCCTCTCACAAAGCAGGAGCTCAATAACTTGGTGAGATGGAAGAATGAATGAAGGGTCCTCATCTTCCCTCCTTTGCACTTCCCTAAGCGGCAGGAGCCCACCAGTGGGCTCAGGCTCCACCAATAGCCGAAGACCTTTCTGCAGCCTGGGCCCCCAGTGCCGCCCGTGCTTGTGGAGTCTGCACTGGGCCTTGCCCCACTTCTGCGCATTCCCCCACATTCCTCCTCCTCGTCCTGGGAAATCTCATTGGCCACCAGGTCTCAGCTCAATTCCCGTCTCCCTGGGGAATTTTTCTCTAAGCCTCAAGAAAGCCTGGATGGTGTTTCTTCCTGCCCCACACCTCTTTGGCCTACTTGTACCCAAACTCTGACACCTCTGTCTTGTAATTGCTTTTTGGAGTGTTTCTCTCTCCGTCAGGTGCGGGGGGCAGGGATGCTGTTGCTGTTCATCTTGCATTCCTGCACTTTCCATGATCTGCAGCCCACATCTTGCACTCAGAGACGTGGCAGATGGACAGGTTGAGTGGATGGATGGATGAATGAGCAGGGGGGATGATTGAAGGCCAAAAGCCATTCCCCTTCACCGATGCGTCAGGAAAGGAATCAGAGGTTGGTTTTTAAACACATCTAAAACTCTTTTTGTGTTACCAATGTCAAGATGTGCTTGGCACGTTCCTTTATAACTCATGGCTGATTTACAGAAGAGTTGTTTTTTTCCTTAATTCCAATGCAGGTGGCTTTCAGGGCTCCTTGGCCTGCCTGTGACTGGCTCCCCAGTGCTGTGGAAGACTGTTGGGGGGCGGGGGAACACCTGCTGGATCTGAGTTCAAAACTTGCAGCGAGGTGCAATCCCAGCAGGCAGAGAACAGGTAGGAAATACCTGGGAATTCAACCTCTTCAGGGTGGTGCGAGCATCATGGGTTTGTTATTACTTACTTTTCTATTTTAATTTATGGAACTATTGTCCTAATATTATTTGGCCAATAAAGAAAACAGATATCTGGTCGTTGGAGGCATCTCTGCTTGGATCCTTGGATTGCAAATCAGTAATATAAGGAAGGACATTTTTTCAAGCCTGTGTCTGAGAAGTGGAGGTATCAGCATACAGACAGTGAACACCCATAGGGTGGAGGCAGTGGGGAAACGGGTGCTTCACTTGTGTGTCATAGTGGGGTGGCTGAAAGTCAGTGATCCTGAATGAGATTTAAGTTCAAATTACCTAATAAGCAATGGTGCTATTTGGAATGATTTTTCCTCTCTCCCTAGATCTTGGCTGCTCTAACACTCAGTTGCTGCAAATATTTAATAAGATGGTGTGTACAGTCGGCTCAGCACAGAGCCCAGCATGCAGCAAGGGCTCAGTTTGCACTGGCTCCTAGAGCAGGCAGAATTCTCAGAGGTCCCCCCAGATGGCTACCCTCATCCCCAGGACTGTGAATACAGTGAATGTCATTCATGAATGTGACACCTGTGACTAGATCATGTTCCATGGCAAAAGGGATTTTGCAGATGGACATAAGGATACAAATCTATTGACCTTAAGATGAGTTATCCAGAGGGTCTCATCTAACTCATAAGCTCTTGGAAAACAGAGGGATTCTTTAGCTGGAAGCAGGAAGGGGGAGTCAGAGAGATATAAAGCCTGAGAAGAGTTCAGTCTGTTGCTAGATAAGGATGTGGGAAGCTAACAGAACCCCCACCCCCTCCACTCGACAGCTAGCGGAGAAACCAGGACCTCAGTCCTGTAACTACAGTTAGACTAACTCTGCAAATGATCTGAATGAGCTGGAAAGCAGAGTGTCCCCCCGGGCATTCACTGAAGAGCTCAGCCTGGAGTCCCTAACCAGAGAACTCAACTGATGTACTTGGACTAGTGTCCTCTAGAACTGTGACATAACAGGTGCGTTCATTTCAAGCTGCTACGTCAGCAACAGGAAACATCACAGCTTTCGTTATTATTGCACCAGTAGACTCATTTCAGCCCGGGTGAGGCAGTGCACTGGGGGTTATTATTGTTTGCTTATAGCTGAAGAAACTGAAATTCAGAGAAGTTGAAGTTCAAGCCCACACAACTTCTAAGTGGTGGTGGTGGGGAACAGAGGCTCAAACCCAGGTCTTCTGATAATTTCTGCGTGTTTTGACCTGTCACCACCTCTATGTCTCTGTGCTTGGGGCCTCAGTAGCCTCCCTGGTGGGTCTGAGTTTGTTCTCTCTGGAAACCTCCATCCCCGTGGATGGGAGGCTGGAGAAGACCTGTGCTGTCCTGTCTAGAACCTTGATCTGACTGGAAGCAGCTGTGGGCTCAGAGCAAGCCAAGTCCAGATTGGACTGTAGTCCCTGCTCTGTCCTGGCCCAGTGCCCATGGGCATGACCTCCTGATAGCTACAGGCTGCTTCATGTTGAATCCAGTATATCCCTTCCAGAGGGAAGAAAGGGAAGCACTGGGCATGATTTGAATGACATCTGCTTATGAAGTTGGAGCAGGCCAGAGACAGGAGATTGTCATGGGGTTTGTGCTTGGCTTGTGAACTCCTAGCTTCCTGGCTGTGCCGTGAACTTGGCCACTCTTTAAGAGCTACTGAAGTCAATGGCAAAATAGTCATCACCACTGGTAGGGGCTCTGTAAAGGCTTAGATACTACTGCACCACCTCTCTGTCGATTGGAGTCTGGAACCTGGGAGTTTGCAGGGGGCATTTTAGCCTCCTGAGGATCATGGTGGACATTTGCATAGAGAGTATTGGCTCAATTCTAGGCCCATGAGGCTCCAAAGAGCTCAGTGTTATTCTTGCTCATTTAAAAAGCAGAGGAATTTTAACAGTCCAAGGATGGAATTCCTCCAAGTCACTCAGGCCCTTGCTCTCTCCCATGGCTAAGATTGATTTGGACACCTTAGACTGAACCTTGGAACTAGCCGTAAGAAAGAGATTCTGTCCTGAATGGAGCTATGGATACCTGGTGAGCAGGAGCTGGAATGCTGGAACGCAGGCTCAGTGCAGAGCTGCAGACTCTATTGGGATGACCTAGAGCAGAACTAGCTCACCGCAGCGCTCCCCGGGTTCTACGGTGGCCCACAGGTGGACTAGGATCACGTGCCCTTTCTGCTGTGAGGGTCTCATGAACTTCCCTGAATCCTTAAAGGCATCCATGGCTCTAGAAACCCGGATGTAGAAAGAATTCAGAAGAAGAAACACACCTGTGGAAATAAAGAAGAGTTTGGGATTTGACAGCGCCCACCAGAGTACTCTCACCCTGCAAGGCACCCCGGGAGCACAGCCCAGCAGTGAACTGGAAGTCACAAGAAGGATCTCAGCTGAAAAGAAAGCAATGAGTGAGAAAACAGAAATATTCTAGGGCTTCCATACAATGAAGTTTGCATTTATCTTCCCATCCCGACTTGAGGCCACAGGAGAAGGGGTGGGTGTGGAAATGGAGGCCCCAGTGTAGGAGAGAATGAGAGAAGATATTTATTTCAGGATGTTGGGAGATTTTAGTTTTCAACTTCTTTTCACGGACAAACACGTACCCCCAAAGGTCGGAAGTGACAGCAGATCCTGTAACGTACCAGGCACAGAAGGCCTTGGGGAGACTCCAGACCCCTCTCACTGTCTTCTGACAGCTGTCATTCAAAGCGATCACAAAGGCCTATTGCCACATGCACCTGGCAGTCTTCCTCACCTTCCTTCCGGAGGGCAGAGGCCAAGCATCAAAGCCCTCTTTCAGAACGATCCACAGAGCCATGCTAACCTCACCTTTTGGGGGCAGATCCAATCACATTTGGGGAAAAAAAAGAGATTATGCGAAAGATAAATGACTTAAAAATTGGCTTATTGAACATTTTGATATATTATATTCATTATTCCTTTTACTGATTATGAAAGAAAACACATGAAAAGCAGAAAATAAAGCCATGAATGAAAATAGTGCCTGAGAAGCATTGGTCGCCAGGACTGTTTACCTTCGAGCTCTTTATAGTGATGCACCCGCACACACACATGAGCACGTTTGCAAATGTGTAATTAAAAATATTTGCAACAGAATCGGGATCAGAGTCACTTCCTAATATATCATCAATATTTTCCCAGGTCATTGAACGCTCTTTGAAAGCATGTCTTTATTGGTCACATAAAATTTAATTGTGTGATTATAAAATAATTTATTTTTATTATTTTGTTTATTTGGGGACATTAATTTCCTTTCCAATCTTCAGTAATAGAACTGCTACTTTGACCTATATCCTTGTATATAATTGCCGAATATCTGATGGTTTCCTTAAGGTAATTATCAAAAACTGGGGTTACTAGTGAGAAAACATACACATTCTAGGGCTTTGATACAACAAAGTTTACATTTATCTTGCCAATGTCATGTTTTTAAAATTCTACGTCAATTTGCAAGACAGTATATATATATATTTTTTTAACAGCACTTTAAACACCTGCTCTGGATTTTCTTCCTTGAGGAGTCTGTGTTCTGTCTGCACTCTCATCCCCACCTGCAAACTCAGTAGCATCCCCTGAAAGCTTCCAAGGAGCAAAGGAGGGGTGAGGAACAAGGGACAAAGGAGGCAACTCTGTAAAGATAAGCATGTGTGCTTTCACCTAGTCACACAGTGGTATGTTAAATAAAGGCATAAATAAGAACATAAGGCCAAATAGTTTACTTCCAAACAGACCAGGAAAAGCATCTTTGAGAGTTCTGTTTAAATCTTTAGCTATTCAAATGAACTTCTCAGCCACAGGCTCTTACCCCTGGTTCTCAGGAAAGCATAGCATGCACCATTTGTCTCCATCTCTGTTGAAAAAGCAGACAATCCAAAGCCACATAAGGTCACCCTACAGGCCAGGTCCCGTACCAGGCTCCATCACACCCATTCCTCCTTTGTGCTCACAAGATTTTCTTTTCTTTAATTCTGTGCATAGAGAAGTCAATGTCAAGGTCAAAGCTGATCAAGGTCAAAGCTGGTCAAGGTCAAGGTCAAGGTCAATGTGAATCCTGCTCTGCCTGCTCCACATTCCACGCTCAAGTCACTATGTCTGCTCACCAGTTCTTCTAAAGACCCTTGCCCTGGAGTCACCGGGGACAGCCCAGCTCCCAGGCTTCCTTCTCGGGGCTTCAGCATGACCTGGGGGGTCAAACCTCTCCAGGGAGCAACACCTGACACAGAGGTTTCACCTTCCTCACAGCTGGGCCCACGCGTGACCACGAGTGAGTCACAAGTGAAAGATGGAGCCGTCTCTCCTCGCTGCGGTGCTCTGGTCCCCAAACCACATTTATGTTTTCATATAAGTGTCGGGATGATTCAGCGGAAACTTCTGGTCAAACGGATCACCATAGCAACTTTCAATAGACATCCAACATGCAAATTAGAGAGTGGAAAGGGACAAGTTTCAATAGCCCCAAACCACCGTCCTCCGAGCCCTGCGTGGATTGAATCCCAGATGCTTTGAAGGGGTAACGCAGAGTCAGCAGCGGAAGTCCATTTCACACCTGCCAGGTCTGCCGGGACCTTCAGATGCTAAAAGGAGATAAGCAAAGGCCTCTGTGTGGCTTCTGAATTCTTTGTCTAGCAGGGAAGACATGTAGAGCAGGGTTGGGAGGCTGGGGTTCACATTTTCCCCATGTCATTCATAAACCTCCGGGTCTTGGCCAACTTCCGAGAACTCTGAGCTGTAGGATTTTCACCTGTAAGAAGGGGATGGGAGTGGTGCTCAACAGGGGCATGGTGTCTGAGTGGTGAGTGGGGGGTGGTTGCAGGTATTAGTCTCTCAGTGCACAGCATATTTGGACCTTCTGAAGCATATTTTATCTTTAGGCCTCAGTCTTCTGTTGAAGTGAGTTTTGA
Organism: Callospermophilus lateralis; assembly: GCF_048772815.1. Lineage (NCBI taxonomy): Eukaryota > Metazoa > Chordata > Mammalia > Rodentia > Sciuridae > Callospermophilus > Callospermophilus lateralis. Next base: position 59,191,229 of record NC_135322.1, read on the forward strand.
ATATCTGCTTTCAATATCCAGAATGTGTGTGTGTGCGTGTCTGGGCATGCTTATTGAATGACTCCTTTCCCCTAATTGACCAATTTACTTCATCAAAATAGACTATAGAACCACATCCATAGGTTAATTTATTTCTTTCACAATAACAGAAGCAAAGCCAGAAGAGGCTGGACTGTCACCCAGAGGACTAGATGTACTTTTTGGCCATTTGGGAATGTGTGGTTGGGAGTGGTGGGTGTACTTCTGGTGACACTGGCGGCTCTGCTTTCCAGAGACTCGCCTGTAATTCCAACACTGAGTTTCAGGTTTGGCAAGAGGCACAAAAAATGTTCTCAAGGTGTACTGATGAAAAAAAAAAAAAGAAAGAAATCCAGGCTTCAAGGAGGATCAGCTTTGCATCTCTCAACCTGCCTTCACAGATGTAAGAGGGGCGGGACGTGACCTGGGACTTGTTGGGAGCAGGAGTTGTCTCTGGCAGGAGATGTGGGCACTAGATAGCATCATCTGAGATATTAACATGGCGGCAGAGAGCGTGACGTGACGCACGGTTCACCTGCTGAGCAGCAGAAAGATGGAATCCAGCTGGACGATTCTGATGAATCCAGTCACAGGCCTGCCTCCCTCCTTGCCAACAGGAGAGAGAGGAGAGGGATGGAGCGCTCAGCTCCTGGGGCAGGCCCTTTCAAGTTCAGGCACAATCTGCAAGTTGGGAAGACACGATAGAGAAGTCAGTTTATCCCAAAAACATTCACTGAGCACCTTCTGTGAGTGACCCTGCTCCAATGTCAGTCCCTGCCCTCCAGGAGGCATGGAAGAGGATGGATGGATGGAGTCTTAGTCCTATGATCGAGGCCAGCACAGGATGCCCCAGGACAGGGCCAAGTTGCACTACAGGCAGAGAGATACTAGCTGGAGATATCAACAAAGCTGCTCTTCCACCTCCAAAATATACTTCTGTTGACAGCAATTTAAAACACAAATCAAATTTATTATTGTGGGAAAAGCTCAACTTTGTTAGACTTCTTTCACTTCCCTTCCTGCCTTGCATCTCCACTTTTAATTGCATGTCAGGTGACTACCATCTTTTATCATCCAGTTCTTAGAACCTCCAGCCACATGTGGGAGTCCAGAATCTCCCTCCTCCACATCTGGGGTTTTGGGGAGATTTCTAAGAGAAGGTGATATCTGAAATGAGCCACTCATGCTGCAAACTATGATGGGGACAGGCATACTGAGAAGAGGAAGAACAGGGGAAGATGCCTGGACTCTAGCATCCTGGACCAACAGTTCTGGGGTCCTAACCTTCGATCCCGTTCCACATCCAAGTACCTGTGGGGATGGGAAGTGACAGCCAACCGCACTGGGCCCGTTTGTGCTGAAGTTAGGCGGTACCGTATGGCACTCATAAGCATTCTCTCCTGGAGTCAGGGTTCCAAAGTGCTGCACCATTGTTGCTATTGCCTCTTGGAAACCAGACCCCTGCTGCTCCTGCTTCTATACTTTAGGAACAACATGGCGCCGTGAGGACTACATACTCAGGCACCAGTTGGTATCCTGGGCACTCACCAATGCCTGCTCCCAGAGAGGAGCCATGCTGTGAGTTTCACCTGACCTTGAGCTTCTCCCTCCAGAGTGAGCCACTCAGGCAGAGTGTCTGAGGGTGACCTGACATGGGGTAAGACCTCACAGAACAAGGATGCACAGAAAAATCCCCTGGAGTCCCAGGGTTCACAAGGGAACGAATCCCAAGGCTGTGCAGCTGCCCAATAGTACAAGTGGCCTCCACAGAATTCTCCAAGGTGAATCTTACCTTAAAGTCGGCGCATTGTAACTGCAAATCTATGATTCTGGAGCTTGTTGAAAGCACGCTGGGAGATATTGGCGAGCAAGAACGATGGGGGCAAGGTTTGCTGCATGCCTGTTAGGTGTCAACTCTGGCAACGTATTTCATGATCAACTGTCCTCTTCCAAACTCTAAATGACTAGAGAAATTCCCTCTCCAAATTGCAGAGGAAAAACTGACACCAAGAGAGGTGACTGTACTTGCCAGACACCGTAGTACAGGCAGGAAGGAGCCTTGTTCAGACTTTGCTCGGCTTTGCTTTCTGGAGATCTTGTCTCTTGTACAAAACGCAAGACTGGACCCCAAAACTGCCCCCGGCTTCAGCCCACGGGCCTTTGAGACACCACACAGGGAATGGGATCCAGGCTACCTTCACATACTAGGTGCTTCCCCTGAGTTTTTCATGGAACCCGTGTTTTATGGAGAGAATTCCAAGTATTCTTTTAACTAGACAGGCCTCACACTTCAACCTAAGGGGCTAAAGTTTGCAGAAAAAGCTGAGGTCAACTGGGGCAGGGAGCCTGTCACTCCAGCTAGGCCAGAGCAGAGCAGAGCCAAGTAAATATCTGTGAGGACAAGTGGTATCCGAGGACGACCTAGAAGGTTCCAGGGGCGCCGGGGCACTGGCTCACCTGCCTAGGACATCCCTGCCCATTTCTGGACAGTATGGATCCAGCCCGATCATCGTTTCAGAAGGAAGCCAGCCTGCCTTCGGAGTAAACAGTTAACTCTTCTGGGCTGGCAGAAGAAATGATTATTCAAAAGTTGGTCCCCACATACAAATGCAAATGACATCCCGGGACACATGAATGCTAATTTCTCCAACGGAGTCTGTAGACAAATGCTAGTCATTAGAAACATTTCCGTGCATTTCTATTAGGCCGTCCTCTAAAAGACTTTTCAGACAAATATGTCATCAAGATATTCAAAACCATGTAATCTTATCCAAAGTTTCATCTATCAACAGCACAGTCTTCATCTCTTGCAGCTGTGTGTCAGAATGTGCGGGAAGATTACTCAGCTGATACGGCGGAGCTGGGAGGGGCCGCAGTCTCAGGGGTCCACAGAGCGCCCCAACAGCAGGGTCTGGGTGTTCAGGGTGGGCCAGGCCTTTCAGCCACAGGTGGAGAGAGAGGCCAATGCAGGGGTGTGAGGGAGGGTGTTGGGGGGGGGTGACCTCTAGCAGGTTAGAGGAGAAGAACTGGGCTGGCCCTTCCCCTGCACCTCCCCGGCGCAGTGCTACTGAGATTGACAGATTAAGTGAAAAACTGGGTGATTGGGAGCTCAAGATCTTGTCTTCACTGCCTTCTGCAAGGCAGAAACCTCAGGCCCGTAGCCTGCTCCCACAGAGGCTGGGGGTGAGGGGCCGTGGCTAGAGTCAAGTGACAACAGTGTCAGAGGCCTCTCTGGAGGCCTTGGTTTTAAGTCATTTGTTTCTGCAAATGCATGTGTATGCTTCTCTCCTCTCCTCTCCCCTTCCCTTCCCTTCTCCCCGCCTCCCTTGCCTTCCTGGGGAATCTAGAGGGAGCCTTTGTGATATTCCCGGGGCTGCAAAATTTACTTCGATTTGGTTGTTCCTCAAGAGACTATCTGATTTGGGGTGGCTTTATTGAGTGTATGAGGGATGGTGACTTCGGGCAATGATGAACATTTCTCTTAATCAATTCCATAAGGAAAAAAATCATCAAGTAATTTATCTGTTCCTCTGTTAATTTGCCAATATGCACATTCATCTACCCACTTACCAACCATTCATTTATCCATCCACCCATCCATCCATCCACCCATCCATCCATCCACCCATCCATCCATCCACCCATCCATCCATCCATCCACCCACCCATCCATCCATCCACCCACCCATCCATCCATCCATCTCTATCCTTTGGTAGCAATGTCTGAGGAGCACAAGAGTATGGCATGACCATTATCCCAGTTCTGTGTCTGGAGACATGGAGGCACAGACAGGTTAAAAAATCAGAGGAAGATCTCCCAGCTAATTAGAGCTGGTGTTAAAACTGGCTCACCTATTATCTAGTTCACTCCATCAATCCATGACCAACCATTTCTTGAATGATTGCCTTGCCCCAGGTACCCAGCCCAGGTACAGCAGCAGGAGGGTCAAGTCGTCTCAGACTGTCCCTAATCTCCAGGAGCTCCCAGTCATGAGTCAGAGCCAATTCAGGACAGAGCTGGCTGTCCTGAAAAGGTGTGGCCCAAATGCAATGGCAGCTGAAAGCTGGTGCCTGGAGTGAAACTGACATCACTGAAGGGTAACTGAGGGTCTTGGACCTCACCATCCAGCTTCCACGGGGACTTCGTCCAATGTTTGCCTTTTGATGATGGATGCATCGTCTGAAAACCTCATCTGACAGCTGTTGCTTTACCAGAAGACTCGAGGAAGAATAGGCCAGGGTGGGGCCAGCTCCTCTGCAGATGGACTTGGTAGGGAGCTGCACAATGTGTCTGAGAGCTGAGGAAGCAATCTGGAGACTGTTGGCTCATGCCTACTAAGTACATGGAGGCCTCTAGAAGGCATCACGAAATTATGAAAGACATTCTGGGTGGAGGAAATACATGGGTGTGCATGATGACACGGAGATAGAGCAAGGTAAGTTTTCGTTGCTGCGGCAGACAGGTGACATTTGATGACCGGGCATAGGGAGATCCAACAGCCAGAGTGCACCCTCACTGTGAAGAGTCTCACATGCCAGCTGAGGAGTTTGACTTCAGGGAAGGCACAGAGGCACTTGCCAGGGGAAATTGAAATTCAGATTAGTGCTCGGGTAAGAACGCTTGGCAGCAGATGAGCAGGTGTGGAGGCAGGAGCACTAGTTAGCGATTACAGCTAGTTAGTTGGTGATTGCAATGGTTTAGATGAGGGTCTATCCAAGGCTCAAGGAGTTGTAATATGATAAAGACTTCAAATTCCCAAAATGTTTGAAAAAAAGAGATTGAAAAAGACATGTGATTAATTGGGAAATTAGCTGATGGAGAGGGAAGAGCCCAGCTCAGCTCTCAGGTGTGTAGCCTGGAAACTTGTGCAGACAGTTGTTTTTTTAAACCTGGTTAGGGACCATGAGAGAGGAGACCGGCTCTGAGGACTATGAGATGCCCAGGGAAACTCCTCTCGGAGATGTCTTCTGGGTCGTTGAAAGCCTGGCTCTGGAGTCCTGCAGATAAAGAATTGGTGAGCAGTAGAAATTGTAGTCACGAGCAAATAGGTTGCATGCAGGCTAATAATGACTGCTTCTCCACCCACAGCAGGCATCACTAATCAATTGTGGAATTTTTTTCCCCATTGATTGCAAATACCTAAAGCATGATTCAGGCAGCTGTTAAGAACTGATGGGAGTTGGTATGGACATTGAATTCTGCTTGATGACATTCGTAGAGGCGATGACTGAAGCCATGGAGGGACTGGAGGTGCCTTGTGTGGAGAATGAAGAGTGGGCCGAGGAGCCACATGTGGAGGCAGGCAGCTGTAGCTGAAGAGCGTTGGCTATGATGGAGGATGACCTGGGCTCCAATTGCAATGTCACCACTTAGTGTCTGGGTTACCTTTGGAAAGTTACCTAAACTCCCTGGGTTTCAATTTCTTATTTGTTCAACAACACCTCCTAGAGTTCTGGAGAGGATGACGGTAAAGTAGAATATTTAGACCAAACTTATTTGCTAAGTGCTGCATAAATGTTATTTGAGGGTTCAGAGGGGAGCAAAGATTAAAGGAAGGTTAAAGGCTCTCAGAGGCTATGCCACTCTGACTTCCCTGGGATGTCTGAACTTGGACAACCCAACCCAGTGACACTCCTCACCCCAGCAGACGGGCCAGCATTGGGGAAGACTTCTAAACTCTGCCTCCGTCCACCCCAAAGAGAACGGCATGTGGTTCCCATGGAGGCTCCGGTCCCTGCTTGGGCTCAAATATGGCTTGCAGTTTTCATCTGTGCCTCTTTAGGACTTTGCTTCCCAATTCTCAGGAGTTCCTGAGTCTGGAGTTTGGGGAAAGAGGTGCACACATTGTGGATATTTGGGTCCGAATGGCTTCTGCTTACCAAGACTGACCTGTGGGCAGGTGTCTGCTGCTGCCCCCAAGGACAAGGAATAGGAGCGTAATTCCTTCAGGTCAAGAGGCCACTTTCACCTTGGGCTGTCAGGCCTGGCCCCCGAGGAAGGCCGCGTAGCATGTCTAGAAAAACATGTGGAAACAACAACAGTTTATTTATTGGCCGGGTTGGCCATTTCCCCCTCGTTCTCCTCCATCTAAAGGCCCAGTGGCAGTCTTCTGGGTGTAGTATGGCGTATCGAGTGTTTAACAGAATGCCCTCAAATTTATGTAGCAAGTATCAAATTTATCTGAGTAAATAAACGCTTATGTCTTCTGAACTGCCTCCCTGCCCGCTCGGCCAGACTTCCATGATCTTTGCCAAGACGTGGGAACCACGTTCCATGGGCTTCATGACCACATGGTGCTGTTTCTTTTGTGGGGAGCCAGGGTGGGGGCTGGACTTCCAACGTTATTTTTCACTGCGAACGCACATGGCGTTGAGAGCAAAGGACGGCTCAGATTCTTGGCCTGACATGGAACTTCTGGTGACCTTGCTGAGGGGGCACATCAAGCCCTCAAGTTGTTGACCAATCAGAGGCCAAGGTAACAATCCCCAGACCGTCTGGTTCCCAGCGCTCTGCCTCTCAGATGCTGAGTGCAGGACGGGGTTTGGGCCCCTGGGCTTCACTGGGGCTGTGCTGGTGGGTACCGGCGCCTCCAGTTGTAGAAGCCTTAGCTCATTTACTCTCCTACAGGAGAACATGTGGGGATGCTTCCGTGTGGGTGGGAAGACAGAAAAGGCCAGAAAGACACCGACAGAAGAGAGAGAGAGAAAAAAAAAAAAAAAAAAGGATCAAAGGTCATGGTGACCTAACCAGAAGGAAGCTGCAGGATTTATTCACTCTTTGATTCTTGGGCCAGGATTCCGGGTCTGGTCTGTGCAGGGCTCTGGACTCCTGCAGGGATCCAGGTCACTGCAGTCCCTCACTGCATGGACTTTACCGTCTTGTAGGGACACAGTCGATAAACCAGTGATTAAATAAGGCAATTTCAGACAAATTGGCCAGATATGTATTAAGATGCTGATTTTCTTCTCCAAAGGGCTGACTTGATCATTTTCCAGAGGCAGCTCCTATTCCTGAACATTCCCTCTGGAATACAACCTCTGGACAGAAAGGTTTCAAGTTAGATTTATCCATCTTATTTTCAGCAATTTTCTTTGTGTGTGTGTGTGGGGGGGGCAGTTGTTGTCAAGTGGGGGTGATTTTCCCCCTGGGGGATACTACTGGTTGTCATGACCGGGGGATCTACCAGAGTCCCACAGAGGCCAGGGTGCTTCTGATCATCCTACTAAGCACAGGACAGCCCCGTACCTCCAGGAATGATCAGATCTTGGGCTTCAGAGTGCCAAAGGTGAAGGACTCTGATTCACATTTTGGAGTTCCTTCTCCCCCACAGGAAGAAGGATCGCCTGGTTCACTCCTATATCTACAAGAGTGGCAGCTCGGAGTGGTCCACTAGGTATTTGTGGCTAGCAGAGCCTACACCCATGTGCAGCACACAGAAGGCGGAACAAAAAAAAAAAAGGTTTGCTGAATAACTGTGGTCACCTTTGTGACTTACTAGCTGGGTGACCTTGTGGAGTTATCTAACCTTTCTGAGCCTCAGCATCCCCCTCCCCCAACAAAGAATGAAGAACCCCCAGGGTCAACAGTGCTGAGGCAGAGAAACTCTGGCTTCAGGGGGAGCTGAGCTGGGGTGCCCACGGCACCAGGGCTGGTGTGTGTGTGTGCGCACACACCGGGGGTGCATGAGATCTGCCAGGAAGCAGGGCCCCTTTGAGACCAGCCTGCACCACAATGATTTGTCTCTTTCCATAGGAAAACCACCTCCCCCGGACAGCGGGCTTGGAACCCACACAGCCTACCCCAGGGGCTGCGGGCAACAGCTTCCTACAGGATGACTTACAGAAGCCAGGGGCAGCCAGCCAGTATCCTTGGAAACTTGGGGTTCACCTTGGTAACATGTGTCCCCACAAAACCCTAGCCACCCAATCCCTTCCTGTCCAAAAAAACAAGTTTCCTAACAGCACACAGGCCGGGCCAAAATTTACTCTTCTTGTCATTTCTGCCCCCAAAACCACTTCCGGATGGGGATCCACGGGTGAATGGCCTCCGCTGGGCTCGGCGCTCACCTGAGGAGTCCACCACCACCGTGTCCTTTGGCGAGGGCTGCCGGGTGGGGAGAGAGAAATGAAATATCTGGGAAATCTGAGACATTGTTTTAAAACAACAGTTTTTTAGGGTGTTTGATTTACTATTCAACTGCGCACAGCTGCTGTTTGAAAATAGGACGCGTGCCAGGCCAAGAGCTGGCGGAGGGGTCGGGAGGGGGAACAAAGGAACCCACAGGGTTGTTTGCACACTTAATGTGTCAACTTGACTTAAAAACATCAGTGCCGCTGACCACTCCCGAGCAGCCAGGGGCTCCTTCCCTCTCAGCGGCTATTCATCCGCTGAAGTGCCGTGGCCCTGGCCTGTCGTCTTTTTTCTTAATTAAAGAGATTTAGGGGACTGCCCTGTCCTCCCAGTGCAGATTTCCCGTCAGCGCCTTGACAATCACTGCCCTCTTTTCCTTCTGCTCTCCTTGTCCTGGCATAGAAATATCCACACGTGGACTTGGGAATTTTTTGTTTGTTTGTTTCTTTGGATGGAGGTAAAATTCACATAATATGAAAGTCCAATTCGTCTGCATTTAGTCCATTCACAGCGACTGGCAACTCTCACCTCTTTCCAGTTGCAAAACACCTGCATCCCCCAAAAGAAACCCCCGGCCCCGAAACAGTGCTCCTCCTTCCCTGCTCTCCTCCGCCCCATCCAGCCACTGCTCTGCTTCCTGACTTTTACGATCTCCCTGCTCTGAGTATTTCCTAGAAATGGAGCCACATGTGTGAGACCTTCTGTGTGTGCCTTCCTTCCCTCAGCTCCGTCCGTGTGGCACTGTGGGTCGATTCTTCATTCTTTTTGTAACTGAATACTGCTCCGCTGTGTGCATGGACCACATTTTGTTCGTCCATTCATCCGCTGATGGACATGTGGGTGGTCCCCACCTTTTGTCTCTTGTGAATGATGCTGGGATTCAAGTTTCTGTGCAAGTATTTGAAGATCTGTTTTCAGTCCTCTGGGGCATCTGGCTAGCGCTGGACCTACAGGGCCACATGGTAATTCTATGCGTGTGTGTGTGTGTGTGTGTGCGCGCGCGCCTGCGTGCCTGCCTGTTCCTTTTTGAGAAACTGGGAATTTTTAAAGGCCCTTATGTCACAACCAGCTCTAGTGTTTAATCGTCTCCTGTGTCTTTCCCCCAAGATGAGCACAGATTAAATGAGGGGTCACTGCTCGGGGCCACGCTGGCTCTCCACCCAGGAAGGAAAGGCCAGGAGAGAAGCAGAGACCTCCACCTTCACGGTGACAGCTGTCTGTCCACCAAGTATTGGGTTCCACAGAAGCCTTGTGGAGCAGGCATCATGCGCTCAGTTTTTAAAGGGAGGGGTAGAGATTCCAAGAGATTCAGACACTTGCTTAAGGACCCAGAGCTGAGAAGCAATGAACCTTATCAGATCCAAAGATCCATGTGTCTTTTTGAACATGTGCGACTGAGGTCATTTCACCCACTTCAGAAGGTTGTTGCCTTCCTGCTAAGAGAACAAAACCTTTCACAAAGAAAAACTCATTTCTTTTTAAGGAGAAAGACCCCTTCTATTTTGAGGGGAGTTTTATCTGATTCAAAGACTGGCCACAGACCAGGGAAGATTTTCTCCAACCCAGGTGACACAGGCAGCAGAGATGACTTTTTCTGAATATCATCACCAGCATTATGGGCCTGAACTCTCCCTAACAGCTACATATGTTTTGGCCCTGGTTCCTTATCCTCATTTATATTCTTCTCTAAGGAGGAAGTGATTCCCTCTCTCCTTCCTTCTCCTGGGGCAGAAGCCAGACACGACTTCCTAAACACTCACCTTGCCTAGCATCAATTCTTAGAATACATTCACATAACAATTCTCCCAGGGCTCGGTGAGTTCAGCAAACCGGTTACTTTTATTCTGCTGAGAATCCTGACATGTAGAGAGCCTAAGAAACAAAATTTTCCAACCAGTGGGTGGGAAAGTCAAGACTCAAAGTGAGAGCTTAGTGAGTCGATGCTCGATGGAGTGCAGCAATCTCCAGACCGATCATTAGTCAATCGCTTCCTGTCACTGGATGCCCCGGCACTCAGGGCTTGGAAAATTCCTACCTGGTTTCTTTTCATCTCCATAGTGTTTCAGCTTATAGAAAAGGAGCTTGGGGCTCGGTTTGGTGACATAACTTGTCCATGCTTGTACCTACAGTGCCAGCTGATGATGCTCCCAGAAGGGCCACCTTATCCCAAGGCCCCATTTTTTCTCTTTGTTCAATAGGGTGCCAGATCATCGGCCAGGAGGAAGGGCTGCCGAGGAACCCTGCTCGGTCCAGTTGTCAATTTCTGACAGTCTCATCTTTTCCTGTCTGCAGTCAACTCTCTTCATGGAGTTGAATAGATCCCCACATCAGGATGGAGCCCTAGGAGAGAGACGGTTCTTTAAATTGCTGTGGTTAGTGATTTCCTAAGATGATTGGAAAGAATAAAAATCATGGAGGGTTGGCAGTTTGTCTCAGCCAGAGCCAGGGGATGGTATTTTTGTGTTAGAAGATGTGGACAGAGGCTTGTTTGCAAACACATGTGCTTGCTAGGGCAGGAATGTACAAGCACAGGCAGGTGGGGTTGTTGTGTTTATGAAGACATATTTGGGAGGATGTGTATAGGGGAGGTGGGCTGGTTAGGGGAAGGGGTAGTGAAGACATCAGGAGAAGATTCCCAGCTCCAACTCATGGCTATGGGTCTTGGATTGCAAGAATCATTTCAATATCCATGCCCTTATTCACTCCATACTGAAAATTTGATTCTGATCTCCTTTTGCTGGACAGCTCTGTCCACCTTCTCAGATCATCTACCCATTCTTTGACCTTTACAAAACCAACCTTCACCTTTCAGCAAGGAGACAGGCAAATGATCTAATTGGATGCCTCTTTTTTTTTTTTTTTCCTGAAATGAATCAAATAGTGAAGAACAGGAAAGTCTCTTTTTCCTGAAGTCTATAGAATCCACTGAATTCAAATATGTTTTCAAAGTTAAAATTCCATCTGGCTAAATGTCCACTCTGGCCTTTCACCGTTAGGATTTGTAACCAAGAGGGACAATCTTCTTACCCACAAGAAGCAACTTCTCTGTTGTCCCACTTAGATCCTACCCTGGCCCCAGGGATTTGTGTTTGTTTCTTTCAGCTTCTAAATAGGGGAAGGCAGGTTGGCTTAGGAGAACTCCCTTGGCAACCCACTTCTTCACCCTCATGCACCACATTCTGATTTCACAGGACTTTGGAATGCAGCCTGCAGCCCCTGAGAAAGGTGTGCGGGGGAGGGGGTGGGATGGAGACTGATTTGACAGGGTTACAAGGAGACAAGCTGGAAGCAAACATTTGACACTCCAGCCCTGGAATGCTGTAAAAATTTAATTAGGTGGATCCATTAGTCATGGCCACATGTAGGTTTCATACGGGACTTACAAAAATACAGGCTACTGAAGGAACACTTAGGCCTTCCTGTAAATGCTGGTCCCCTCATTATTGGGAAATGTGGTCCCAGTGGAATCGTTGAGCCCGACTTTGTATTTACAAAATATGGTTAGGATGAGATGAACACCGTGCGCTGAACGGGGCTGTTCAAACTAAGTAGAGGCCAGTTTTTACAAGGGAGCTCGCCCAGCTGGGCGGCTTCTGATTCAGTGGGGCTGAGAGATGATTTTGGTGGCCCTGCCCTTTATCACTTCCTGACTCAAGTCTTCAGGCTCAAGGGTGGCAGGAATGAGGTTGAGGTTATGGGGTGGACTCGTTCCTGGGTCTCGTCTCAAGTTGAAAACACACAGGCAGGATCTCAAGTTCAAAAAACAGGGTATGGAGAGGGGTTGGAACTCTGAAAGCAAACTGGGACGTGCCTAGGGGCAGCTTCCTTCACAAGCAGGTACTTTCCAACGCTCCTATTTTGATTATAAGTCTCTGCTGTTTCACTGTAGTTGGTGGGAGGTGGATAAGGAAGATACTTAATATAATCAATCCTATGGAGATATTACCAAGGCATTGAAATTTAACTCAAGACTTAAGAGGTCTTCATGAGTAGGATCGTAGAAAGCTGTCCACATTGACCATGGGCAGAAAAGTTCCAGGGGACTCTGTTTAATATGGTGCTCAGCATTCCATGGAAAGTGGAAGGGTTCCGTACAATATCCGTTGTTCTGGAACCACAGTTCCCTGGGGACCCTCTGATCCTCATCTGTATGCTTTTGTTTATTTATTCATGTTATTAGTTCAACAGACTTGCATTTCTTTACACTTTGCATTGAGACATAAAATTTAATAAGACGCAGTCTCTACCCTGTGGTTGGAGACTTAATGGGGAATGCAGATTTCCCAACAAGTAACCACAGTCCGGTATGATAACAGTTTTCCAGTTACTATTTATTGACTGCCGATGCACCAAGTACTCTCTTTATATGAGTTCATATATTTTTTAAAAGCAATCCAGCAAAGTAGAGTGTTTAATCTTTTACACATGAAGAAACGAAGACACCGGTAGATTTAAGAGTTTTCCAGATACCTTAGTAAGAATTGACAAGGCCAAGATTTGAACTATGACTAACTCGATTGAGCCATAAGGCCTCCCAGCCTCAGGTACAGCCAGAGAACTAAGCAGTGAGTGGAGATCTCTAAGGAAAAGGTATAAAATAAAGGTTTAGAGGCTCTTGAGGGATGAATAGGAGCCCACAGATGAGGCAAGGAAAGTGTTTGCTGTCTCATGGGGAAACCCTGCCATGTTGTACCTGATATTTCTGGGTCACTGTTACTTCGAAGTAAACCTTAGTTGGAGATAAAGCATCATGTCTTATGGAACTAAGGGTTCCTTATCCCTAAGGTTTGGTTGGCTTGGTCAGATTTTGAAGTCTTCCCCCCCCCCCAAATTTTTGGCACATGTCAAGATTTCAGGTATCAGCCCGTGGGCCTGTCTGCATTGTTGGGTGAATTGGGGAACCACTTAATATATGTGAGCAGAGAAAGTGCATAACTTTGGGGAAACTGAGCCCCATGGGATGAAATTTGTGGGTAAAATGGCTCTATCAACCCGCAGGAAGCGTGCTGGGAGTGAGGGCTGCAGGTGTTGGAAGGAAATACAGGATCCTGTTTGTGGTTCAGATGTTTAGGCATCTGAGGACGTCAGCCTGGGCGACTTTGCAGAGTGTCGTTTTTGATCCTGGAGTTCTTGGGTGCCAGGTTGGTCACCATCGTGGTTGAAAATGTAATGTTTGGGGAAGAAGGGACTAGAATAGACACAGCCCATTCCCCTCAGTGTCCTTTTTTCTAAATCCCCTTGGACTTTTGTAAACTTCAGATTTCTTCTTCAAGGTCCAAGGCCTAAATTCAGCCATGTGGGACAAGACTTTTCTAGGAAGACTGGTCAGAAGCGAAGAAAGACACAGGGTGACCTTAACAGTGACAGTGGGTGCCTTCTCTTGTGCCCTCTGTAAGCCTCCAAGCCCTGCCCTTGCAGTGAAGACAAGCCCAACCTTCTCCAAAGGCAATGATCATAACCCAAGACAAAATTCCCCACCAGCCTCTGGAGGTCACCCGCTGCTGGGGAGCCGGCATTCCCCCCCCCCCCCTCCAGGGCCTTCCTTGCCCCATCTTGAGGTCTGCACTATCTGAACTCCCATGGTCCTGGCTCCAGAATCGGTTGAGCCCTCAGTGGACTTTCCACAACATGTGGCTTTTGCCATAGGGGTGCTCTGCCCAGCAGAGCTAAGAGCCTCAGATCCAGGGCCTGTGGCACTATTTGAAAAGAGAGCCTTGCTCTTCAGGGAGGGCTCCCTGCCCAGGGGACTCCAGGCTGCATGCATCTTGTGGCAGCCATAGCTCTACATCAGGGGGTCCAGACAAGGAGTGAAGGTAATGCTGAGGTAAGTAAACCTGGGAGTGGTGGTTCCTGGGGACACCACTGATATGACTGGACTCAGCCATGCCAGAAGCCTGCAACATCACTTCACTTTCAAAACGCCAACCAATAAATTATTTTGGTTCTTAAGCAAGGTTTAATAGAACTGAGTCTCCTATCACTTGCAAGAGAGAATCCTGAGGCACATTTCTATTTAGTGTATCTGAGGATGCCTCGTGATAACTTAGAGCATGATACAAAATTCTCAAACACACACAAACACACACATACACACACACTCACCCCCCCACACACACACAAAAAAAAAATCTTGAATGATTTCAATTCAATTTAAATAGAAATATCTGAGTAAGATACCATGCCATTATATCTGGAAGTCAGTAATGGAGCCTATCAAGGGATGAAAATGAGGAATTTTTCACTTCCTGGTGACCAATTCACTTAAGTTTGTCCAATATAAGAACCACAAGTCACACGTGGTCACTGGGCACTCACAGGCGTGTAGCTGGTTCAGATGTGGGGGAACCCTAAGTGCAAAGCCCACACTAGGTTTCAAATGAGTCACACACATGGGGGAGAAAATGCAAAACACGAATCTGTTTGTCATACGGACCACAAATCAAAGTGATGCATATTAAAAATATTAAGTTAACTACAATTTATTACTAAAATTAACAAATTAACATCTCTTCTTTTTTTTCTTTTTCTTTTCTTTCTTTCTTTTTTTTTTTTTTTTTTTTTTTTTGGTAATATGGCTGCTAGACAATCGTAACTTACTTATCAGGCTCACATCATGTTGCTAGTGGGCAGTATGCCACCACAGCCATAGTTGTTACAAGATTCCACTTTAGGTCTGACCCAAACCTCCATCCCTAACACCCCTCCCTCCCCTGACTTTTCCTATCTTGGACTAATTGTGGTTGACCTTGGGGAATAAAAGCTGAATTAAATCCATTTTTCACAGTATAGTTTCTCAGTTACTTGAAGGCAGCTCCCAAATTCTTCCCATAACTTCTCTTTCCTAGGCCAAACATCCCACATTCCTCAATCACTTTCCGTAGAGTCTAGTTTCCTCACCCTTCTCTGGACACCTTCCCGGTTCCCAAGGATCCCCTGAAGGTGTCCAACACTCTTCTGGCACGCCAGCTGCGGACTGAACTTCCAGCGTCTCTCATTCTTGTACCAGATACCATGTCTCTATCAACGTGGCCTGGTTGCTATGAACATCTTTGGAAACTCAGCTGATACAAGTGGTTCTCAAAGTTAATACCCAGAGAGGCAGCATGGTCCTCACCTGAGAACTTGTCAGAAATACAGGTTCTCTGGTTCTGCCCAAGACCCGGGCATCTGCACTTCAATGGCTTCGCAGGGCTTTGTCATGCACAAAGGGGTGTGAGAAGCACGAGTTTTCACCCCACAGCCTTCCAAAATCTTCTGGGCACTCAGCCAACCAGGGCTGAACTCTCTGTCTTAATGACTGGCTCTATTTTGGACAGTAACTCAGGAGTCTGCCTTTGCTCCCTTCATGCAACAGAACTTTGGCCTGTGGTTCCAGCTTGTCCAGTTTCTGCCACTTCTCCCTCCGTCGCGTCGACTGCTGGCTACCTGATGCTGGTGATAGTCTCTATCCAGACCATGGAGACAAACGAGGAGCAACACAGACCACACGTGTGGTCAAGACCGCACTTGCCTGCACGTCTTGGGTTGTGCTGATGCCTCTGCCTCCAATAGCTTTCCAAAACTTACCACCCTTGACCTCCAAACTTCCCTGACCAGTCCTGCCAGGGCCTGCAGCTCTACCTTAGGCATCACCTCTGCTGTGAAAGGTGGGCTTAGGGTTGTTCCTCCAACTTCCCTGTGCTGACAACTGCCAGGAACTGATTAAAGGCTCTCTCCTTCTCTGCAGCAGTGGCCCTCAAATGGGGACACATTGCCTCCTGGGGCATTGGGGCACATCCAGACACATTTTAATGGTCACAGCTTGCTGGATGCTGCTGGCATCTAAGGCAAAGGCCAGAGAAGCTGCTAAACACCGTGTGGGCACAGATTAGGCCCTCCAGCAAGACAGATTCAACCCCAGACATTACCCATGTCTGAGTCTGCTAAACACCACCCTGGCGTACACATTCCATGTCTCTTTTGCTTATCAGTCTTATTCCCAGCCCCAGCAGAGTGCATGGCCCAAAGGAAGAGCGGAACACATATATTGTTGAATGAATAAGTGACATTTCCTATTGGGAGGAAACACGAGAGCAATCAATCAAGATTACCTGCAGGCTTATAACGCTCCATTTCAGGAAATAATTTGCCTGGGAGCCGATACAGTGGAAGATCCATGGAAATTATTTTTTATTGAATAGATAAAACTAGCTTTATAATTAGCATTCCCGTTGCCAATTAATACATGTGCTTTCTGAAGTACTTATAAACCAC
Organism: Callospermophilus lateralis; assembly: GCF_048772815.1. Taxonomy (NCBI): domain Eukaryota; kingdom Metazoa; phylum Chordata; class Mammalia; order Rodentia; family Sciuridae; genus Callospermophilus; species Callospermophilus lateralis. Next base: position 59,207,631 of record NC_135322.1, read on the forward strand.
TAAAACATTTTTGCCTTTCTAAGTCGGCCGAATGTGTTCACCTTTTGCTATCTTATTGTCCTATTAATTTGCTGCATAATGCGATTTTTATTAGCTGTGTGAACCCAAGCCACTTGGCTTCTCCAGGCTGGGTTTTTTTTCAAGATGAGTACAAGGTGCCTGTCCCTCTGAAGCCCGGTGATGGAGAGAGCGAGAAGGAAGACTGGTGATACTTTCGAGGTCCTGCAAACATTGTGTGGCCTGACTCAGTAATTATCATCTAGTTATTTAATCATCACAGCTATCCTGTGAAGCAAGTAAGAAGTCTAATCTCACCAGCACAGAGCGTGAATCTGAAGCTCCGTCCGGACAGCTGGTTGCCTTTTATTCCGTTTTTCATGGATGACCATGTGCCGCTGGTGCGAATGACTGATCTTCACTGATCTGAAGAAATACATGTCTCTCATGGAGTAAGCTTTTCTGGAACCGTCTTACCTAATAAAAGGAAGTTGCCCAAACCACCCAACATGAGGCTCCAGGCTTCTGACTTCAAAGTTGGCTATTGTTTTCAGAGATTTCTAGAGGATCGAGCTGCTGGATGGGATCCTGCTGGTGTTTAGACGGATGATATCTGAAATCCTGAAGGAAGTGCAAACACGTGGGTGTGGGAATCCTGCTCTAGAGTAGAGGCCTGAAGGCTCACCCATGGAACCTTCTCCAAGTTGCCTTTCCATGCTCTCTGGGCAGACCCCACATCAGCCTGGAGCCAGTGGGCGGCTCCAGCTGCCGTTGGGGAGAAGGGCCATGGCTGAGTGTCTCTTAGGGCCAGGCGAGGCCTGGGAGGCAGTGAGTCATTCTGTCCTGGCACGGAGTCCCCGGGCTCTTGGGGGAACAAACAGACTTTGTTGAAGGGGAGTTCTCCTGCGTATGAATGGTCCCCAGTCAAGAGGCCTGTAACCTGCGCCTGCCCTTCCTGGCCCCTCTTGGCTGGCAGAAACCACCATGATTTGGGACGGGGGTGGATGCTGGAGCTCAGGCCCCTGTTGACAGCATGGAACAAAGATGTCGGACCCTGTGGAGAGAAACGTTCCCGGGGCCTGTCTGGGCCGAGGACTTCTGAGGACTTCTGGCTTCAGCTGTCTCACCAGACCCTGGCTTCACCCCTTGGGCTGGGAAGCAGTGGGTGGTCACCTTAATATTGAGCTCACTGCGGTGATGTCTCTTCACCCTCATCCCAGGATGTTCTCTGGTATTTTCTTTTCTTGGCAGCTGTCATGAGAGTCTCTCATGAGCAGACTTCCACTCCTGAGAGAGAAGAATATTCAAAAAGGTCTTTTGGGGGAGAGGTGACGGGAACTGATCTTCCTGGGACCTGAATGTGAGGAAGCTGATGGAGTTGGGGGGAAGGACTTTTGTGTCACTCCTGAGAGGGAAGGAAGAGGAAGATGGACATGCTGGCTGGCTGGCTGGAGACCAGCCCCTTCAGTATACCCCCCTGCTGTGGTCAAGAACCTTGTAGAAAAGCCACTAAACTCAAAATGTGTCAGACAAATGGGTTTAGTTTGGAAATCCCTTTAAGATATGATGATGGGGTGGTACTGAGGCAACACACAGGTTCCTTGTCAACTCAGAAGCCAGGGACCCTGCGAGGAAATAAGTGTTGTGATGGGGGAATTCCTGGCAGTCCTGGGATAATGCTGGGTTCTCACAAGTCCATGGAATTAGGATTCTGGCTAATTTCAATAGAATCTCCTAGGAGTGGGGCCAGGGATCACATCTGAGTTACGTTTTAAGCAGCCCTCTGCTGTCTGCCACACTGAGATGGCCGCCATTTTCCTCTTTCTCGAACAAAGACCAGGGGCTTGGATTGCATCTGTTGGGACTCACTGTGATGGAGAGTGTGTGGTGGTGTCCAAGGAGGAGGCCCTGTCCCCAGGATGAGGCGTGACCTTGTTTATGGGCTGCCTGGAGCAGGACAATGAGGTGGGACAACGTGGTGGGCGTGTGGTGAATCTCTCACTCATTAACCCACATGGAGGTCACGCTCCATCCTGGCTGCTGCCAAGAAACAGCGACTTGTCAAAACTCCAGGAGAAAGCACAAGGTTCCAGCTCATTGGAACCCAATTCCTAGATGAGCCCAGGCACAAGAGGAAGCCGCGCATGACTAGCCCCAGATAGGCCGGGCAGATGTTGTGCGGGGCTCCTCTCTGCGGCACTCTGGTGCCGGCTGGGCTCACCACCCAAACAGGGCCCCTGGGAGGGCAGCTGATGAGGGCCTCACAGTGCGGGGAGCTGCCGAGAGAGCGCACGGCTCTGCCCCTTCCCGGAGGCTGGCTCTGGCTCCCCTCCAGCTCTGTTTGGGAGGGAGGGTTGGGGTAGGCAGTGAGCCTTGCATGGGGAACTCTTGCAAAAGACCTAACAATGCTTTTGGATGACATCCCGTTGTCACAGGCGGTGGAGTTAGCAGGGTTGGCTTGATGGGGAAGCAGAAGCTGGGTGCTCAGGAAAGCCAAAGTGCCCCTTTCCTGCCCACCCTTACCCAGGGCAGGAAGGTGAATGCAAACTGTGTCATGTAAAACACGTCTCCGAGCTGCTCTGCCTGCTGTGTCTGGAGAGTCATCACAGTCCCCTCAGGCCAAACAACTGCCTGCCAGGAACCCAGACCTGTCAGAGAGAAATGGGGAGTGCATGTGTGCATGGCTGAACCCCTGTGTGTTTGTCTGTGTGTGCAGACACAGTGCGTGCACCTTGGCATGATCTACTGTGCATGTTCTGGGGGTGTGTGCACGGACTTTGTGTATGTTTAAGTGGTGTGAGTGCACGTCTGGTGTGTGTGTATGTAGGAACACATACACACACACCAGACATGGAGGGGTTGAATGAGTGTGGAAATGTGTGTGTCCCCAAGAACTGTGTGCTCTCTGTCTCCATCACCCTCAGTGTGTTGTGTGGCCATAGGTGTGCTTGTATGCGCCTGGCTAAAGTGTACGTTGTCATACCTGCTTGCATCAATGTCTTCTGTGTGTGTGTATGTGTGTGCATGTTTGGTCACATGGGTAGGCTATTTTGGGTTCATGTCCTCTGTGTGCATGTTTATGCCTACACCTATGTATGTGCTTGCATTATGAGAGGGTATATATATATATATATATATATATATATATATATATATATATATGAATTGTGGACCCTAAATGTATCTTAGTAGGTGTGTTGTATATATATCCAATGGGTGTACAGGTCCCACATGTACGTATTTTTTGTAAGACCATTGTATGTGTGTCTTGTGTATGTGTCAGCTTATTAAATAAGTTAGAAGCAGCATAGAATTAGAAATGATGGCCATGTCTGCATTCTAACTCACTGAGGCTTACCTAGCCGCAGCACCTGCGTGTTCCTCCCAGCCTCTCCTCTAGTCCTATAAAACTGTTCACAGTTCCCTGAATGTGCCAAGTCTTCCTGCCCTCGGACCTTTGCACATACTGTTTCCTCTCCTGGAAGATGTTGCTCCCTATCTTTCTGACACCTACTCATTGTTTAGGTTCAGCTTGCGTGTGCCTACATCTGTGATGTCTCCTGGGATGGACCATGTCCTGGGTGAGGAAGACAGTGCAGACCTGCGCTCTCTGAGCATGACCATCTCACATGGTGCTTCTACTAAGCATGCTCACATCCTCAAGCAGCCCATTGGACAGGTGACTTTATTCTTGCTTTAGAGATGGGGCCACTGCAGCTCACTGAGAGTGTCACAGAATTGTTCAGTAGCCTGGCAAGAAATTAACCCTGTGTCTGGCTCCAGAGCCTGTGCGCAATAGTATTACATTGTTTGTAGACTGGTAGTTATCCTGAGATTGATTAATTGATTCAATAAATATAGATATTTGTTGACTGAATGCAATAAGCCAGGTGCTCTCCTAAGTACTCAAAAAAAAAAAAAAAAAACTCCAAACTGTCTCCATGGAGCTTGTATCCTCATTTTGTTTTGCTCCATGAGGTGAGGAACAGAGTGGTGTGCACATGTGTGTGTATATCCACACCCTTGAGCAGATATGTGCTTACTACGAGTAGCGAGATCCCAAGTTCCAAGATTCTCTGCAAGGAGTGTCACCTGAAAGACTGTACAACCACTGGCATGAGGAGGTAAGAACTCCCTTAGAGGGGGCACTGTGGTGGGCAGGAAGGCAGAGTAATGGCCCCAGAAGATGTCCACAGCCTAATCTCTGGGACCTGTGACTCCAGGGGATCACACAGCACAGGGGGATTAAGGTTGAAGACGGATTTTAAGGGGGAGGAATTGTTCTGGATTATCTCAGTGGAACCAACATAATCATGAGGATCCTTAAGAGTTCAAGGGCGGGGGGCAGAAGAGGAAGGCTGCAGGGATGAGCTGCAGAGGGGACCAGACCTATCGTGGCTGGGCAGATGGAGGCTGGGGCCAGGAGCTAAAGCATGTGGGCAGCTTCCTAAAGCTGGGAAGGTCAAGAAAGTGCTGCTTCCTTTAAAGCCTCAAGCAGGAGGTCAGCCCTGCCAAGACCTCAAGTTCAGCCCCATGAGACCCATGTGTGAACTGTGACCTGCAGAAAGTAAGGGAGCTGTGTGGTTAACTTTGGTCTCCTCATTGACTTTGAGATAAATGGGACAGTCGCAGTAGGTAATGGGTACAGGGGCCAAAGCCTCAGATTAGGAAAAACTGGTTCTTGCATTAAAATAAGGTCTGGATGGGGGCTGGAGGGGAGAAAGGCACCATAAAGGGTAAAGGCTGCTGAAGGAGAGCCGCCAATGAGCAATTCAGGGTATGCACACCCTAAGCTTCTGGTTGACCTTGACCTGAATGCATTGAGGGTTGCATTTCATCAAGCCGTGGACTGCATGGGCTATTACTCCTGCTGCTAATTTAAAGGGGAAAAATAATACAAGACCATGAGGCACCAATGACACAGTCACTGTGAGTGAAAGATGTGACACAGAATGACCTTGACCTTCAGGAATGCTGCAGACAAGGTGCTGGGAATGGAGAGCCTCAGGCACGAACTGAAAAAAGGTCATCCTAATCCTGGCCAGTTCTACTCTACTTGGACAGCATCCGTACGGTCCAAAAATCACTGGTGGCAATGGCCAGTGAGCGACGGCAGCATCCATAGCAAGAAGATGAATAATGACATATTTCCCACTTGTGCTCCTCCTTATTGGGGGCTGGGTTAGAGATCCGCAAATAAGGCTGCTGCTAAGGAAGCTCATAAGGGAAACTGGACCGAAGCGGAGGGACAGCTAGGGGTGAGCTCCATTACTGCGATGAGTGCACTGTGTAAACAGCACTTAAGGGCTCTCGCTGGAGTTTGTGGTAATCCGTCTGCAATAGACCGCTGTCTTATGCAGGGAGGAAGAAGGGAACCTTCTCTAAGTCAACTGTCTGCAGACAGTCCCCTCCCTCCTTCAAACCCTCCCCTCCCCCAGCTCCTGCTCCCAGCCACATCCCTCCTAAGAGCTGTGTCCACTTGGAGGGTTTATTTAGCACTCTGAAAAACTGGTTTGTGCACACCGTCAGAGTTGCATTACCCGGGCCCTCCCCATGTGGGGTTTTGCTGGATTCTTCCTTCTCCCTCACAGTGTAGGGTGTGGGCTCTCCTTTGCAGAGTTTTGTGTGGCAGATAAAAGGAAGAAGGAAGCCCTGTTCCCTGGGGAGGGAAGGTATCCCCGCAAGGAGCCTACAGGTCATGGGAGGCTCCTACTCAGGACTTCCTGGTCTTCCTCGTCCTTCCGAGAAGCTGAGGGGTGGCTGTGTCTGTCCTGCTTCTCCCTCTCCCTCCCACGGCTACGGCTACCATTTTGTCTTCCTGTGGCACTCTGGGTAAAGCAATTCTGCTCTGAGCTGGGCAAATTCCCATTACTAGGTTCTAGAAACTGAAATATGTGATGCTTTTCCTAGGGCCTATCGTTTTATTTTTATTTTTTCGTTTTAGCTCCAAAGGCGAATGGCCAAAAAGTGGTCAAAAAGACGTTACCCTGGTTAAAAAATATGACATTGACCGTGACTGCAGGGGATGTGGCTTACTCGCTCCCTGCTCTTCCTTCTGGTCTGTGGGATTTGAGGTCATAGGCTTTTTTTTTTTTTTTTTTTGGTAAAAAAATAAAGATTTTAAAATGTTGAAAATGGATGCCTGACGCTTGACCCATTGTTAGTGACTCAAGGGATTTTTTTGGTAACACCAAATGCCGTCTGAACTTCATAATGATGACATTCCTCGTGATTGTCAGAAATATGTGCCCCCCCCCAACGTGCCAATGTCCCCTGAGGGCACAATGGCTCCTGGTCAAATGAATGACCCTCCCTTAAATGAGTGAATTTTTATAGCAAGTCTACAAGTTGAGGCTTTACCTTGGGGAGGGGAATGTCTTGCAAGAGACCACCCAGATCTTATGAGGGTCTAGGACCAAAGGTATCCCTGAAGCTGTCCCATGGATTGTTCCCAAACTTTCCATGTGGCCTGAAGTAGGGGAAGCCCACTGTGTTCTGTCTGGTGGATGCAGTGCATACAGGGCCTCCTTCCTCAGCATGCAGAGGGCTGTGAGATCTGGCTGCAGAAAGAACAACACAGTCTCTGTTATAATGAAAAACCACAGCTTGGGAAAAAAAGTAGGGACACATCTGATTCATCAGGATGACTCATACCTGGGATCACTGGGCCTCGCTCGGCTTCCCGCGGCCTGTTGTGGCTTGCGAAGAGCCCTGGTGACAGGGAAAGAGAAAACTCCCCTCTTGCATGCTGTACTGGGGACAGACCCACCCGTCAGGGTACAGATGAGCTCAACCCAGCCAGCCATCAAGATAACTTTATCAGGGACGCGGAATCAGATTTCAGAGAATCCACCATGTGGCAACTGGAAGGTGATTGGAAGTCTCCCATCGCATCCTGGCCAGCTCAGGGTACCCCTTTACAAAGAGCTGACGACTCTGGGGGACAGTGGCCAACCACTGTGTGCATCTCAGTAGGCCTTTGTTGGGACCAGAGCTGGTGGGAGAAATGGCTCTTCAGATGTGGACAGGCCAGATGGGCAATTATCCTGGCAAATGCATCAGGCTGCAGCGCTTGCTCATCTCCTTGCACGTGAACCTGTGCGGCTGCTTTGATTGCACCAGGCCTCTGGGAAGCCGCGTGCGCAGCCTCTATCATCTGTTGATAGATTATTTTGTAATCGGGCTCCCATCGTCTGCAGGAGGACAAGAGGGTGTGATCTTTTGGCTTTGCGTGGCTCACATTTCTTGTTGCGCGGCGAATCCCGGGATCTGACTCGCTAAGCGACCGGTTGCCAGAGGAGCCGGTGAATTTCCACTCTCCCTAAACAGGGGTCTTTGTGCCCCTGGAGCAGACAGTTGCCCAAATTCCACCCATTAAAAAAAGAATGGGCTAATTAGGCCTGCCAGCCTAATTTTGTGTTTTCTAATTTTGCCCTTTAAATGCATCATAATTATCAGATGCAAAATACATTTTCAAAGGCAGAGCCACTGACGGGGTATTTTTAAATGTGCAGGGCTAAGATGGGAGTTCGCCCGAGAAGCAGCCAGTATTTTTAACTGGCGTCATCAGGCAGGAAAAGGCCATTGTCTCTCTGATTCCCGCCACTGTATTCACAGAGAAAGCAGCTTTTATTTGAAGTGGGTGAAATGGACATTATCGTGTTCTACTCCCTGGTAAAGCAAATGGGCAACACGTCCCTGGGATGGGCTTGGGCGAGGTGGGAAGGTCACAGCCCTGGGACTCTGGGCTTTGCATCAAGGCCTAGGGCTTGTGCTTCTAAGAGCAGAAGTTAGGTTGGTATAGACATGAGCTGGGCAGGGCTCGAATGACCCTCTAAGGCCAGACCTCCAGACCTTTTGGTTTTTTTTTTTTTTTGAGTCTTTATTTTTCATTTGTAGTTGGACACAATACTTATTTATTTATTTTTATGTGGTGCTGAGGATCGAACTCAGGGCCTTGCACATGCTAGGTGAGCGCTCTACCGCTGAGCCACAGCCCCAGCCCTGGATTTAAGACCTTTGATGACTGTCTTATCTTCTCCCCTGCGTATCCCAGAAGGCATTGTAGAATTCTATTCAGAGTGGATGTCGAAAAAAAGTCATCAATAATTAGGTATTGCATTTTATTTAAATGTACCTGTGTATTGTTCAGCGCAGGCAATCTGTATAAACCATGTGCCATACAGAAATGTAGCAGAATGCATTTTTGTGATTCTAGCATTGAAAACAGCCAGGAATAGCAGGTTAGTGCAGAAGTTGGCACCAGTAAGTTCCGTCCCTCTGCAAGGATGAGCACCCGACTTCACAAAGCCTTTGCTTTTTCATTGAGAGAATCTTCTCCCTCTTTCCACAAGGACTCAGGGTACCTTCTGAAGGGGGGTCGGCTCCTCGCGGCTAGACTTGGACAGTGAGAACAGCCACTTCCTCCTGTGCAGGGCTCTAGGGAACAGAGCTCTGGAAGCCAGTGTGCTCTGTTGGGGACCCTCCGATTGGGAGTGATCAGTGAGTGCACAGTAGCAGTGTTCACAGCAGCCGAACAGTAGAAACCACCCTGACACCCATCAACCCACCCATGGAAACGTGTTGTGTTCACTGATACAATGAATTACTGCTTGGCTACAGGCAGAAGTGAGGTGCTGAGATGACCAAGGACATGGATAGACCTTGAAAACATGGCACCAGGTGAAAGGAACCAGCCACAGAAAAAACCACATCTTGCCTGATTATTGGAGAATCAAAGTTTGTATTTATTCTTGCATTGCCTGATTCCAAAGGACTCGGAGCAGTTATGAAGCCATTCCTGCAAAGGGAGTGGGGCAGCTGGGGGGAGGCCACCACAGACAGGAGGTGGGGAGCTGCTGGGCTCTGGAGGCCCACCAGATAGCTCCCAGAGCTCACCTGATGCTCAGCAGTTCGTGAGCCCTGCATGAACCCATGTCCAGGGCAGGCGACTTCATACACGGAGAAGGAGACTGGCGATCCCAGGGTCTGGGAGAGGCATGGGCAGTGGCTGCTGATGGGTATGGAGTGTCGTCAGGGGTCAGGAAAATGTTCTGAAATTAGTGGTGGTTTCACCACCTTGTGAGTAGACTAAAAGCCTTTGGATTGGACATTAGAGAAAAGTAAATTTTATGGTATGTGAGTTGTACCCCTATAAAAAGTATTAGGTTAAATTATAAAATTGAAAGAATTCTGGTGGCCAGAGCTCCACGGCCCCTGGGCTGAGTCAGAGCGTGGGCAGGGCTGCTGGTTCTGGGGGCTCAGTGGGCCGGTCGATCGCTCTCCGACCCCATCGCCTGGAGCCCTCCTGTGTTCTGAGGCTCCTTGCACTGACTTCTGCTTCCTGCCTCCCCTCTTCTGACTCCGACCCTTCCACCCCGCTCCGAGGAGCGCCTCCACGATCCCATCAGACCCACCTGGATAACCCAGGATGATCTCCCTGTGAAAATCCTCACGGCACCTGCAACCTTGCCCTTCGGGGTGTCTGGCAGCGGATTCACGGGTTCCAGGGCTGGTACGTGGACATCTTTGGGGGATCGCTGTTCTGTCCACCACAGGAATGTACTGAGCTATGATACAGGAGTTAGGGCTACATGCACTTAGGCCTGGGCTCAGGTCCTAGGGTCAATGTCTTGGAGGAGCTATCAAAGATCAGAGGATCTGAGTGTGTGTTCGGGGGGCGGGGGACCGCCTCACAGGTGGCCGTGTCTTTGGGGAGTCCTTGCAGGGCTGTGTGCCCATCAGAGCTACCCAGGCCAGCAGGTCCGGGCTCGTTTCCCCCGTTAGCTCGCAGAACCTGCTGGTCCCACAGAGGGCCAGTGGGGAGCCTGGCAGGGAGCTGCAGAATGCCCTCTCCTCTGCCCAGAGCCACCCAGGAAGGGGTTGAACATGTGCCCCCACCCAGGGTCCACAGGAGACGGACTTTTTCAAGAGAAAACTTGGAGCGCGCTGAGGAGGAAAGGGCGCCCGGAGGCCCTCTGCGGCTTCTCCTCCCGTGGCTGAGGATCCACCTCGGCTTCCTTGGTCAGCTGAGTGAGCTATTGGGAGAAAGCAGAGGAGAGGCGACCCCAGCTACACCGTCCCCTGCACTGCTCTGCCCCCCGCCCCAGTGCTGCTGTTGAACTCCCGCTCCTCTCTCCAGTGGAGAAACCCAAGCCCTGGTCTGCTCTGCTCCCGGCCGTCCTGAGACGCCTCCCAGGCTGCTCCCAGACTCCTTCTCTTGGCACCCAAACCCACTCAGCCACCATCTCCGGCTCCCCAGGAGGTGCAGAGCAGAGGCCACGCTCCTCAGCCTGCGGGGCGACGGAGAAGACAGCTCAGGGGAGCTGAGCTCACCACTAGGGTGCTCTGTCCTTGTCATCCCAGGGAACACTCGGGGGTGGGATGGCAGCCTCTGCCGGGTTTGGCTGAATCCCAAGTGCAACTTCTTCCTGTAACAGACAAGAAACTGGGGAAGGGGAGGAAGGGACCTGCCCGAGGACCCAGTGGCCACCCAAGGGCACATCTTGCAGGCTGCGGACTCATAAGCCAGGCCAGTCTGCTCCAGGACCTGGAAGGCTGCACACCACACAGGCGACCGTGCGGCAGACACCATGCCTCCCGCCTCCTCCGAGCTTCGTGAACCTTATCTCCATCTTCACAGAAAGGCTGAGACTAAGATTACCGTGTTTTCTTTCTTTTTCTTTAAAGAAGTTACCTAGATAAATAATCTGATGGAATCTAAAACACTTTCCCTCATAAAAGTACACATGTACCAAAAACTATATTCAACCTTAAAGGCTCCTTAAAGATCCATGAACTCCAGGTCAAGAGCACTTGCTTTGAGTTACGTAGTATATTTCCCCATACAACGAGCAAACCGAGGCTCAGAGGGGTTGTGTGCTATGTCCCTATGCAGCGCGGCTGGTCATGCCCTTAAATTTACACTGACAGGTCCCCAAAGTGCTAGTTGGTTCCTTCCCTAGAATACACTGAGATGGGACAACACAGATGCCCCCAAACAAATGTTCCCTCATTCTTGCCCAAACAATATGATTTTTTTTTTAAAGCATCTAGTAAGTTCCTGGCATTCAAAAACAGACAGCCCCTCAGAGCCTAGAGTCCTGCATAACTGATGGCAGCTTTGCTCTCCAGGAGGGAGGCTTCCAGAGTGAGCAGCCACATGTTCTTGGTGGAGACCAGGGCAGGTGCCTATTGAGGGCTCTGCCTGCTGAGCATGGAAGAGTAGCTGAGGAATAAACTCGGCCAGCAGCCAACTGTGGCCCCTCTAAGTTGGTGCACAATGAGCTGAGGTCCTCGGAGGAGCCTTTGCATTTGATAATTTATGGTCAAGAATGTAGGTTTTGTTATGTCACACATAGGTGGCCAGTAATCATTCCCTGACTTACTGAGACACGGTGGCCTGGAAACCCTTCTTCTCAGCTAGACCTCTCCGGATGGATGCTCTTGGGGTATCCAGGTGACATCTGTTTGAATCCAAGAGCAAAGTGGCATCTGTTTGAATCCAAGAGCAAAGTGGCAGTCGGGATGGACACCAGGAGAACGTGCCAGGTCAGGCAGACTGGAACAGAGAGGTTGCCCAGCCCCTGTTGCTCCTCACGATTTCCTGCCTGCCTTGATTTCCTCTCTGCAGCAACATGGGCTTCTCCTGGATCTGGTCCTTGATCTCTGGCCACTAGAGTTTTTTTTTTTTTTTTACCTCTTTTTAGAGCTGCTGAGTCTCCTTATCAGATCTCTCTAGTGGCCCAGAGATGACTTCAAGACCAGAGTTCTTACTTCTGAGGACAATGGTACTCAGGAATCATCCCCGGAAGTAGCCTAAGAACCCCTTTAGAAGAGAGAGCAGGTGGGTAGGTAAAGGGGCACCCTATTCTGACCTCCTCCCAGAGGCCAATTCACTGACAATATGAGAGTCAAGGTAGCTGAGGGGTTGGAGTGGTTCTCAGCATTCCCACTGAAAGGGTCACTTGGTGGGACTTCAAACCTTCCTAAATATTAAAATCCTTGAATTCTAGTCCTGCCTCAGCCACGAAACCTCTGTCACGTTGAACATGTTACTTCTCCTTTTGGTCACTCAGTTTTTCCACCTACACAGTAGGTAAGACCTTACGACATTCCCAGCCCCCTCTCTCTCTCTGCCCTAACCATCTAGCTTTCTCTTGATTTGAGACTGAGAAACAAAGAGCCCAAAACGGCACCCTGGGGTCGAGGTACCCTGTGAGTCCAGCCACAGTCAGCGTGCTGTTGAGTCAGTCTTGACAACACATACACTGGGTGACCTCAGCCGCCCCCACCACTGGGACTCAGAAGGTTTCCATCCCACAGAAGGTCCCTGTGCCCTGCTCCACTCAGTTCCCCACCCAGAACCAACCGCGGATCTGATTTCCATCATGGTAGGTTAGCTCTGCATATTTGAGAATTTCGTGTAAATGGAATTGTACAGAATGTACTTTTGTGTCTGGTTCTTTTACTCAGCATATTGTCAGGATTCTTCTATGTTGTTTCATTGCCTGGAGTTTAATCCCCTTTTTTTGCTGAGTAATATTCCATTGTATGAATCCACCAGTTTGTTTATCCATTTTCTATTGATGGACATGGGATCTCTTTCCCGTGTCTGGCTGCTATGAGGAAAGCTGCTCTACACATTTTTGCACAAGGCTTGATGCCTTGACCTAAGTGGATAAACAAAGTAGAGTTGCTGGGTCACTAGGGAAACACATGGAAGGTTTTGAGTCTTCCCCAGAAGACTCTTAGCATCTTACACTCTTGCCAGCAAAGGGTTTGAGTTCCGGTTGCTCCACATCCTTCCCGTCATTTGGAATGATCGTTCTTCCTCTTCTTAATCTTTTTAGAGAGTGTGTAGGGTTCACAGTGATTTTTATGCCCATTTTTATTTCTTCTGCTCCATTTCCTACCAAATTTAATACATAGTGATATCAAGACCATTTTAAAGAATTGAAACTATTAGAAACCCTTGTTGAATAGCGACATACTTTTGCAGACAACTGGTATGCCAAACCAAGCCTCATTTAACGAATCCCTTCATACCAGATCATTTCGTTCCATTTCTTTTCATAAATATTGCTAAATATGTATAAGCCTCTGGTATTAGATTCCTATCGGGGTTGTAAAGAAAAGTAAGACTTGTTTGGCATCCTCAAGGGCCTTTACAGGACAGGCAGACTCTAGTGCCAAAAATGTCATATTATTATTCTAATTCAACCTGGGGTGTGCTCCAATCCAAGAGGTGAGTGTTTGGGGTTCGGAATAGGGGGAAAATAATTCCCACCATATCAGTCAGGAAAGGAGAGAGATGTGTTTTTGAAAATCTGCATCCAAAGCAACGTTAGTGAATCCTGGTGCAGAAAGAATGGGCAGGAAGGTTAAAGCCTGCCCACACCTCTCTCATTTCCTGGCTTGGCCTGGTGTGGGCATCCTTGAGATATGGCACTCTTGGGGTCATGAATGGAGCGGGTGGGGGAAACCTGCCCAGAGAGTTTCAGTACTGCCCAAGTGGCCAGACCCATGGGATGTGCTGGAAGGAGCTGGCTCATAAAACAGGCAAACGCATCACAGTGTTGAACACAAAGCATTCACAGAGAGCAGGTGCTGGCTGGGCTTTCTCTCCTTGGCCTTGACCTAGACAGAATGCTCAGTGTCTTGGGAGCCTCACTGATCCCCAACTTCAGCTCTATCTTCTCAGTGAGGTCACTTTTCCTAGACCCTGACCAAATGGTCCTGGGAGCACAGGGAAAGACCACAGGGATGGGAAGCCCTGGGGAAGGTTTTTCCTGTCTTGTCTGCAGACACCCCAGGAGGAAAATAAAAAGGGGGTCAGGTTGCATTATCTACCTCATTTCTTATGTTTGAGCATGGTGGGGGAGAGCCCAACCTCCTACTCCCTCACTAAAATCTTCAACCCTTGTTAAATATCTACTGTATTCAAAGTCTACTATGAATATTGCTGGGTATGCAGAATTGAAAGTTGTGGCCTTAAAGTTCAGCCATATAGACAAGTAAGACAGTTGTTAAAACACAGGGCCAAAAGTTTTAAAACAGAGCCCCTGAGGGTTGATCTGAATTGTCATCTTGATTGAAGAGATGCCTAAGATGAGGAGGCTTTTGAATGGACCAATGAGAGTCTTTCTAGGAATGATTGGCATGTGGAACAGCAAAAAGACGGGGAGAGCCACTGGAAGTGTGGGCAGCACAGCAGGGTAAAACAAGCCCCCAACCAAACTTTTACATATGGCCATGAGGGACAAGGCAGGATCTCAACACAGGCAAGTTAAAAGGAGCTGGCTGGAGTGGAGGTGTGTGCACCTTGCCCGCCCTGAAACACAAATCCACTGTCCCCAGAGCCTGGCAGCTGGAAGAACCCAGCAGCTGAGCAGGAGACCCACCAGGGCTGCACACCCTGAGTCCTCTGAGGACGAGGGTCGCGGTTGGGCTTTAAAGCTGCACCTCGTGCTGCCATTCTGTGGTACAGACCATCCTGGAAGGACCAACCACAGGTAGGAGAGAAGCCCCTGGTTCAATCCATGGGGCTTGGAACCTCCACCAGGGTAATGAAGCAGGACGTGGTGAGGGGACAGGAAGTCCAGGTGCTAACGGAGAAGAGCATGAGCCTCCCTCTCCATCTTTCAAAAACTCTGCTTTTCCATGGGACAGTCTCAGTATCCTCTCTCCCAACAGCCATATTGCCAGAGTCACGGGATTCCCTTCCTCCTTCTCCCTCTGCATCTAATCCATACCAGGTCACCCCCAAGTCCTGCTGGTGCCCCCTCATAAGCACCTTTTGGATTCACCCAGTATGACCGTAGCTCAAGCCCTCACCCTCTTTCACCTGAACTGTTCATCATTTCCCTCAACAGGTTTCGGTCTTCAGTCCTGGCCAGCTCCTGACTAACTTGAGCTCTGGATTCAGACAGTGTTCTAGAACCTGAATCTGACTCTGCCTCAGCACATGCAGAGGTCACAGGCTGACTTCCTTAGCGGAGGTCAGAGACCCTCCCAATCCTCGTGGCCCTGCTCCATCTCCCCACCCACTCTCCCCTCCACCTACCACACGTGCTTTGGCTGCTGGCCGGTCCTCACACGTACTTCACTTCTTCTTGCCTCTGTGTTTGCTCTCCCAATCCCTCTCTCTGGACTGGGTTTCCATGCAGTCTAGGAAAGAGGTCCCTCCTCTGGGCATCTTGGACCCCCACCTCTTGTCTCACTTGCCCCTGACCTTGTAAGGGGACAACTGGGTCTGGTTCATCTTTGCATTCTCATCATCTGCCCTTGTGCCTGCCACACGAACCTTGCAACTTGACTGCAGGGTGGGCACGTGCAGGGCTCCCTCGCAGTGTTCCCTGAGCTAAGCCATGGGGTGGGTAAGAGGCAAAACAGACGTGAGTTCAAATCCCCTGCCCATTGCTTCCAGCACGGGGCCACCTTCCCAGCCTCAGTCTCCCCCTGTGTGAAATGGAGAAACAAGTACGTTGCTGTGGGAGTGACCGAGGAGAGCTGTCACCACCAGCAGTGCTATTAGCATTGATCCACCTCGGACTCAACGCAGAGACTGCAGTCCGGCTTTTGCACCTGATTTTCTTGATAACATTTCTCCAGGGATCAAGGAGTCAGGAAAGACAGAGGATCACACACGGTACTCCTTGCCCTGTCACCCAATGGTGGGCGTGAGCTATTCCCTGGGATCCCATCTCTATCTGTCACCATTAATGGATACAGTTGAGGGCAGGCATTTTGAGGACAGGCATACAATCCAGAGGATGGAAATAAAGAGCGTTGACTCTAATTATATATATATATTTCATGTTTTCTTCTTCAGAAGGTGCTAGGTCTAAACTTAAGAATTCTAGCACTGGTCTCCAGCTCACAGCAGCTGTCATTAAGGGCTGTGACCTCATTATCTAGCCTTCCAGACTCACAAAGAAAACCTCACTCCTCAACCAGTGAAATCTAAGAAGCGATTATGCTGAAGAACTGAGGGAAGGTCTCGTTCTATTTGCACTTTATTAACACATCAAAAATAAATGCAGCGATGCTTATTAACATCCCAGGTGTCTCCCGCATCCCAGGGTCCTGGAAACCCAGGAGCTGCGATTGGCAGTTCCTTTCAAGGCCAACTACACTTGTCAGAGAGGCTCAAAGATTTACCCAGTTGAAATCCCTTTCCTGGCCTTCTGTGCTGTGCTCTGACCTACCACAGACCAAAACAATAATTCCGTTTGTCAAATTCATGCTCAGCCATGGTGCAAGAGCCCATGTTATGCAGCAAGATCTCCAGAGGCGATTACAGCAAATCCCCTCTTATTGTTGGGTGTCTCTTGTTTTTGCTTAGATCCTTCTCAAACTTCGGGCCTTATCTGTCCTGCCTTTCAAGTGCTCACACTATCTTGTTTGAAATCAGGTGAGCCGTTCTGGGTGTACAAAGTGACCTAGGAGGCTTGGTATCCCTTGTTTATTTTTGAAGGGGAGGGAATAATCCTGGGATTTAACTCCTCGCCAGGGGCCCTGCTAATTATTGATTACAGCGTAGGGTGTCCCTGCACCGTCATGATCATTTAGTGTTCATAAAGGAACCGAGGTTCGGGGGAGCTGCTGAACTTGCCTGATCTCCCACAAATGGTAAATAGTGGGGACAGAACTGAAGACCTCTCCAAGCTTGATCCAGATTCCACAGGTGACCTTAATTTGGCTCCCTTCTTCTCTTCCTTTCTTAAAATACCTTTGAGGGTTGTTTTTCCTCCTTACAGCTCTGAAGGAGTTTTTCTAGGATGGAAAATAAAATTTTTTAAAAAATCGTCAAAAAAAGCAGAAGGGTCCCTTCATAGATCTGGAAGATAGATCGTTGGACCAGGAAATAAAGGAATACCCATTCCTCATCAGAGAAGGGTTGGTGACGGAGACGTGGGAAAGCAGCCTATGGATATTTCCTTTCAGGGTTGTAAAAGTGGATGTTCTTTACCTTAAAATATTAAATCAACTCAATTACAAGACAGCAAGTAAAATTTCTTCCCAGGTGCACCCAGAGATTATTGATTGTGTCTCTGAAAGAGAAGAATTCTGCTAAAATAATCACGCCCTGGCATCCTGATAGACCCTGAGCTTCCAAAATACTCCCGCTCACCACAGAGAGACTACCCTCCACGTCTTTCTGGGAGCGTGAAGAGTCTCTCCTGAGTCTTAAAGATTGCTCCTGCCAAATCTGGCTCCCTCTAGCCCAGAGGCGATTGTTCCCAGGGGGGATCAGTGTCACGGCCTCTGCCAAGAATCACTAAGGGGTTTGAACCGTTCTAGAATCTAGAAGAGCTACACTTCAGTTGCATTTAATCATGCAGGACCAGATGATCAAGTATACTGCAGACAGGTGGTGCTTCCTCTCGGGTACCCATGTGTAATTTGAAGTATAAATAATGCACACTGCCCCTTTGGAAATTTTAACCAGTCCAGGGTTCTCCTGAACAGGGGCTGTCCCTTTGCTGCTTGTGAAATGGTTTCACCCTAGAGGACAGGAGTGAGCCCTGAGGAATCTGCCAATGTTAGGTGGCAAATATGGCTCCAGTTCTGAAATGTTCAGCACGAAGCACATGCTAAGTAACATGTTGGAGAAGGTGGGACTTAGCACTGAACAGTTGTCCAGACTGAGATCCTCTTCTCTCAGCCTCACTTGGACCTTCACCGTGTTGACGGAGCAGTGCTAAAGAGCAGCCCTTCTCTGCCCAGGTGACCCACGGGGCTCTCACCGCTTCAGGAGGAGCAGCTGGGCGGGAGCAGGGGGTGGCAAGATCCCTGCTGAACAAAGATAAAACAGAGGAGCTGGGCAGCAGGTTGGCTGATCGGAGGGCAAGGGGTTCTGCACCCCATTTGCCCAGTGTCTGTTAAGGGCCACTGCATGGACCCCAACCTGTGAGTCTCACGTTGCCCTCCTATAACGTTAGAGGACCATCCAACCCAGTTTCTCAGGTCCTTTAGAGCCAGTGTTCTATATGTTTACGAAAAAGTACAGAAAAACTCAGGCTTGTTCCAGATATAACAGGGCTGGGGTCATGAAGAGCTAGTACAAGAAGGAGCAAATGTCTGACCTCATTCAGCCCCAAGTTCAAGTTTTCCCTCTGCCCCCTACAGACTGTGGAACCTCAAGCAACTTTCCAAGTTTCCAGATATTTCCTTTTTTTAAATTTTTTTTTTTAAATTAAGGATATTATTTGCCTTGTTGGAGTGAGGTGGAGGTTACAACTGTGATAATTGCAAAGCCTTCATGGTGTAGTTCTGAGGCAGAACATGACCTTCTAAATCACCAACTCTATCTAAGACAGCTATAAAAAACTGGCACCTAACTTGCATTTCAGGCATTTGCCCTCTGACGCTTTATTCTTGGTCTTTCTGTATTTCTGTCCGCCCCCCCTTCTTGACTGGCTCTTCTTTAACTTTTTCTGCTAAACCCCTCAGATTGCTATCTTTTGTCCAAAGAGCAATGCCTCTGTACCTGCTGTCGGGCAATCCAAGCTCTACATTAACTCTACCTCTGGAGTCCACAGAATTCAGTCTTTATCTGGAAGTTTGTAGGAGCATTGCTTAGGATGTACCTAGGCTAGCTTCAAGCTGCCCCCTCCCTTGGCTTGGACACCGCCCCCCCACCAGCCTGTTCCACACAGAATGACCAGGGGACCAGTCCTTCCAACGTGCCAGCCTGTTTGAAAGCTGCCCACGGATTTTGTTTCCTGATAAAGCAAAAGTCCTTCATGTGGTCCTGGTTGGTGCAGACGTTTACAGCTACCCCAGACCCCCTCTCTGTCTCTACTTTCTTACAGTAAGTTTTCTCTTGGGGCCTTAAACATGAACCCCACCCCCAAGCTTGTTCTTATTCACCAGACAATGTCCAGCCCCAACCTTCTTGACCTTTACTCTGACTCCATGCATCCAAGATAAGATCAGGACCTGCTTTAGTAAATGTTCTCACAAGAAGCATACCCGGCACAGTCTTTTTTGAAAAGCAGTTTTTATGATTAAAATTTAACAATTAGCCGTGTAACTTGTAGCTGATGTCTATCCTCCCCTCCCCTCCTACGTGAGCCCGAGGTCCAGGCCATGACTGTTCTTCATGCTGCTAATCCACACTGCACAGTACAGTGCCTGGCACATAGTAGGTGCTCAATTATATAGTGAATCAACAACTGGCCCTTTGAATGAAGACATATAGAATGAAGAAGGCTCATCCTGTACTGCAAGATGTGGAGTTGAATGCTCATAAATTATTTAAAAAGTTAGACATTTGACAGGAACAAAATGATCCTGAGATCCTGGGAGGCTCCAGGATGTACAGTTGTTGAAATGTCACCTTTAAGTTGCGGGTATTGATTTACAGTTTGCATCCTTGAGTACGTAGGATTCTGTACCGGCAGAGGACAAAGTCAAATTTCTGCATCTCAGTGAAGGGGAAGGCTAAGTCAGGTCTGGTATCATCTGTCGGAAAGTCGTAGAGTGTGTGTGTGTGTGTGTGTGTGTGTGTGTGCACATTTTGTGTTTATATTTAAGTGTTTCACATTGACTGACATTCTTGGTGTAGAAAAAAAAAGACAAGCCACATTTTTATCATTAGAGACGAGTTTTGATCATTTCAAGAGCTATATTAATGGATTATATACTAATGCTATTTTGCATTTGGCTTCTCTACTCAGCACTGATTTTTTCCACCTTTTTTTTTTATTGCTGCCTTATAGTTGTACCTAATGGTGGGATCCACACTGCTTTCAAGGCTTATCCACATTGTGGGGTGTATGTGTAGTTTGTCACTTGTTATTGCTGCATAGTATTCCATTGTATGCATATGTCACCAACTATTTTGTTTTGATGGACATCTGGGATCTTTCTAGTTGTTTATTATAATTAATGAAGCTTCTCTAAATATTTACTTATAAGTTTTTGTTGTTGTACATATGCTTTCATCCCTTTGGGGTGGACTTCTGAGAATGCTATTTCTCGAGTGGGGGTTGGATTGTGTTTACTTTCATTACTGGTTTCCCAACTGATGGTGCCATTTTGCTTCCTCTTGCCTTGGTATCTGATATCTGGTTCTGTCCATCTCTCATTTTAGCCAACCTGGTGGGCACCTAAGATCATCTCAGGGTTTTCATTTGTATTTTCCTGATGACTCAGGTTGAACACTTCTTGTTGACCCTTTGAATATTTTTTTGTTCTGTTTGAGTTTTCTGTTCATTAAAAAAAAAAAAAAAACCTGGGTCCTTTATTTTTTAAATATTGAGATTTAGATGTGGCCTGCAGATTGAGAGACAATTTGATTGCAAATTCTTTTTCAGATATGGTGCAACCATTTCCTCCAAGTCTGTGAAGTGCCTAGTCACTTTTTAAGGTGTCTTCTGATGAACAATTGCTTAATTTTGATGAATTTCATTTTTATGTCGGTCACTGTTTTTTTGGGTTTTTTTTTTGTATATTAGTGTCTTTGTGCCCTAGGAAACTCCTGTTCATTTTGATGCTGGGAAGCTATTTTCTGGGTTTCCTCAGAGAAGGTTTGCACTTTTAGGTTTTGTGTTGAGCCCATGAGAGGCGTCAAGTTATTTTTTACATATGGCGTGAGGTCAAAGTTCATCTGCTTTTCTGTACAAATTCCTTTCCCCGGTGACTTGTTTTGGTTCTTTGCCTGAAAATCACTTGGCCATTTTTCACTGGGTCTATTTTGGAATTTGTCATTGTCCTATTGATCTGCCTTTCCTGTGTTTGCACCAATGGAACACACTTTCACGATTAACACAGCTTTATACCAAGTCATAAAATCAAGTCGTGTAATTCCTTCAACTTTGCTCTTCCTTTTCAAAATTGTTTTGGCTATTTTAAGCATTTTGCATTTTTCATATAAATTTTAGAATCCACTTGTTAATTTCTACAAAGTGCCAGCTGGGATTTTGATTGAGTTTGAATTGCATCTATAGAACAGTTTAAGAAGAATTGGCGTCCTGATCATATTTTTATAATTCCCAAAGGGAGCACTCTCCATTTATTTAGATAATGTCTCTCGGTGTTTTGTATTTTTAGTGTGGAGGCCTTGTGCATGCTTAACTAGATTTATCCCTAAGTATTTTATATTCTGTGATGCTATTTACATGCTTTGATATTATTGTGAAAATTTGAAAAAAAATGTTAATTTCACATTATTTCTTATAAATATATGGAAATCTAGTTGATTTTTATACATTATATCTTGTGACCTCAGTAGATCTACTTATTCACTTTGGTAGCATTTCATTATATTCTTTCTTTTTTTTGAATTTATTTATTTACTCTAATTTGTTTTACATGACAGCAGAATACATTTCAATTCATAGTACACATAAAGAGCACACTTTTTCATGTCTCTGGTTGTTCACAAAGTAGAGTCACACCATTCGTGTCTTCTTACATGTACTTAGGGTAATGATATCCACCTCATTCCACCATCTTTCCTACCCCCATGCCCCCTCCCTTGTCCTCCCTCCCCTTTGCCCTATCTAAAGTTCATCTAATCCTCCCATGCTCCCCCCCACCCCCATTATGGATCAGCGTCCACATATCAGAGGAAACATTCACCTTTTGGTTTTCTGGGACTGGCTAACTTCACTTAGCATGATATTCTCCAACTCCATCCCTTTACCTGCACATGCCATGACTTTATTCTCTTTGAATGCTGAGTAATATTCCATTGTGTATGTATACCACAGTTTCTTTATCCATTCATCTACTGAGGGGCATCTAGGTTCGTTCCACAATTTAGCTATTGTGAGTTGTGCTGCTATAAACATTGATGTGGCTGTATTACTGTACTATGTTGTTTTTAAGTCCTTTGGGTATAAATCAAGGAGTAGGATAGTTGGGTCAAATGATGGTTCCATTCCAAGTTTCCCAAACAATCTCCATACTGCTTTCCATATTGGTCGCATCCAATTTGCAGTCCTACTAGCAATGTGTGAGTGTGCCTTTTCCATTCATTTCAATTTTCTATGAACCCAAATATGTCTTCATCTGATATGGGCAGTTTTCTTCTTCCTGTTTGGCTTTTGATTTTCTTGTCTCTTGGCACTGAGATGACCTCCTGTAAACTACTCAGTGGAATTTGTAAGGAAAGACATTTTATTTCTGACCTGAGGAAAAGAGTGTTCAGTCTTTTATGTACGATACTAGTTACAGGTTTTCTAAAGATGATCCTCATCTGGTTAAGAAAGTTTCCTTAAATTCCTGGTATGCCAAGCATTTAAAAAAAAAGGTGAATAGAATTTAAGTGTTCTCAAGTGATCTACATTTCCTGAGGTAATATATAATTCTCTCCTGTATTCAGTTAATGTGGAATATTACTGTATTTCAAATATTAGGCCCACCTTACTTACATTCCTAGAACAAATTTTACTTGGTCTTTTCTGTTGCCAAATTCTATTTCTTAGGATTTTTCAAAAACTTTTTTTCCTTTTGTAATGTAATTGGTTTTGCTATAAAGTTACCTTGGCCCCCCAAAAAGTAAAGTGGAAATGGTTTCTTCTTCGTCTATTTTCTCAAAGACTTTGCACAGGATTCATATAATATTTCTTCCTAACGTGTTTAACGCAAAAGTCACCAGGGAAGCCATTTGGGCCTGAATTTTCTTTTGGGATAAGATATTTACAAATTGAAATTCAAGTAGTCCTTGGTATTGACATATTTTTATTGTCATATTTTTTACCTCCCTATGTAGATAGCACCAAGATAGATTATCAGTTTTTCTTTCATAAACCAAATATCCTTTTAAAAGTGATAAAAGATAGAAAGTGTTTCTATTTACGTATACGATGCCACTTTTCATTCTGCCGTATATAACACAGGTCCCATCTAATCGCATTATCTTTAGCCTGAAACATTTCTACACCAGCTCTTCTTGTGACAAATTATCTGCTTTTCAGTATCTAGAAAGAGGTTTTTGCCTCCATTGGGAGTGGGCTTTTAACTGGGTAAGGGGTTCTAGGCTGGCAACTCTGATTTCTTAATGTGACATCGCTGTCCCTGGAGGTGTGCTGCTTCCGAGGTGCCGGATGCTCCTGTCCTCATTTCCTTCCTTGATTTTCCTACGTAACTTGTATTTTGATTGTTTTGACTCCCTCTCCTCAGGTGCTCTGAAGATTTTCTCTTTGTCGTGCATTTTACCAAACTGATCTGGAGGTGCCTGGGCCGGGGGTGTCCACCAGCCAGCTGTAAGTCAATGCCAGTGAACTTGAGCCTGTCCCACTCATTTCTTGTGCTACCCCCCTGTTCCAGTCCCTTCCTTCCCTCCCTCTGCAGCTCTGTCACACAGGTGTCCGGCTGCTTGACAGATCCCACCTGCCACCGAGAACTTGTTCATCTCTGTTTCCAGGGCCGCCTTGTCGCAGCGGGTGCTGAGAGCTGAATTCCCTCTGTCAAACGGTTTCTTAACTGTCACTTCTTCAATGTTTAGTCTGTTATTGAACCATCCAGCAGCTTCTGAAAATACTGAATTTTCTCAAATTTTAGGATTTCCACCTTTATTCCACCCTTATTGCTTCTATTTCTTTACTGAGATTCCCGACATGTTTCCTGCATCATCTTCTCAGTTCTTAGTTGTGTTAACTTGACTCAGCCGGTGGTGTCCAGATAGCAGGGGAGACGTGGGTCTGAGTGCATCGGTGAACGTGTTTCTGAGAGATTACCATCGAATCAGTAGCAGGAGTGAAGAAGAGTGCGCTCCCCGACACCTCTGGGCGTCTGTCTCCCTTACGCTGAGGCCTAGCGGTAAGTCAGAGGGAGACAGATTCATGCCCCTGCCTGAGCTGGGACATCCCTCCTCTCCTGCCCTCAGACATTCAGACTCTTGGTTCTTGGCCCTTTGGACTTGGACCAGGTCATACACCCCTGATTCTCTTGATTCTCGGTCTTTCACTTTGGACTGGAATTAGACACCAGCTCTCCTGGGTCTCCAGCGTGCAGATGGCAAGATGGCAGTTCATAGGGCTCTTCAGCCTTCGCGATCAGAGAGCCAGCTCCTTGTAATCAGTCTGTGTGTGTATGTGTGTGTGTGTGTGTGTGTGTGTGTGTGTGTGTTTTCCTGTTCTTCTCTGTTTTTCCCTGTGTCTTGCTCTGTGTGTGGGTGCACATACTCACACACATATACACACTTGCGCACACACGCTATATATCCTGTAGGTTCTGTTTCTCTGAAGAACCCTGATGAATGCTAACACACTTACATTAACTCTTTTAAACTCCTTTTTCCCCCATCATATCATCTCTATCATTTTGGGGTCTGTGTCTATGGGGGACATTTCCCCTAGATATGGATGACATTTTTCTGTTTCTTCTCATGTCTATTATTGTTTTGATTGGATGTTGGATCCTTTTGTTGTCGTTTTAATATTTATTTTTTAGTTGTAGTAGGACACAATACCTTTATTATTTTATTTATTTATTTTTAAGTGTTGCTGAGGATTGAACCCAGGGCCTTCCATGTGCAAGGTGAGAGCTCTACTGCTGAGCCACAACCCCAGCCCTGGATCTTACGGATGCTAAATGTTTTTTAAATGCCTTGGGACTATAGTTTATCCCTGGCACCTCCCCCCTTCTTCTTCTTCTTCCTCTTCTTTTTGGTTGTTGAGGTTGTTGCACTTGTAGATGGACAGAATGCCTTTATCTTATTTGTTATCTGGTGCTGAGGATTGAACCCAGGGCCTCACATGTGCCAGGCAAGTACTCTGCCACTGAGCCACTGAGCCACTGAGCCACAACCCCAGCCCATAAATTTTGAGGGCCTCAATTTTCTATTCTTTTTTAAATAAAGCCTGAATGAAGTGTTCAGTTTTGTACTGTTAGAAAGCTAATTTAATTTTATATCACCACAAAAATTTTCAGTGTTTCTTTTAAGTTTTCTTAGGGTTCTAGATTAATCACGATTTTAGGGCAGCAATTCTTAAATATCTTGATTTTTCAACCCCTTTATTTAAATTATATTTAGCTATATTTAAAATAATGTAAATTGAAACTGAAATTTTAAAATGTTATTTAATTGGTTTAAAATTAAATGAATACCTTGTACATGAACATAAAACATACTTTTATGAAAAACAACTTTATCTTCCAAAAATTAGTGAGAAGCACGGTTTTGTTTTACTGTGACAAATCTCTATAACATCTGCCTTATTAAATGGCAGTTGGATTCTCATATCTTCTTGGGCATTCAACATGTTGCAATGTTTTAATTGAAAATTCTGCTTTACAAAGATACATAGTTCAACAAGGAATATTTCAACAGCCATTTTAAATAATCATAGATATTCTTCTTTGGTACCATACCAAAACTTGACAAGTGGTCATTTCTTACGGGTTGGTTTGAAAATAAAATCTAAAGTCATATCAACTTTTCATACTTTGTCACCTTAAAATCCATTGTCCTACCTTGAGTCTGAAAGAGATGTGTAACTCATAGGTAATATTGTAACATCATGCTACAAAACTCCCTTCTCTCTCTGCTCAGATACTCTGTTACAGAAAAGTGCACCCAGGTGGAAAGTCAATGGCATCTTGCACTGCCCTCCTACGTGCCTAGGAGGAGTTATTTCATATGTGTCTGTCTAGTTTTATAATTTTTTTCAATAGTAGGAGGGCTTCTCTTATCTTGGCCAGGACCAACATATTTTCAGATAAGGATGAGAGAGAGAGAGAGAGAGAGAGAGAGAGAGAGAGAGAGAGAGAGACACCACTCCACCTTTCTGCCCATCTTCATCAGGGTCCTCTTCTCTTAAAAGACCCATCTCTAGAGAGCAGCACTCTACAGTTCACAGAAGGCCTTTGTGATTCTTCTGTTTTCCTAGGTGGTTTTCAGTTTGAAGCTGAGTCGGGCGCTGGCCCAGGTCAACAGCCAGGTCACAGAGGAGACGTGGAGTGGCAGAAGCCAACTCAGGTGTTTCCCTACCTAAGCATAGGTAGCTCCAGGTTCTCAGCGGACTCATTTGAAGGTCATTCTCCCTTATTAACAGCTGGATAGAGGGCAGGCAAGGCTGAGGAGCATCAAGGGGGGCTTTCTGAGCCAGTGCCTATTCAGGGCTTGGAGTAAAGAGTTGAAGAAGATAGGTGTGACCCATGGGCCCTGGTGGCTGGTGCACTGGTAAAACAATTTGGTCCACAGAGGTTTATTTGCTCAATTCATGCACTTGCATTTGGACTAGAGATTTGTTTCCTCATCAGTAAACAAGGTGTTAATAGTTCCCCAGCCCACCAAGGTGCTGCATCTGGCTCGTGTTATCTGAGAGCTGATTATCAAAAATTGAGGAATTTTTGCAGGCCAATTGTTAAACCCACTCATTAGTAAAGAGTTAATCGAATAAATTTATCATTAAATAAACTGTACCAAAACAAAGGTAATCAATCCTCCAAGCTTCCTAGTGGTTTGACATTTATGCAGGTTTTTGACTTATATCTATTCCGTCTGTACCCTAGAACACAAAGGGGAGCTACTGGGCACCTCTTCCCAACTCCGTCTCAGTGTCACCATGTTGGCTGCCTCAGCACTCGTGGTGGGAACATTTACACCATGGAAATAGGCAAACTTTACAAACCCAGGCTTCTTTTTTTTTTTTTTTTTTTTTGTTATTTTGATACCCTCGGCTGAAGAAAGTGTTGGAAACGATGTTAATAATGCAGATCAAACATAAAATTGTTCAGTGTCTACAACTATTACATTGTGAATAGCACAAAAAGTTGAGCAAGTATCCTTCCGACGTTTGAGAGCTGTTATCCAGGTGAGCCGAGGAGACACGTCCCGGGGTGAATGGATCAAATTCCAGCAGGCCTCATTTCACTTTTATTTTACTCACTAATGTAAACAAAAATATCAACAAACATTCATGTTCGAACCACTCTCGTCTGTCATTTGCAACCGTAGGTTGGCTACAGACATGACTGTTTGACCAAAGCACAAGAGAAGCATTCTCTGGAATCAATGGCTGTATGGGACTTACAAAAAGTACTGAATATTTCATTATTACTTGTAAGTGGGCTTTATATTATTTATATCAGCACCATCTATAATAAATGTATCCATGGAGATATACGTATATACCAGCTCCCTCGCCTCCCGGAGTTCACCAGCACACCACTGCCTAGCTCGTCCTGCCGCCGCGAGGACACTGAGTCCCCAAAGGTGGGCCCTGTTGTCGGCAGCTGTGGCAAAGTGAGGACTCCATTCGAGAGTGTTCTAGGCCTCCGCCAATTGGAGAAAATGAAGAGATTTATCCGAAAGGGGTTCTGGTGGCTCTGAGAACAAAAGTGAATGGCCACATGTCCCACAAGGACAGCTTGAGGAAAGGCTGACAGGTGGGGAGGCCTGAGGACAGTCTCCTTCCAGGTTGGACCGTGACGGAGCGTCCAGGGTAGAGGAGGGGGAAATGGCAGGGCAAGTCAGACGGGAGGAATTCTGTGAATATCTTTGAATTCCAAATTACGTAAAAAAAATGTTAAAAAATAAAAATTAAATTAAAATTGTTTTTGGTGGAATTCTGAGTATGTGGGGTGGTGTCAATGGTTCAGAAATATGAAAAATAAGGAGGCCACGGGAGTGCTGTGGGGTGTTCATGCCAAATACCACCCCCCTCCATCTTCCTTGGCAGGGTTTGGACTTACTGTGAATGCTGCTAGTCCAGTAAATACTTACACATTTTAATTATTGTACCTTTAAACTTATTTATTATTTCCTTTCTAGGGGCTTGCTACTTGAAAAAAAAAAAAGAATAAAAGCTTTTTAAAATTTTTTTTCTTTACCAGAAATATTTAAAGAATGCTCTCTGTGGGCCCCTGAGTACATTCTGATGAGGTGACTTCGGGCTGTAAAGATTTGAGTGTTTGTATCAGGTTCTGCCACAGAGCTTTCTGGTTTGACTTGTTTACTTGGAACATAGAAGAGACACTGTAGAGACCACTTAATTCTCAGGAGTCATCTGAAGCCAGCCAAACACAAATCTTAAGAAAGAAATGTATTTGCTTAAGCTTTTTTTTGGGGGGGGGTGGGGTGGAGTGGGTGGAATTGTAAATCATTAGAACATTCTAGCACTTTGGGAAGTTTATTCAGGAGTAAGAAGTCCTGATGAGAATACTCTCACAGACTACACATGGGCCGTAGATTCCTACAACTAGTGAGTTGATTTGGCAGTTAAGGTAGTCAAAGGAAGGGCCTGACTCTTCTTTTGCAAATCAGATTGTATTATTTGAAGCACTATTTTTCATAATTTAAGTAACATTCAGGGGGAGAGTGCAGCACCTGGATTCTGAGGGCCATCCGTACTTGTCAGAGTATCCATGCTTACGTTCCCGTACTCTCTTATTCTGTGACCTACAGCCCGTTTTCTCATGGCAATATGGGAATCATAAGAGAAATTAATTCAGAGGTTGTTGTGATAATTCAGTGAGAGGATATAGACAAAGCCTTTAAGGACAGTACTGGCTAAATAAGCGTCATGATTTCGCAGTCACCATCATCTCTGTCATGTTGTTATCATTGCACTTTAATTAATTGTAAAGTGCGGAATAGCACCTGTCCCATGATAGATACTCAGCAAGCTGGCTCTTACCTTTCAGTGGACAAGCTGAAAAACCCTTCACCTCAACTGCCCAAGGCGATAGCAATAAACATCATTGTGAACCTATAGGTGTGTGTGTATGTGGATATATATATAAGTAAAAATGAAATCATACTGTACGTATTTTTGGCAACTTTGTTCATCTACTTAAGTATGCTCAACTGCTCATTGACAAAGGGGCAAAAGCAATTCAATGGAGGAAAGATAAACTTTTCAACAACTGGTATTGTAGCAATTGGACATCCATAGACAAAAAATATTAATACCAACCTAAGTCTCATGCCTTAAACAGAAATTAAAGTGGATGATAGTTTTAAGGGCAGATGTCAAACTATAATACTTTTAGAAAACTAAAGGAAAAAAATTCATTAGGGTTTAAGTCCTCTCAAAGAGATCTTAGAGGCCAGGCACAGTGGTACCTGCCAATAATCCCAGTGGCTCAGGAGGCTGAAGCAGGAGGATCACGAGTTCAAAGCCAGCCTCAGCCAGAGCGAGGTACTAAACTACTCAGTGAGACCCTGTCTCTAAATAAAATCCAAAATAGGACTGGGGATGTGGCTTAGTGGTCAAGTGCCCCTGAATTCAATCCCTTGTACCAAAAAAAGAAAACTCTTAGGAACCATTTACATATTTTAAAAAATTGATAATTTGAACTCCATCAAAGTAAAACCTTTTTCTCTATGGAGGATCTCATGAGAAGGATAAAAAGGCAAGATACAGATGGGAAGATCAGATTTAATATCAAATCACATAGGCAGCAAAATTCAATAGTAAATAAAATAAAAACTCAAGCAATCTAATTCTAAATTAGAACAAAGATCAAAACATATGACTAGACATTTCACCAAGGTGGGTATGTGGGAGTCAAACATAAAAGATGTTCAGTATTGCATTAGGTAAGTCAAAATTAAAACCCCAGTGGAATAGCTTCACAAGCCTATCAGAGTGGCTAATGTAAAAAATAGTGACGACACCCAAAACTGGTGGGGGTACAAAGCCACTGGATCCCATGCATTTCTATTGAGAATGGAAGACTAAATATGCAACTAAAAATGCAATTGTCATATGGGCTATTCATTACACCCTTAAATATTTATCCTAGAAAAATAAAAATGTATGTTCACACAAAAAACTTACCTGAATATTCAGAACAACTTTATTCAAAATAGCCCCAAACTGAAAGAATCCCGTATATTCTACAGCAGGGGAATGGTTAAACCAACTGTGGTACATCCATAACCTGGAGTACTACTCAGCAATAAAAAGGAAGGAGTTACCAATGCTTGCAACAGCTTAAATGAATTCAGAGTGGAAGCTAAAGTTCGTCCCCAAAGGTTACAGACTAATGGTTCTGTTTATATAGCATTTTTGAGGTGAGAAAATTGGAGAAATGGAAAACAGATTAGTGGTTTCCAGAGGTTAGAGTCGGGTTGGGGAGAGGGATTAACAAAGGGCAGTGCAAGGCATTCTTTCGGTGATGAAATTCTCCCATACACTGATGTGGTGCTGAATACAGAAGCCAAGCCATGTGATAAAATTGCACCGAACCAATGAGTCAAACAGGACACCCGAGAATCTGCGGCTTGCATCAATGTCATTATCCTGGCTGGAATACCATAATTTTGTGCAACGTTACCATTGGTGGACATGGGGAGGAGTCTACAAGGGCTCTCTCTGCATTATTTCTTGCAACTGCCTGTGGACGTAGTTTTCTCAAAATAAAAAAGTTTAAATAAAAAAGCAACATCGTAAGCTGTCAGCAAAACAAAATAAGACAAACAGTTTAACCAACTCGACTCATTTTAAACTGTTTGCACTCTCTAGCCAATTATTGATTGGTCAGATACCACCTCCTTTATTATAAATGAGCCCAGTGAGTTGTCCAGGGGCCACGCAGCTAAAATGCAGCAGATGCAAGGGGGAGGTGAGGAAACTGGGTCGAAGGTCTGGAGCCAGAGTTCTGCTCTTGACAACTCCCCTCAGTAGGACCTCTTGGCAGGTCCATTGGGAATGAGGATCAAGTGTGAGATGAAGTCAGGTAGGACCTTCCTCAGGAATGAATGCCATTCAGGGTTGTGGGTGGCCTTTACAAGGACAGTCAAGACTTGAGCAACTCACTCTGCTTGGGAAACTCAAGGCCATTACCTCTTACTGGGGAGGCAGTAACGATTGTCATGGAAGAAGGAGACCTCAATTTAAGCAAACAGCTGTTTTTCCTTGGCGACAGAAGGGTAAACGGGGCTCAAGTTGGCCCTTAACCAACTGATCCGTGGAAAGAGTTTAAACAGATTCTCTCTCTGAGCACAGTGAGAGCGACACTCTCCCGGCTCTGCACAGGTAAAGCACAAAGAAGCTCATGTGTCTGCACCCCAGTCCTGTCCTGAGGCTGGACTTCTAGGAGGGCTCTTTGGAGCCCCAACATGGGAGGGCTTGTGGTTTGTCTGGAGAGAGCCCCTGTATCCTGTAACGGGAGGAGTCCAGCCCGTCTCCCTGGGCACGGTGGGGCGATGGATTTGCTGCTGGCTGATGCAGTGGGAGGACTTGGTGGCAGCACTGGAGGGCTGCACAGCCCGGCTCACTGCCGACAGTCAGCTGGGCTCCTCCATCAGCTGCATCTCATTATCCCGTCAGGGCTCCCTCGCGCCTGTGGATGAGGAACAATGTGCAATCACTCCCGGCTGATTGCAAATCACGCTGCACTCGTGCGAGCCTTGCCCCGCGACCACGTGGCCCAGCCTGCCAAGGGGTCCCCCGCTGGATCCGTGGCCCCACACTGCCTCCAGGATAAGCATGCAGGCCCTCGGGGCACAGTGACCGTCCTTTCTTCTCAGAGTAGGAGAGGGCTGGGCTCAAAGGACAACGTTGGTTAGTCACAAACAACGTGAAACCACGGGATTTCAAGCTGCAGGTTTAGAATGGCTGTCTCGTGGACTCACTTCGGAAACACAGAAATGGCCAGGCTTCTTCCTTCACGGAGGGCTAGATGGGTTCTGGGATTCTAGGAACAGTTGTTGGGTAAGAACGGACCACATTTTTTTTCCTCCTAACACATGCAGTAAAGCATGCTGGTTATAGAACTGGATGTCAAAGACAAACCCATGCAATTTGAGTCCTGATTCTGATTCTGGTGGCCCGTGGACCCTGGACAAGTCACTTCATCTCTCATGAGCCATGGTAATGTCATACTTTCTCCTCTGCAAACCCATGATTTTTGCCTTTGGGATACTACAAAGCTTGGGATTGATTTGCTTCCCTCCCTGTTTGGCATCAGGGATGGTCAGACTCGGTCATGTGACAAAGTGTAGCTCAGACCCCTTGCATTCAATGGTTTCCCCTCACACCTGGTGCTTCTTGTCTGTGTTGCTCCTGGTCTGAAGGTTTCTGTTTCTTTATTGTTGGCGGTGGCAAATGAAATACAAAACATGACGGAGATGGCTCTTTCCAGGCCCCTCCTACAGGAAACAAGGGAACAGAATCCAGGGAAAGGGGCTGTATTTGAAGCTCTGGGTGCCCCTTCTCCATCATGGTACCAGTGCAAATGGCTTGAATTTAATAGGAGATAATTGCAGATGATATTGGCCAGTCAAGGACAGATATTCTACCTTTCCACTTAAAGATCCCCTCCCTGGGAAGTTATTTCTTTCCCAGACCTTTATTCGTCTACCAATGTGCTTTTCATTTCAAATTGTTCATATTTGTGAACAATTGGGTTCTATTCCTTGGATGACAGTTGTAACAGGCGTTTTTCATATGCTTTAAAATACAACTATCTGTCACGTTTTGAATTATTTCAAGCATGTGGAAAAGCAGAGAATAGTATAACTTAGCCAGTGCAAGGTGGTTAAAACGTTTTATTTGACCATATTTACATTCAATTTTCCCCATAAATAATTCATTGTTACAAAGACAGTTGAAACCCACTGACCTTCTCCCACTCCATTCTTCTCTCTTCCCAGAAATAACTTCCCTGGATTTGCTGATAATCAAGCTACCCCATGATTCAGTACTTGCTCTGAACAGATAAATGCCTAGAACTAGCACAGTAGTATTATTTTTATATTTTAAGCTTCACATAATCAATAATCTTCTGCAATTTTTTCACATAATACTATTTTGGGAAGAATGTTTCATTTTGATCCATCTATTTCCAGTTGATCCATTTCCTCTGCTGAGGAGTGTTCCACGGTGTGAGTACACAACTCACATATCTATTCTCCTGCTGATGGACATTTCGGAGGTATCCCTCTTGGAGCTATCATCCACCTTCTGGTGGATAGTAATGAACATTCCAGTTCTTGCACAAGGTAAGCACAAGCACCAAGTTTTCTCCAGGGTATGCTTCTAGAATTACCAGGTCCCATTTATGCAAAACTGCTCTCCATGGTGATGGTAAAAATTTACACTCCCACTGGGGCAGTGTAAGCATTTACTTTGTCCTACATTCTTGCCAACACTTGTCATCGTCAAACTTCTCAACTCTAGACCGTCTTGAGGGTGGTATGCTAGCTTTGTGTTGGTTCCATTTGAAATTCCTTTAAATGAGTAATATTGGGCATCACGTTCTGGCCTTTGGACTTTTCTATGATTTGCCTGTTCATATATTTTGCTCATTGCATTATTGTCTAACTTCTCCCTTGTTGGTTGTAAGCGGTTCTGGATACCAACTATGTGACAGCTATTGTGTGGCTAATCTCTCTTTTGGCTTTGTTTATAGTCTTTTGCAGTATAGCATTTTCAAATTTTAATAAAGCAAATGGATCAGTAATTTCCTTAAAGGATTTTGCATTTTGAGTCCTGGTTGAGAGATTTTTCCTAACACAAGGGAAAAAGAAATTGTTCTAGGATTCTGCTAAGTTTTTAGTTGCACGTCTCACATTTAGGTCTTACTCTATCTAGAATTAATTTTCCGTGTGTATGGAGTGAGGAAACGATCTAATTCATCTGTCTTCTTTTGGAACAACAGCTGTGCCAGGATTCTTGATTATGTAGCCCATTTCCTTCTCTGATTTCCATGCCCATTATATCCTATATTGTTCCGACAAATGCTTGGATCTGTTTTGGAGCTTTCTGTTCAATCCCCTGGGTCTTTCTCTCCCCATAATGATACCACAATTGCTTTAGATTTGGAAAAACCTCAATACCTGGCATGACCTTTACTTTGTTTCCATGTATTTGAAATGTTCTTGACTATTCCTCCCCTTCCATCTTTCATAAGACCCGTCAGTAATCATTTTCTAAGTTCCTTGTTGGAGTTTTGATTGGAATTATTTTAAATTTAAATATTGATTGATTGGGGGAAAATGCCCAACTTGTAACCTGCTCACTACTGACTGGAATCTAGATCTGCAAATGCTGAGATGTTCTTTTATGACATAAGGTCATATTTTCTATTTTTCATAGATGGTACACCTTAGATTTTTCACTAGGTATTTATTTCAGTTGTCATCATAATTCACACCTAATTTCATGATACATTTGTAATTACATGATATTGCAGAAGAAAAACACAACTGAATTTTGTGTACTACTCTCCTATTTCTGTGTATCTGAAATGCTTTTGAAATGGGAATGGGGTGGGGCTATGACAACATGCAACAGTAGATGCTTCTAAGTAGGGAGATTAAGCATGATTACATGTTTGTATCTTTATACTTTCCAGTACTTTCAAGCTTTGTGCACTTTGTATCTTTTTTTTTTTTTAGTAATCAGGGGAAGAACTGAAAATTAAGTAGCAATAGTAAGCATGGTAGTCATCATTCGATTGATACCTAATACTTGTCAAGCACGTGCCCAGTGCTTCATGTGTAGAACTGAATTTTAATCTTGACAACAACCTCGCATAGAAGGTGCTGCTTGTCACATTTTCCAATGGTGGACTGAGGCACAGAACAGCTTACCTGGATATTCACCCGTGAACTAACTAGTGCCGTTGGGTTTTGTGTTACTACACTATAACTCTAGCCAAACTCAGAAAGGCACATTTTTTGCAGTAAATTCTCCTTTTCAGCCTTCAATCTAGAGGATTAGGTGGGCTAGTTTGTCACTATGTCACTGTTTGTCCTTGTCTTTGAACAGAGCCTCAGAGACTCCAGAGACGTAAGCTTATCCAAGACTTCTCTGTGGGGCTCCAGTGCCCTGGATCTGTAAGTGAAAGATGGGGCACCAGCGTGGCAGCTGTTGCTTGGATCTTGAAAATGAAAAACGTGTTCGTTTTAAGGAATTAATGATGCCTAGAAAGACCTGAACTTTCGTAGTCCCCTCAACGAGTAACTCTTCTGTATTCAGGGAGGGATTGGCTCCAGCCATTACAACATGGAGTAAGGGGAGCCTGTCTCTTGGAGGGGAGGTCCCGCCTTTGTCTTGAGCGTCCCTAAAGTTTAATAATCATAAATAAGCCTGGAAAGGTTTTAAGTAATCTAAACCCACAAATGCGCTGCAGCAGAGATGAGAAAACACGGGATGATGTAAAGTGGCTTATTGCCTGTGTAAATCTTTCTCCAGTTCATTAATGACCGTCGGAATGTTAAAATACAACTTCCAGTCCTGGGTCCCCGCCTCCACAGGTTCTCCAGCTAGGCCCTGCGTTAGGGGCTACTTCTGGAAGAATTTTCAATGACCATTATCACCAGTCGAGAAATCGCCTGATTATATCATCCCTCCCTTCCTTCTTGGTTCTCTTTGTGCCCTCCAGTTTGACCCCTTCCCTCCCCCACCTCTAGGGCTACATTAGGACTCCCAGGCTCCAGGCATTTCTGCCTTCGTAGAAGACTTTTTCATTAAAAAAAAAAAAAAAAAAATTTTTTTTTTTAAAAAATAAATGCAATACAGTTTAAAATAAATGCAATACAGGCAGAATTTAATACTCTTAATTAATTAATTAATAATATTAATTAATAATATTAATGATCAGATTCACCTTTTTCTTCTGATTTTAAGAGAGAATGAAACTGTGACGTTTTTGTGGGTTTCTGAGAGTATCATGGAACCTAAACATTGGGCCTTCTGATCCTAATGGGTAAAGTGACGTGATGTCGTCCTTCCTCCCTCCCTCTCTCCCTCCCTCCCTCCCTCCTGGCCTGTCTTCCTTCCTGTCTGTTTCTTTCTCCTCTTTCTGCCTCGCGGGCACCATAACTCACAAAGGTGAATTTTCTGTTTCTTCTTTATCTTGTTTGCAGTCATTTCTGTTTTAGGATAAAAATATCTAAAATCCTTCATTTTCTTTAAAAAAAAAAAAAAAAAGAAAGAAATCTAGGTGTGAAGCTAAGGTTCTCTGGAGCCCAGCAGGGTTGCTGCAGTTCCATCCCATGGTGCGCAGTTGGTTATGTGCGGGCCTTTCTTTCTTTCCACTCCACCTACGTGCTGCAGATACTTAGGAGGATCCCGGAACGATCTCTGGTGATTCTTCCTAATGTGGGCTTGACTCTTGAGTGCCCAGAGTTTTCTGTAGGCATTTGGAGATGCGGGGCCTCTTCTGGCATGGTAAGGACACCGGAGTCAGGAAAGAACAAATGTCCGCTCTGTCTTGTATAGAAGCAGAAGCCGCTTAAGATAGGCGGCAGCTAGCAGGGTCCACAGGCACCGTGCTTTCCTTCCTGCGCCCCCCCCACCCCCCCAGCAGCAGCTGGAGTTTCCATTGCTCTTGGAGCGGCGCACGGGCATTCAGAAATGGCCCTTCGGGGTCAAGGGGCCTTCTTATTTGCTTTTCTAAAGGATAACTTGCCCGATACAGCACTGGAGTGGAAAGGGGGAATTCACAGTTGCAAACTCTGTCCACACAGTGACGAGAGGCCCTGATCTTTTGGACTGCACGATTGTGACACTTCAGGGGGACCCGAGAGGGTCAAGCGTGGCTGCTCTTGGTGTATAGCCTCAGACAGTGCCCCAGCTATGAGTGGATGGACAATTTAATATTGACCCTGGGACAGGCCTTCTGTTCAGACACCATTTTCCAGATGCACATTGAAGGGACAGCAGGCTCACGGTGGTGTGGTGCAGGCGGTGTGGCAGGTTTACATACGTCTGCCCCGGGGTGCCAGGTGCTACAGATGGGAGGCAGAAAGACACTGTGGACAGAGTCACCAGAGCTCATGCGTTTCTGTAAAGCAGGTCTCTCTGTGTGCCACACCGCCCATATCCGGTAGGCAGTGCTAGATAAGTGGACTTGAGATGCTCTCTTAAGGACTAATAGATGTGACTTCAGGAAATAATTCGGGGGGAACCTTCTGCATCACTTGCCTTGACCCACTCTTCCTTCTCTGGACCATATAATATTAGGGGCTGTTCATCGAGTAATTACAGCTGTCCTCTTTCATCCACTGGGGACATGTTCTGAGACCCTCATTGGATGCCTGAAACCGAGGACACAATTGAACCCTATAATTTAATGCCTTTTCCATCTTAAATAAGCACTTAGCATGCACTGTGGCTCTAACTTTTGCAGTTTGAGGTTACCTAGCAAAACTCGTATGAATTTCTTTTTTTCACAATTTCATGGGTAGAAGATTTGTTCTTACTGTAGATCTCAGCAAACTCAGCATATGATTATTTTTTTCATTCCTGATTAAGTCAAGAATTTTCACCTCAAGGACACATTTTATGGTTTCTTTTTGCCATATCCAAATTGCCAGCACCACGACTTTGATGATTTGAGGCCATGATTAAGTAAAATAAAAGTTACTTGAACTCTGAACCTGCAATATTGTGACAGTTGATCTGATAGTTGAGATAGCTACTAAGTAACTCTTGGGTGGGTAGTGTATACCATGTGGATAGTCTGGACAAAAGGATGATTCATGTCCTTGGAGGGAGGCTGTGGATGGCATGAAATTTCATTGTCCTGCTCAGCACAGACTGTAATTTGATACTTATGAATTGTTTATTTCTGGAATTTTCCATTCAATATTTTCTGACCATGCCTGACCATGGGTAACTGAAATTGTACAAAGTGAAACCACATAGAAGGTGGAACTACTGTATCATTATTGTCTGTAACAAATGAATACTTTTGATACAAAAGGGAATGAATAATTTCTACAAATTCACAAGGGTCATGAGAAAGGAGGTCAATATTTGGGGGGAAAAAAACAATCTGCTCTGTCCATTTCCAGAGATTCTCCCATCCACCACCTTGTCTGGAATGAGTCACGGCCTGCACCTGCTTGTCTTCACCTATAAAGTAGAATGGCCTCTGCTGTGTGTGTTGCCCTGTGGTGTGTGGTGTGTGATGAGTGCTGTAGGATCACAGCAATGCCTGCACAGCGCTCTACCTAGCCAGAAAGGGATGCGGGCTGATCACCTTGAAACCAACCTCTCATTTCCAAGGAGTTCTCAAATTTTTTGTTTCAAACACAGCACTGTGCCAACTTAAAGCCACGGATGTCACAAACACCAAACGATCACTGTTCATCTGTAGCATGAGCTCCTCACAAGCAGGGCCTGTAACAGTTCTTTGAACTCGCAAGGAATATAACAGTTTTTCCCCAGAAGATGCCGTGGTCGATAGTGTAAACCGAAGCTTGCTGGTAGAGGAATCTGTTTTTCTTATGCAACTTTTGGCCCCAATTTTCCTTCTAGTCTCTTCATGAACCAGCTGGCTGTTAAGGTTGGTAGCTAGAAAGAGGTATTAAGTCACCCTGTGGCTCTCATGCTGTGCGCCAGTGGTGTTGGCCTGAGTGTGTATGGTCGTATTTGACCATCAACGACAGAGCAGCAGGATAGCTCAGTAAACACGGAGTCTGAGTGGCTCATTTCATAGGTAAGAATGCTGAGACCTGGGGAGGAAGTGACTCCATCAGAGGCACACAGGTATCCAGATGAGGCCATGGCCTCCTTGGCCACTCTGCTGTCCTTTCCATGAGTTTGGGAGTCACCCTGCAAGGCCCTAATATTCCTTAGGGCCCTGCTCTGTGCAGCTGCAGGAGCTCTGGGGCAAGATGCTCATACTGACTTCTGTGCAGGAGGCTGAGTACAGGCCAGACGCAATCCCCAAAGCCTACACTTCCCCTAGCATTAGCCCCATCTCCCCTGAGCCAAGGACAGGCCAAAGGATCTTTTCTTTTTTTTTCTTTTTTAAAAAATTTATATATGACAATGGAATGCATTACAATTCTCATTACACATGTAGAGCACAATTTTTCATATCTCTGGTTGTATACAAAGTATATTCACACCAATTCGTGTCTTCATACATGTACTTTGGATAATAATGATCATCACACTCCACCATTATTTCTAACCCCATGCCCCCTCCCTTCCCCTCCAACCCCTCTGCCCTATGTAGAGTTTGTCTATTCCTCCCATGTTCCCTCTCCCTATCCCACTATGAACCAGCCTCCTTATATCAAAGAAAACATTTGGCATTTTGGTTTTTTGGGGATTGGCTAACTTCACTTAGCATTATCTTCTCTAACTCCATCCATTTACCTGCAAATGCCATGATTTTATTCTCTTTTATTGTTGAGTAATATTCCATTGTGTATATATGTCACATTTTTTAAAAATACATTCATCTATTGAAAGGGCATCTAGGTTGGTTTCACAGTTTAGCTATTGTGAATTGTGCTGCCGTAAACATTGATGTGGCTGTGTCCCTGTAGTATGCTGTTTTTAAGTCCTTTGGGTATAGATCGAGGAGCGGGATAACTGGGTCAAATGGTGGTTCCGTTCCCAGATTTCCAAGGAATCTCCATACTGCTTTCCATATTGGCTGTACCAATTTGCAGTCCCACCAGCAGTGTATGGGTGTACCCTTTTCCCCACATCCTCGACAACACTTACTGTTGTTTGTCTTCATAATAGCTGCCATTCTGACTGGAGGGGGATGAAATCTTAGAGTGGTTTTGATTTTCATTTCCCTAATAGCTAGTGATGATGAACCTTTTTTTTCATATATTTGTTGATTGATTGTATGTCATCTTCTGAGAAGTGTCTGTTCAGGTCAGGCCAAAGGTTCTTAATCATGGTCTTCAGTCACCTGTGTCAAAGTTCCTGGCACTCTGACGAACCTTCAGGTTCCTGGGTTCCACCCCACGTGGACTGACTATTTTATATCAGCTCCTTACAGATTCTTTTCATCATATTGGAATCTGAGAAGCATTGAGTGAAAACAGAAGTCAACGAGTTTTCTCTTTAAGGGGATGGGTGATTCATATTTAAGCTGTGTGGTCTATATATTCTCTGTGGCAAGCTTCATCCTGGGATTGCAACACAAAGGCAGCCATGGGCAATACGTACTTGGACCCATCGAGATTTGGCCCTGAGCCCTCATTTCCCAGTTTCTGTGCGAGACCATTGGGCAACCAAGACAACTTGAAGCCTAACTTCTTGAGGAGGATGGCCTTGGCCTCTTTGTTCTCACTTGACCGAAGGAGATGCTCCCTGAGAGCCTGGGCTGCACCTGGGGGCCTGGGTTTGATTGCAGTCTCTGCTCACATCCCACTCTATGGCCTGGGCAGGTCCCTTCCTTCACTAGGACTCAGTTTCCCCATCTTGTACATTTGGCTTCTCAGCCTTTGCTCAGCTGGCATGCCTCTTTGCCTTCTCCTGCAGCTGAGGAGCCCCAACAGGGGCCCCCGGCTCTGTCACAGCCTTTGTGTTGGGAGGGTAGGGCAGAGGAGGTCCTGGTCCAACCTGGGTCTCACTTCCTGGTGCTGTCTCTGAGTAGCTCTGGGTTTCTTGGCAGACTAGAGCTCCAAGGGCCAAGAATGAGTCATCAGCCTGGGGTGCCAGGACTTGCCCTGTTTCCTCCCTCTCTCTGGGCGCTGCCCTCCAAGGCTCTGGGCTGGAAGCCCTGGCAGTCTGGAAGGTGGGGCCGTTCTCTTCCCAGCCCCGCCCATAAGCCATCCTGATGGCTCTCCATAGACAAGGTCCACTGGGCCCCACTCACAGTCTCGGACCTGTCCTTCATCCTTATCTGCCTATCCCTATGTGTCATGCCCAGAAGCCATGGACAAACGTCCAGGTGGACCACAGAGATCCAATCTTAATTTTCTCTCCTACATCTTTCCCTCTGCCTGGAATACTCTGTACCCACCTCATCCATTTAGCAAATTCCTACTTATTCCTCAAGGACCACCACCTTCGGGAACCTTCCCTGAATCCCTGGGGGGGGGGGCTTTCTCCATTCCTCTTTGCTACCATGGTCACTCTTGCACTGTCCTCCTCCTGACCACTCCATGGCAAGCAGGCTTCTGGGCTGCCCTTGTGCTGAGTGTCTCACCTGAGGCAAGGGGTGCTGCAGGGCATGCTACTAATTTGTGATTTTATTTATTTATTTATTTATTTATTTATTTTCCCCCCTGATGACCTCTTTGTTCCAACTTAGAGCTTAATCGATACTTGTTGAACAAATTTCATAAAAGGCAGAGTCCATTTTGTTCTCAAAAGGAAATGAAATGCTCCCGACCTGCTAGCAAACTAATGGCCACCCTACTACCTTCAAGAGGTAGGGGCTCGGACAGGGCTGCAGGGCTGGGGCTGGGGCTCAGTGGTAGAGCGCTCACCTAGCACATATGAGGCTCTGGGTTCAATCCTCAGCACCACATAAAAATAAATAAATAAAACAGAGGTATTATGACCATCTACACTTTAAAAAAATATAAATAAATAAATAAAAAGAGGTGGGGGCAGCACAACTTGCTCTTTCTCATCTGAATTTGTTGTAGATAAACTGGGGTATTAAATGGTGTGAGGACACTGAGGGATCGAGGTCACTGACTGGCTCTTGCTTTCGCTTCCCGTCTTTCTGTTGCACACTGCCAGTCTCTAGATGGGGGGGCATCATCTAAATCTTGTATCTTGAGCCCTCCTTTTCTTTTATTTCTCTGTCTTATAACTGAGGTCCTCACATTTGAAAATACCTCAGAATTCATTAGGCAGCTTGGTATAAGTTCAGAATCCAGGGTTTCCCCTGAAAGGCTGGGAATCAGCAGGAGTTGGGTGGGTCCCAGAAAGTGTTCCTAAGGAGCTTCTGGGAGTGCCTGGATGCACAGGGCTCACCGGCCACTCCCCAGAAAGCCGCTCTTCAGTTCCCATCCTGGGTAATTCGCCTCTTTTAAGAGCTTCATCGGGCACCTCTAATACAAACATCTCCCAGCTATTTACTTATTCCGTGCATTCCCTGGGATCCACCTTCATGCCAGGGACTTCTCTAGGAACTGAAAATGCAGCGGAGGACCCAAGAGTGCCTCCCTCATGGACGACACACAATCTTTCTGTGACATCTATCAAAGATCTCCCTGGGTCGGTCATTCTGGAAATTCAAACTCGTCATTCCCAAGGTACCATGTCTTGCTCTTTTTCATCATATCTCATGCCCCATGGCTGGACTGTCCTGTTTCCATCATGGCACCAGGATCGTCTGGCCAGTGGCCCAGTTTCTACCCGGCCTGTGCGTTATCTACTCTAACCATTCAGACGCCAGGCCTTGCTGACTCCTCACCTACAGCGTTTAGCTCTTCCCATGTCTCTTGTTATCACAAA
Source organism: Callospermophilus lateralis (assembly GCF_048772815.1). Taxonomy (NCBI): domain Eukaryota; kingdom Metazoa; phylum Chordata; class Mammalia; order Rodentia; family Sciuridae; genus Callospermophilus; species Callospermophilus lateralis. Next base: position 59,249,714 of record NC_135322.1, read on the forward strand.
CAAGATCCTCAGAAGTTCACGCCATACATCTGCAGAGAACTCTTTCATTCGCCATCTTGTCTTCAATCTCTCCTTATTTTAATTCATTCAAATTGATCTTCCTTCTAGGGCAATGTTTCTCAAGCCACAACATGCATCAGAATTACCTGAAAATCCTGTGAAAATGAGACTCCCGTCAGTAGTGTCAGAGGGAAGCTGAGGTTCTGCAGTTTTATGTGTTCTCAGCTCACACTGGGGCTGTTGGTCCCTAGATGTCACCTGGACAAGCAGAGTGAATACAATGTTTGTCCCTTGGAGCTGCTGCCCACATGGGTTTCCCATCTTAGCCTTTGCTGGTTTGCACACCAAGAGGGCTGATATCCTTCTCTCAGTTATAATCCTCATCCACCCTTCAAATTAAGGCAAAGCTCTCACACTTCTGCCTCTCTGGGTCCCAGGTCCCTATGCAGTCTCCACTCCCCAGGTACCCACTTTCTAGCACTCTTCCCTTGTACATCTCATTAGCTGCCAACCTAATGATTGGTGCTTCTATTCTGCCCAGCTGGACTGTGAGCACCCCGTGGCCGAGGTCATATACTGCTTCCGTCACAATGGCAGGTGTATAGAAAATAGGAAACAGACTCTACCCCTCACAATGGTGGTTTTTAAATTTTACTGATGAAAACCAGAATGGGGGTGGGAGTGGGGATCATCAATGGCGGCTTCCATCTTCCCACAAGCTTGCTGGTTTCTCCACCTGGAGTATTCCCTTCATGCACGCTGGCCCTCTGCCTGGGTAACCATGGCTTACCAGGGAAGCCTCCATGGAAGACTCCCTTTTCAGAGATGTCACCCATGTCCAGATTAGCTCATTTTCCTCTGATGTCATCTGCACAGCATGCTCACTCCTCTTTTGTGCTACAAACTATACTTGAAATTATTTCAATTTTTTAAAAAATTTGATTTTATTATTATTTTTTAAAATACACGACAGCAGTGGAATGCATTACAATTCTTATTACACGTATAGAGCACGATTTTTCATATCTCTGTATATAAAGTATGTTCACACCAATTTATGCCTTTATACATGCACTTTGTTTTTTTGCATCACAATTCTTAATACACATATATACTAATTTTTCATATCTCTGTATATCAAGTATGTTGACACCCAATTCAAGTCTTCACACATGTACTTTGTATAATGATGTCCATCACATTCCACCATCCTTGCTAATTCCCTGCCCCCTCCCTTTTCCTCCCACCCCTCTTCCCTATCTAGAATTAATCTCATCCTCCCATGTTCTCCCTCCCTACCCCACTATGAGTCAACTTCCTTATGGAATTTTACTCAGCATTAAGAAAGAGCAAAATCATGGCATTTGCAGGTAAATGGATGGCGTTGGAGAAGATAATGCTAAGTGAAGTTAGCCAATCCCCCCAAAAAAACAGAGGTGAGGCAAAGAACCTCACCCCCCCACTGGTGCATAGACCTATCCACAAGTATGGCTGTATGCTGGAGCAGTAGTCAGTGATGGGTATGATCCAATTGCAGTGGTATCAACCTAAGACAGGAGGCTGACGCCTAAAGGTCAGTTTTCCGATGACGGGTAAGAACCATATGTTGAATTGGACAACCTACCAGGCACGGTCCTTAAGCCACATTACTTGTTGTTCAGTTAATCAGAAGGGGGGAGATGCTGGGAGCCATTAGCCAAGTAGGTATGACAATTTCCTTGCCAGCGTACCCCATGTTGCTTAGTGGAAGGACTCGTGGAAATAGGACATTTTGCAGTGACATTGCATGTAAGGTGACCTTGCTCTAGGACCAGGGCGGATCCGGGTTTAGGGCGTTCCCGGTTTAGGACAATCCGGGTTTAGGGCGTTCCCAGTTTAGGAAGGTTATTCCTGCTGGGAATAGGGCGTATCCTGCTGCCTGAGTTCCTCTTGAGTTCTCACGGGATTCAGATAGGTATTTTTGGGGAGAGAGAAGCCCAGTGGAGGTGTGGATTTGGGCAGAGAACGTGGATTTCCCCAGAACGTGTTTGTAGAAGGCCGGTGTGAGATCGGGAATAAAGAATTGCTGTTTGAATCTACAAAGCTGTGAGTGGCTCGTGATTTGTGCCCAGCCAGACTGCGGCAACAAATGCCGAATGTTTTCTCTGATATAAGGAAGTTGACTCAAATTATTTCAATTTTACTAGTTTCCATTTGCCTACTCCTTTCTCTCTGAGGATTATGCATCCTTGACTGTTACCACATAACCTGCAATTCCTTTCTATGGACTTTCTGCGTATTTCCTTACTCCATTTATGTTAGTTTTAGCCACATGGCCTTCTTTGGTGGATGGAATAACAGTAAAATTAACCATGCTTAGTGGTCCTGTATGTAAACACCTTATGGTAATAGTTAAATACTAATTATTCTCAAACAGGGGACATTTAGCAATGTCTGGAGATATTTTGAGGTGTCACATTAGGGGAAATAATAGGGTGGCGGCCAGGGATTCTGCTAGACATCCTATAATGCACCGGGGGGGGGGGGGGTAGCTACCTCCACAAATAAGAGCCCAGCTCCCAATGTTAACAGAACTGAGGTTGAGAAATCTCGCCATACACTAATGTCATCTAAGAAAGTTGGGTTCCCAATAGGAAAAGAAGCTTTGGAGTAAACACGGATGGGAGATCTGGGTGTCCTGGATTATGTAATGTCTCTGAACCTCATTTATTGTCATTGAAGAAGAGAGAAGAATATTCTACCCCTCAAGAAGATGCCATGGGAGTAAAGAAATATTGTCGACTAGCTGAATGGCATATCGATCTCCAAGAAATGCCAGGTTGTGTCTCCAGTCCTCACTGATGTTATATCAAGATTTTAATCCTTTAGAACCATCAGTTATTGTGCTAATGTCTTTAAAATATTGCTCAAACTAAGTGGTGGTGATAGGAAGAGCTATTATTTGTGCTGTGTGACTGACTGGTTCTGGGGTCTTGCACCCAGATCTGGTGGGTTGATCCAAAGGTCCAGGAGTTTTTGCCTTTGTTCTTCCACAGGAAAGGCAGCCAGAACCATGTGCTCTCTGACTTCCAGGGTCCTTGGGTCTGCAAGAGCAGAGACAGGAGAGAAAATATGCTCATACGTATGCTGATGGTATGCTGGGGTCTCCCGCCAGAATGATCTTTTAGATGGAAAGTCAGATAACATCACACCCTTGCTCACATTCCTTCCATTGCTTCTTTTCTTTGGAGACTATTGAATCAAAGCCCAAATCCCTCACGGGACTCAGAGGGCCCCAGATGCTCTCCTGTTCTATTTCGATGTCATCCTACTCTCCCAGGGTCTCTGAACACATCACCTTTGCGCGTGCTGTTCCGTTGGCCTAAAATGTTTTTCCTCTTCGGCTCCACCTTTCCCACCTCTGCTTACATCCCAGGTGGATACTAGGGTCTTCGTCAGGAAGCCTTTCTCAACTCCTGTAAACACATCCAGGTCATTCCTCCCTGTTTCCATAAGGTCCCTCCCCAGAGCCCGTGGCGGACAGCAGACCTACGCACCCCGCAGGGTCCGTACCTGGTAGGATGTTGAAACACCATACTTTCGTAACTGTTCATGATGAGCTACTGCTCTGAGGCCACAGAGTCGAGCCTTGGCCACGCTGGCCCTCCTGGGGACCTGCTTCTCCTTCATTGTCTGGCATCACAGTGGACTTTCCGGAGCCTGTACCAGGGTCCCAGTCAGCACCTATGCGATGGGTCCAGGTAACCCGTGTTCCCGTTTCCCCCTTGTGATTGTCTAGCGATTGTGATCTTGGTTGGTGATTATTTAGTGTCTTTTTGACATTCCAAGCTCTAGAAAGCAAGGACAAGGTCTGCGTATAGAGGATCTGGCACCTGAGAGATTCGCAATACTTACTTTCCATGCTTGGGCCACAGAGACCTTGCAACTCCTAGAGGCAAGAGTCATTTATTATCACCACTTCGTGAGTGAGGCCTCGGAGATAAAAAGAAGTCTGTGCTGAATGTCGAGAGAGAACCTCCGGGATCTCAGGCCTGGGCTGTTATCCAAACTCCACCCTCTGAGGACACCGTGGGAGCTGCCAAGTGTCACGAGGGCTCCTCTTCAGAGACACTGCCATGAAGAGGAGGTCCTGCAGACTGGGCCTCAGAATTTCCTCTGTCCATGGAACAGACATTTCTGATGCAGATGTGTACAGAGCTGCCCAGCTGACGGGGTGGGGAGGGGTCTGAGGCACTGGGGACCTACCACATCACGCTGGGGTACACTTGAGGCCTCCGGTCAGGCTTTTGCCCGTGCTGGTTTCCGCCTGTGTGGTAGGAAGCTCTTCCAGGGCCCCAGATGTACTTGTGTTTTGCATTCCCCAAAGTGCGGCTGGACCTCCTGACTCATTTACTTCCAACAGATAGATAATGATAAAAGGGATCGTGTACCTCATCCAAGATTCAGGTTAGAGAGAGAATGTGGCTTTTCTCTTGCTCTCTGGCTCATGCTGCAGGAACAAGGTGCCACTTGAAGTACCTCATTATGAAGAGGCCCGTATGTCAAGAAACCAAGGAACTGTCCCTGACCCTGCAGCCAGCAAGGGACCAAAGCCCTCGGTTCGGCAGCGTCCATAGGGACCAAGTGATGCCAACAGCCATGTGATTGGCTTCCCTGCAGCTGTGCTTTGGAGGAGACCTCAGTCCTGGACTGCAGGCAGATTACGGTCCTGGGAGAGACACCAAGGTTTGGGTCTGGAATGTTCCCCGAGGCCTATCTGCTGAAGGCTTTGTCCCTAGGCTGTGGACTTTTGGGAGGTGGCGGTGTATTTAGTGGGTGGGACCAGATGGGAGGTTTTAAGTTATTTACCAGGGGTGTGCCTTGAAAGGGACTGTGAATCCTGGTGTCTCCCCCCCTCTTGCATCCCCGCCATGAGGTGAATGGCCCTTTTCTTCCACGTACACCCGCCATGATGTACTGTGCCTAAGTAGCAGGGTCAATTGATTATAGACCAAAACCTCCAAAACAGCAGACCAAAATAAACCTTTTCTCTTTTTAAATTGATTTACCTGTGGTACTTTAAAATTTTTTTGATTGTTCTTTTTAGTTATGACAGTAGAGTGTGTTCTGACGCATCCTACATACGTGGACTATAACTTCCCATTCTCATGGTGGTACATGATGTGGAGTTACACCGGTCAGGCCTCTCTAAATATGGGTCTTTGGATGTTAATTTTTTTATCTTTTGATTTTTTTAAATTTGTTGTAATTAGCTAGCTATATATGACAGTAGAATGCATTTTGACACATCATACATAAATGGAGTGTAACTTCTTATTCTTCTGGTTGTACATGATGTAGAATCACACTGGTCGTGTAATCCTATATGTACCTAGGGTAATAATGTCTGATTCATTCTACTATCCTTCCTACCCCCTTACCCCCTCTCCTCCCTTCACTCCCCTCTGCCTAATCCAAACTACCTCTATTTTCCCTAGCCTTACCCCTATTATGAATTAGCAACCGCATATCAGAGAAAACATTCAGCCTTTGGTCTTTGGGGATTGCCTTATTTCACTTAGCATGATGTTCTCCAGCTCCATCCATTTACCTGTATTTTTTACAGCAAAGGAAAGCTGATTAACACAAAGGACCTTAGAGCTTAGTCTTCCAGTAAAGCCACTTTTGGGGTTCCTAACCCACAGAAACTATGAGATTATAGGTTCTTGTTGTTTCAAACCATGAGACTTGGGGAGGAATTTGTTATGTGGCTAAAAATGATTAATGCAGTTTGTTAAGTTAGCATTTGAACCTTGTTTTTTAGCTGCAGGGAAAAAAAAAAAAAAACCTTTCAAAGAAACTCAGATGTCAATTCCACAGTTTTAGCTTTAGCTAATCTGAACAGTTATATTCAGATTCCCTGGATATCTGCTGGATACTTACTACACACCAGGCCCTGGATTGTGAATTCCTGGATGTGAGGCCCTTGTCCCATTCATTTCTTCTCCCCTCGCACAAAGTTTATCCCATAATGGCCATTCACAAACTGTATGTTGAATTAGATTATTTTGCTACTGGAGAGTTATTTTGACCCACACTTCACCGATGTAGTAAGAGAAGCGCCCAGTGTTTAAACGTACCAGAGAGCTTCATGTAACAGAAGTCAAATATCTTGCCCAAATTCTAAAGCTCCCATCTGTGTACCCCAGAACTTCCCAAGTGGGTAAAGTAGCCACTCCAATTTCAAATGGCAATGTTTCCCTTTATCCTCCAACATACCAGCTTAAAATAAACTGGTGGCTTTTAAGAAAATGTTTCTTATTAAAGAATTTCATCCCAAAAGGCTTTGTTACTTCTTTTTCTCCCTTAAGCACAGAGAACTGGCCCCTGCCTTATTTTGAACAGATTCCCGGGATCTAATTCTTCCATGATAACCTGTTGGAAGTGAGTAACAATTAGGTTATTTTAGTCCTCCCTGATAATGTTCATGGAGCAAATGGTGTTTCTTTCTGAGTTAATAAGAAACATTCACGGCAAAACCATGGGGCTCTGCAGATAAAGCAATTGGCAAGAAATGGTATGTTTAAATACCAGAAAACAGCCCATATCCAAACAGGTGTGCGATAAAATAGTATAAATAAACTGCTCCGTATGCAGTTTAGCCCAAGCAAAATCGTGGAAGAAACTTTCCTCTTATTTTGAAAAAAATATAACCAAACCAGGCCTCTTGCATCCTCCTTAGATCACACAGCTGGAAAAACAGTTCTTATTCAGAGAGTTGAAAGTAAAAGTTGTTTTAATTTTTTTTAAGTGGCCAGATAAACACAGCCTTGCTGGGGGAAGGAGTCTACTTTTGCAAATGTGGCCTTGGGCAACAATCTTGTGAAAGACTCACCTCTTTTCAACCTTTAAGAAATATGCCTGCCTCTTTGAATTAGCGATGCTCACTTCGTGTTGGGTTGGAATTGTTTTGAAAAATGTTTTTGTTGGTGCAGTTTTTCCTAACCACATGGGTACTTGACTTTGGGCATGAAGAATATAGATGCCTAAGAGAACTATTTGGTTTCCATTAAGACCTGCTAAGTGCACAGGAAACATGGTTTAGAGCTGAAAGAGGTTATAAAAACTGTCCTTTTTTTCATGTTATTTCTTTCTGGCCAGGAGCAAAGGTGGGGCCTGGGGTTGGACTGTGCCAGAAAGTCGGGAAGTATGTGGGTTAAATATTTCCCACTGGGCTGTTTTTGTTGTTTGGGATCATTTGTTCTCTGCCAACCTGTGTCTAGGAGGAAAAAAAGGCAAAAACAATGTAGACATAGCCCGAAGCCCATGGAAACAGCTGATACTTGACAAGCCTGGGTGGCCAGGAGGATCATGGGATAGCAGAGACGGGGTGGTTGGCTCAGGCTCGGGGCTCATATGGCGCCCGCCCCTTCTGAGCCTGTTTTCCATCTCTAACTTGACCTTGTGTGCACAGAGCATCTGCAGATACATTCAAATACATAGCGTGTTATATGCAATAACATGAAGATGACGTGCAGTGACAAATGAGTGTGTGACACAAGTCAGTGTCTGAAGACTCCATGCAGAGGCAGGCAGAGTTGGACACACAGCCAGTGCTCCATCCACGGTGGCCTTTCTTTGAGCTGTGGTCACTGCTCTCCATGTCTTCATGGTCCTTTTGAATACATCCCCTTCTCGATGGATGCTCATCTCCAAATCTCTCTCCCCACTACTCGCCACAGCTATTCACATGCACCATGAGCAGACGGGAATCATACACCAAGTGGAAAAAGAATGAGAATCCTTGCATCAACGTCATCTGGTGAAGTGGTTAGGAGGTCCCCCCTTCAGATTCTGCCCTGCTTTCTTTCTAGCCAAGTCATCTGTTTGAGCCTCAATATCTGCATCTGTCAAGAGAGAATGACGGGAGAACGTTCTTTACTGAGTGGCTCTCTTCAAAGCGAAGGGCACCCACGCTGGTGTGCACGTGGCGCTTTCTTTATGAGTCTAACCACACACTTCACACGGTGCCTGCCAGGCCTTCTTCAGCTGGACTCTGCCCTCTTTCTCATTTCCAACTCTATTCCCTGTTCTAGGTAGTTCCAGGCTGGGAATAAGCTCTTCACAACCAGAATCACTGGCCAATATTTCAGTCTTGTGAACCAACCTTTTGACTAATGGTGAACTCAGAGGTTCAGAGCAACAGGAGCCCAGTTCTGACTACATCTAAATGGGATGGAAGTTCTCCCTTTCTCCGGGCAGCAGAATTTTCTCTAAGAAATCATGGGAAGACAGATGACCAGGGTGAACATTTTTCTTCATGCTGTCAATAAGGGGCAAAGAAAGATGGTCACTGTCATGGTCCCTGGTGCTAGAAGGACATTTGGTATCGTTTTGTGTCCCCTGCTTCTTGCTTTTTCTCCCCGCCCCACTGTGGCAAGTATTATAAATAGGTGTCTTTCTTATCTGTCCTCCCCTCAATGTTTTTCATTTTGAAAACCACAGTTAATTTTAGATAATTGTCAGAGATAATCTCAAATTTGTGTGTAATATAGGCCCTAGTTCTAAGAAAAACATGACATTTCTGGAGGACTTTGTTTTGGCCCCTCTTCCTCTGACAGTACCAGGCCAATGTCTCGGATCCCCCCTGCCCCTCTTATCGGGGACCTGGTTTTATCTGATCCTGCTGCTGGTTCCCTGTCCCAGAAACAGAAACCCTCTGTCCTGGTGGGTTCTGCTTCAATCCAACAGCTTCCCAGGTGTGACTTTAAGGCCGAAGAGCAGCTCTGGGGACTCGGGGTGAGTCCACCGTCACCACTCCCAGGATCAGCTTTGCAAGGCCCCAGTGGCCTCTACCCTCTGATTCTCACAGGGCCCCTCCCGGTGATCCCCATGCAGATAACTGCAGTTGTAAATGTTGTGCAAAGGCTGCTGGAGGACTCTTTGAAATAACAGGCTGTTTTTCAGAGCCTGGGCCACATTTGTCCTGGCCTGAATTAAGAGGTAAAGAACATTCCAATTGCAAGTTTGCATGGAAAAAATATATTTGAAGATTTTTTTCTGCTAACAAGGTATGCAAAGGACTCAAATTCCAGTAAACGAAGGTTAAAGACGGGCTGGTTTGCAGAGTACAGTCATCTCCCCTCCACCCCTTAATTTTTCCATAAAGTGCCATAAAAAGCCACTGTACTAACAAACATTTTGGGAAGAGAACAGGCTCCAGGCCAAGAAGCCACAAGCTTAAATGGGGGGAAATCTGAGCCCTGAGGCACGGTTTCCTGAGCAAGTCATTACTTGCAAAGGGATCAGGGATCGGCAGCACCACCAGAATCCAGACACACACCCCAGATTGCCCTGGGCTGCCCAGGACTGAGCTGGACAGGAGGAGGAAGCCACTGTCCTCGAGGGGAGCAGCATGCCTTCCAAAAAGTACAATGAGAGCCTCGCCAACTCAGAGCCTACCTGGAAAACACCAGGCAGAAACACGTCATCAGATGAAGAGCAAATCCAACAGCCCCCTCCCACCCACCAGCTCCAGTGGCATGGATTTATCCATTTTAAATTAATTCTTGTGAAATGCAGGGACATTTATGCTAAAAACGACATGGAAGAGTCGAGTTCCCCAGAAACTAGAAGGATATTGGGGAGGGTATCACCCTACAAAATACAGAGACCCGAGAGCCAGCCAGCCTGGTGCTGGCTCCAGATAGAGACCCAAGGAAGAAACAGAAGACTTGGAGGCAGACCTATGAATAAATGAGGGTGTGGAATGTGATTAATATGGCTCATAAATCATCGGGAGAGGTCAGATGATTTAGTCAATGTCATTGAGAAACTGACCACCCCGTGGACAACAATAACAACCATATTTGTTTATTACACTAAATGGGGGCTCCAGGTGAATAAGAGATTCACTAGAAAAGGGACTATCATGAGCTTAACACGAGGCAAATAATTGACAGGTTTGAATTTGCCAGAATTGAAGATTCCATTTTAATGAAAGGTATCGAATACAAAGTTAATAAAGTCAAACATCTGGGAAGCAACATTTGCACCATTCAAAACAGGGAAGTCTGGAAGTGAACAAGAAAAGGACCATGAAACCCAACAACAACAATAACAACAACAACAAAAAAAACAGGGGCAGAGGCTGTGTTACAATAAACCTCCCGCCTCAGGTGCTGCAAGGGACCGTCCCTACTTGACTTGCCAAGTGCCCTGTGTAACGCAAAGAGGTGATGAACTCATCCACAGTCAGCAATCCACATCATGACAATATTAAGAGGTGGGACTGTCAAGAGGTAATGCATTAACTGTCCGCTTGAAGAGAGAGAAAACATTATCGAGGGAATGGGTTGTTGCAAGGGGAAGTTTCTCTTTTTCTCTCTCTACCCCTGCTCCTTCTCCCTTTCTCTGGGTCTTTCTTGCTTTCTTTCCATGTGATATCTGATATCTACCACATGATGACACAGCAAGAAGACCCTCCCAGATGTGCCCACTTGATCTCGGACTTCCAGGACTCCAGAACCATGGGCCACACACGCTTCCACTGTTCATTTATCCCCTCCATTTGTAAGAATCTGTTATAGCGGCAAAGACAGCATGATTCCTATATATTGCTCTTAGGATGCAGATTAGTGAATCCAAATCTAAAGAACAAGCTCACAAAAACGGAGCATCCTCCTGCATTAGAATCACTACTCTAGCTTTTGGAATGTCCCAAAGAATCCTTGCTTTGGTCCAAGAGAATAGCAAAGGATGTTAGGGATCCAGTGCCTGGACCAGCTCGTCTTTATCCTTCCTTTACTGGAATTTGAGTCCTCTGGGACAGGGAGGGGATGCGGAGGCTCATCCATAGTTGAGGGGATGAAGTAAATGAACGGGTGGGCGTTGTGGAACACTCTGGCAGCTCAAAGCAATCATCCGGAGTTAACAATTAGCAGCAAGTTAAGTTCTTAAAACTGCAAGCTAGGTTAAAAAATAAATAAATAAATAAATAAGGAAAACCACCAGTTAGGGTAGTATGGAGGACTCACAATAACCCACTAACATGGTTCCTGGCCTAAGGAAGATCTTCGACTCCATCAACAATAGGAGCGAAATCAAAGGGGCCCGTCTATCCTGAGATTCCAAATGGTAAGGATGGGATGGGATCTGAAGCTATTCAAAATAGAATTTGAGAGCTACCTGCGAGGCATTTTCTCCCCCTGGCATCTTGTCTTTCTCCTTGGTAACTGACTCTGAACATTCACAAACACAACACTGACCACAGAGCAAAACATTACTGCAAACCAGCCTGTCCTGATGTCAGCGAGGAGGGCCCAGTACTTCCCCAGCCAGGTGCTGAGTCTGACAAAGTTAATTCTTAGTCATTTATTTATGTGGGTTCAGAATTCATCATGGCCTCTCTTGACCTCACACATGGCCTGTGTTACAAGGTCATTGGGTGGAAGGCCTGCTCTGAGAGCTCTCACTGTGGCATGCCTCACAGAGTGTACAGAATAATACTTCACTCAGGACACAGAGGAACCAAATTTGATTGACCAGAAGAGACACCCCACCCCGCCACTCCTCTTACCATGGAAATATTTTTAGGAAAGTCCATTACCCTAATGCCGACTACCAGAATGGCAGTGATTGACCCCTGGAGCGACAGGAAGGCCAAGGGAGAGCCTGACTACTCTTGCTCAGGGAAGCCCAAGCAATGAGAAGCCATCCTAGGAGAAGGAAGCCAGCAAGGGCTGCTTCACACAGGAGGCAGCAGAGTATTTACACTGCATTTGTGATCAGGGGTCACAAAGAGGGGCCAGGAGCTGAATTCCCAAGAATGGAATTGAATCCAGCTCGCTGAAGGAAATCCGAGGTTTGGAAAACTCCCAAGGAGCAATAATTCAACCGAACTAACCTGATGAACTGTTTTTAAATGTTTGGAGAAATATAGTCAAACATTGAACAGCTTCCTAGAACTGAATCAACTGGGCAAAGGTAACCTTTTATTAGAGCCTTTGCAGTACACCCAGAGAACCGGTCAGAGTGTTGGGCTCAGCTCCATCTGAAGGAAGAGAGGAAGACTTGGGTTCATTCCCTGAGATGGAGGTTCTCTAGTGTAAGATGCACATTTTCCACTTGTGATAAGTGTGTATTTAAAGCTAAACTGTAGGAGAATGAAGGCAACTCAATGTACCGAGTGCCCTTAGTGATTTGCCAGGTGTTCTCTGTCTTGTCTCGTGGAATCCTCTCACAATTCTCCAAGAAAGAGATTAGCATGGTCCATTTTTCAGAAGAATACAAAGAATTTCTGAGAGATTAGAGAAATTCTCCAGGTTGAATGGCTTTTCCAAAGCCAATCTGGATGCAAACCCAGACAGCTGATCCCCAATCTGGAACTTTCTTCAACCTGTAGTGTCATGACCAGACCTCTGCTTTTAGGAATGATGGGCAGTTTGGAGGGTTCCCCTAACTAAAGAATAAAGGAGTCCATTGTCCTCTCCCCTCGTTCTTCAAGCAAGGGTGATCAGGGGGAGCTGTGTGTTAAAATGGAGTTGAACACAACAAACAATAGTGGATTTTTCGTTGAGTTCTCATTATGAGAAGAGCACCGTGATAAATGTTCTTCATGAGATGCGGTCCCACGGGGTGGTTCTATTACTATCTCTATTTGTCTAGATTTCAAGGGGAAGTTAATTATTCGAATTCAAACTGCTGGTATTTGTGAATTATATTCTAAATTTGTCTGACTCTCAAATCAAACTTGTTGAGTACCACCCCACATTGCTTTCATTGCCCCCGACAGGGTGCAGCGGCGGTAGCAATGGCAGCTGTGGGGAGAGAAGCAAGGTAATGGTGTTTTGTTTTTCTTGATGTTGGTGTTGATGGTGGTGATAGTAATGGAAAGGAGGTGGTGGCAATGAAGTGATAGTGTTGGTGTGGTAGTAAAGTTGTTGCTGGTAGTGGTAGTGTTGGGAGGGTGGTGGGAGTGGAGATAAAGGTGGTAGAGATGGCTGCAGGGGGATGGCAGTGTTGGTAGCAGCAGCTAACATAGTAGTGATGGTTATGTTGGTGGTCATGGTGTTGGTGTGGTGACTAAAACCTCTAGAGCCTATGGATCATGATGAGACTCTCCCCTCTCAATTCAGGGAGTTGATTGCCATGGTGGTGATGGTGGTGGTGAAGTGAGTAGTGGTATTAATGGTAATGGTGATGGTGGCCATGATTGGTGGTGATGGTGGTAGTGATGGTGATGGTGGTATTGGTGATGGTGATGGTAGAACTGATGTTCATGGGGATGGAGACGGTGGTCATGATGTTTGAGCTGTTGGTGGTACTGGTGGTGATGGAGATGGTGGTAATGAGTTGATGGGGACGGTGATGGTGGTAATAACAGGTGACGGTGTTGATGATAGTGCTGATTATGGAGGCAGCAACCCTGCGTGCAGTGGTGGTGGACGTTAATTCACCCTCTCAGACAAGGGCTCCTTTGGAGTTTCTGCAAAAAGGAGTCCTTTGTTTTCTCTGTTCCTGGGAGGTTTGATTAACTTTTTTCCAAAGGTTCTAGAAAGGAGAAGCTGGCCTTTAATTCCTCTTCCTGTATTCACTTCCATGCTGTCGACAAGAGCTGTGGCTGCCCAGGGCCAGCAGGGGAGAGACGGACCCCGTGACCATTTCCCTGAAGGCAGCCTTTGGCCACTCTGCACTGGAACACATGACCCCCGGCCTCGCCCCTGCCACATGAACCAGGTGACCGGGCCCTCGGAGGGCCCAGCCCAGTCCAAAGGGATTTGGGATTCAGTGTCCCAAACAAGGCGCTGATTAGCTGGTAATCAGGCAGCGATTAGCAGGTCGGGTCACCTGCAGTTCAGCGCCCATTGTTCCCTGCAAAGTCCTGGGATGTCTGCCACGCGGACAGCCAGCCTGAGCTTCGGAGGATGCCACTGCCTGCCGCTCTGCTGTGGAGAGCTTGATTAGGAAAATCCCCTGCCCCACTAAGCCTGTCCCCCCAGAGGAGGCAGTGCTGTGAATCCCCTGTCTGTTCACACACAAAGCATTTGGGCGAAGAACAGCCTGCTTAAGAGTCCAGTGGTGACAGGGAGGTGAGGCCCCAGGACACCCTGAAGAGCTGGAAGCAAATTAACACATTCCCATTCACGCGGGACGTCCAGCGCTTGAGTAGTGGGGCCTGGCAACCCTGGGTCCACACTGAGATTCTGCTGTGCTCTTGAAATTGACCTTGAGCGTCATGTTTAAACTCTGAGCCATGCTTACCTCCCTTTTTAAGGGGATTAATAATAATATTTTCCCTATTAGTGTTGTTTAGGATTAATTTTTTTTAAAAGAGAGACAGAGAGAGAGAGAGAGAGAGAGAATTTTTTTTAATATTTATTTATTTTTTTAGTTTTCGGCAGACACAACATCTTTGTATGTGGTGCTGAGGATCGAACCCTGGCTGCACGCATGCCAGGCAAGTGCGCTACCGCTTGAGCCGCGTCCCCAGCCCCTAGGATTAAATTTTTAAAAAATGGATGTAAAAAGATTAATATAGTCTCTGGAGTAGAGAAAGTGCCCAATAAGTGTGAGCACCCTTACCAGCAGTCAGAGTAGGATCATTATTTGAAATAGCATCATTATTTTTTATACAGTATTTATTTTAAAAACAAAAATACCCCAGGAATTTCACTTCTTAAGATGAGAGTAACCCTGGTCTTTGTAGGACCATCCTAAGGATGAGATAATTCTTGTAATGCATTCACTTCAGGCCACAGCACATAATTAGCACTCAATAAGTCATAGCAATAATTATGATAATTGTCATTCTTCTTTGCACAAAGATGGATGCAAAAGTTTATTTTATAATATATTTCATTGTATCGCAGCATATAATCATGGCAATTTAGATACAGTGTGATTTTCAACTAAAAGGGGATTAGTGAAATTATTCATGGCGTATTCATACCATTGAATACCACACAATCTTATAACCCAGGTGCCCTCAAATTACTTGGAGATCTTGTTAAAATGCAGATTCTGATTTGGTAAGTCGGGGATTTGGCCTGAGGTTCTGTATTTCTAATGAATTCCCAGGTGGTTTCTGGTTTACACACCCACTTTAAGTAAAGAGGGTACACACTTTTGTAATAAAAGCTAAAGTATATGTGGGCACTTTGATGCACAAATATAGAAAAAAAAGTGCTAGACATATTGAAGATGGGAGCTGTGTTTATTCTCCTTTCACTAAAGTGTTCTTTCTCAAAAAATTAATAATGAACACATAAAGGAAATATTTTAAAATGCAATAAATTTTGTTGATACACAAAGTTCTTCCTCTTACATCTTGTCACATGACCGGTTTTCCAGCACAGCCCTGATTTTCTCGGTGTCATACTAGGCTTTTCAGCACTCTAACTACAAGGAAATCACATTGATGCTGCTCCTTCCAGAGACTTCAATTCTCTGAGGAACAGGTGAGCCCCGGCAGAGAGAACACAGGCCAGAGTTAAGGGTCTGGAGGGGTGCAAACTGGCCAGGAGCAAGGTGGACAGCTGCTGACTTGGAGGAGCCCAGAGAGTTTCTGAAGTCCAGTTCTGGCTGCATGGAGAGGGTGTTCCAGCTAACGTGTGTGTGTGTGTGTGTGTGTGTGTGTGTGTGTGTGTGTGTCTGGGGGGGGGGGTTCTCTTCGGAGTAGGAAAGGCCCCAGGAAACTGACCACCATACAGAAGGATGGCTAGGCTGCCCTTCCACTAAGGCTGAGCTGAGGGGAGGTCCCCTGGCATAGAAGATTTGGTGGGCGCAGGAGTTTTCCTTTCTCTGAGTCTCCTCAAGAAATAACAGTGGAAAAAATAAAGAATTGTGTGTTTGAGCACAGCTTCTGTCTCATCTCTATCAGACTGTTCCTGCCACTGAGAAGCTGCTAGAAGTCTACAGGAGCACAGAGAGAATTAGACAGACCCTGAGCTGAATTCTGACCTTGCAATTTTATAGCG
This sequence comes from Callospermophilus lateralis, assembly GCF_048772815.1. NCBI lineage: Eukaryota > Metazoa > Chordata > Mammalia > Rodentia > Sciuridae > Callospermophilus > Callospermophilus lateralis. Next base: position 59,265,670 of record NC_135322.1, read on the forward strand.
AAGCTGCCATAGATTTCAGCAATGGCTCCATTTCCTTCTTGGGAAGTGAGACCAGCCAGGCAATGGTATCTTCAGAATTAAGAATTAGAGAGTTTAAGATCCTGGTCTTTGGTCAGGCACAAAGCAGGCTTCAAAGGCCAATGTGAATCATAATGGCTATTTTATCCAGTACTCCTATTCTCTTCACCCTAACCACACTTTGTACCTGTCTACAAGAATTCCCCACCTGCCTGAGATCCCTGGACTGGCCTCCATCACCTCATCCCCCATGCATCAGTGGCTGGAGAGAAACAGATGGGTATTCAAACTGGGTAGTGGCAGGAGAGTTTAGTAAGAGACTTTTCACAGAGGCAAGAGGAGGGTTTAGGAAGAGGGACGGTGACGTGAATGGGAGTTGAGGAGGTACGGCAACCCCCAGCTTGAAGCAGTTATAAGCACCAGAGGGCAACTGTGGGGAAAGGGTAGCCAGCAGCAGGACCTCTGGACTTTGGTAGGGGAACAACTAAATCATCAAAGAGGAGGGTGTGGGAGCCAGGGAATCAATAGCCTGGCTCCTTTTCCTGCCCTCCTCTGCCCAATTTGTGCTTTAGCTAAGATCTTGCTTTGGTGTGTCCTTTGATTAATTTCTCCATACTTTCTGATCTTCTCAAGCTGCTGTCTTACGTGCACCATGACATGATCATAGAATATGGCTGCATTTCCAAAGGGAACTCCAATGGAAACGGCTCTGCCTGGTCTACAGCCCAGATATTAAACATAAAATGCAACACCATGAAAATAGTTTTGAAACTACTCTGGAAAGGACCATTTCAGGACCTTACCCCAAAATGTCAGTCATTCTATTACTTGGTCTTCCTGCCCTCAAGAATCTTATAATAGACTTAGGAAGAGACTCTACATGTAAACAGGTACCATGGAGCTCACTGAAAGATATCCAAAAGAATCTGACTTGGAAGGAGAAGACTTCTCCCCAGGATGTATGGACCCAGAAGAGATCAGCCTTTTGGTGGAATCCAAAGGGAAGTCAGATGGCAACAGAAGCTGTTACTGTTGTCTGCCAAGGTCATCTCCTGGAGTTTCAGAGGAGGATGCAATTGGAGGATAGTGAACCTGGAGGGACAGTGGAACATTCCAGCAATCTTGTCAATTCAAGTCTGTCATGAAGCCTTCCAGACAACATACCCTGCCAGGTTCCTTCTTTGGAACTCACACACCTTTCCCTAAGCATCTGACACTCATGACCTTATATGGACTGCTCTTGTGCAAATCACATCCAGAGTGGATTGTCAGGTCCTGAAGTTAAGGAGGTGATATGAAGAGTGGGGACCACCCTGTGCTTTTAAATAGCTAAGACAACATCCTTTGCCTTGTCCTGGACACTCAGAGAAAGCCATGAATAAATAGGTTGATGATTCTTCATTATGCTTCTGTTTCATCCCCCGCCATGCTGCAAATACAACTCTCCTCCACTACACCCCCCAAAAGGAAGCAGAACTATGTGAGCACCTTCCACGGGCCATTGACTTGTAGAAGTTCATACACATTACAAGGGTGTTTCTCCAACTTCATTATTCTCAGAATCATTTTAAAGTTATGAATGGCTTACTCTTGTAAGGATGATTTTTTTTTTTTTTTACGAATGTAGAAAATAGAAGATAAAATTCTGCCTAGCACATATGAGGCCATGGGTTCAATTCCCAATACCACCAAAAAAGAAAATTTAACTTCCGAATGCTTATTGTTCCTATGAAACTATAAAATAAAATAAATTAATAAATTGAATGCAAGCAAAGCTCCACCATATTTAAAATTCAGCCCAACACTTTTAATTAAATGTGGCTGATGATATGGTTTTGAGGAAACTGGCTCAAAGTAATGTAAGCAGCACCAAGTGTCACAGTACAGGTGTAATTCGATACACCAGCCCATACCTGTGCGGTGATTCAGGTATTCCACAAGGGCTCTCCACTTATTCTGGGTGCTGTGAAGTCACTTGGCACTAAATTGACAGGAGCACATCATTTTTCATTCGCATCTCCTTTGTCCTTTCCTCATTAGCAGAGTCAATCAAATTAGATCGTGCCAACTTGCTGGCAATCACTAGCATTAACATGTGGTGACAGTTTTAAGTATAAAGGGTCATCTAGATGACCCACAGTAAGCTTTATCAATTTCACTTGACATTTCCACTGATATGGGAGCTGCTAGGGTTTGGATCTGCAGTGTCCCCCAGACTCACATGCTCCAGTCTTGGTGGCAGGTCTGTGGTGCTATTGGCAGGTGGTGGAAGCCTTGAGAGGTGGGCCTAGTGGGAGACAGCTATATGACTGGGTGTGTGCCCTCCAAGGTAATCTGGGAACCCAGCTCCTCCTTCTCTCTCTGCGGCCTGGGCACTGAGAGATGAGCATCTTGGCTCTGCCAGGAGCTCTCCACCATGATGTTCTACCTCACCATGGGCTCAGAGCCACGGGGACAAGTGACTATGGACTGAAACCTCTCAAACTGTGATAAATAAATAAGCTGTGGATCTCAAGTATTTTGTCAAAGCAATGGAATTCTGACTAACATAAGAACCCAAAATTCAAATGTTCTAGTAGAGAAGGCCGTTTCCCCATCTGTCCTTGGAATATGCAAATAGCACTGGTATAGGCACTTTGAGTCCCACAGATGGGGTGAGGTGGACATTGTGATGTTTGCTGTATGAGGACTCTGATGCTCAAAGTGGGGGGTGGGCGTGTATGCAGGTGCAGCCACCTAGCAGGTGATACAGCGAGACTGTGATCCTAGGCTGTATGCCACTACACCCAGTTTTTGATTGATGGAACTCATCTTCCTGGGCGGTTAACGCTGTGTTGATACATAGCGGTGGTGAGGGAGGACGGAAGGAAAGTTTAAGAAGACACAGAAGGAACAGGGAGCAGAATGCTCTGCACTGGAGATGGCCACATAATTCTAATCTATGGGTGCTCTGTTGGTTTAGGTGCCGTGGGGATCAAGAGCGGTGGGAAGTCCAGAGCCACCTGGAAGCTGGCGAGCCATGCAGTGCAGGCTTGCCTCCAGGTAAGGCCATTCTGGGCACCCTCACCTCAGGCTTGACTACCATCATCCCTCGTGAGTTGAAATATTCAAAAACAGAGTTCTGACTTGCTCCTGGTGGCTGGCATTTGCTGCTTCCTGCTCGGAGCCTGAAGCTGAGCATTTCCCCCCAGAAGCCTTTGTGTCAGTCTCAAGGGCTTGGAAGCTCTGTGGGAATGGTGACTGCAGCTCACTCCACTTTCCATCCACAAAGCTGGAGTCCTCTCAGTCTTCAGGAACAAACAGAGGCCCTGGAAGACATGTCAGCAACCCATTTCCTACTGCCATGGTGCGGTGTCGCCCCTCCCTTCAACTCAAAGTTGTGAGAACGTAGGAAAACCAAGGACTTAGTTAACAAACAGGCCCGTGGGTTGAACTGTCACTCACCGGGTCCAGCAAGCTAGTGCTCAATGCAAATTTTCCATAGCTTGCATTTCCCTACCATACAAAAATATCTCCTAGTAAAATCTCACTTTTCCTACAGCAAAGTTAACTTTTTGTTATTTTAGAATGGCAAATTGAATCACAGGAAATTTCAGGAATCATACCCATACACAAACACGCACACACACACACACAAAAAAAAAAAAACACACTCAACACACAGAGAGACCATGCACCACACACATTTTAGGTACTGCCACAACTAAAGTCCTTTCTGCCTTACATATAGTTTGAGGACAATGAAACCATTCAGTCATCGCCCAGAATGATAATTATCCTTTTGGACACATGACCTCATATTCTCAATCTATTAAGCACACAAAATCTGAAAATGAGTGGTATTAGTGATTCTACTGAAATGGATATAAGGGAACTGAAATAAAATAAAGCCAGCTTTAGCTCCGTAATCCCTGAAGGCATAAGTGCTAAGATGGGTGACTTAGGACACTAAGAAAAGAAAAGAAAAAAAAAAAGTACAAAGAAAAATAAAATGTGGATGTGGCTTTGTACTAGACGTCTCGTCTTCCTTACTTTGGGTCACATCAGCTGGTGGTGGGGGTCGGTTCATGTGCGATTAACAACTGCGATGACCTAGGACAAAATTCCAGGATAAAGTGATTGGTTCCCTCTTCTCCCTCCAAGCTTTCTTTTATCTTTCTTTTTCTTTTCTTTTCTTTTTTTCTTTTTTTTGTTTTGTTTTCGTTAGAATCTTAGACAGCCATTGACATGTTTCTGTTGGCTGGGGCTGGGGCTCAGTGGTAGAGCGCTTGCCTAGCATGTGTGAGGCCCTGGGTTTGATTCTCAAAACCACATATAAACAAATAGATGGGTAAAGATAACTAAATGGATAAAGATAACTAATAAAAAATTTTTTAAAAAGGAAATGGAATAGTTACTACCTACACCACCCAAAATGACTCCTCCCATCAGGATCACCTTCGTGTGGAGGGCGACCTCATTCGGAGTTTTAGAACTCCCTTTCTCCAGAAACTTGGGTGCAGGTTGGATAAATGTGGGAGTGTGCAAGGTTGTGTGGCCATACAGTGATTTTCTCACATTCTGTCTACTGATAGAGACCCGTGAGTGACCCAGGGCACAGCAGAGGTACTTAGCATCTCTTCAATTTAGGGTTGGCACCCCCCTTTCCGGAGAAATTTTAGGGCGAAAAGGGGCTGTGTATCCTACTCTTTATATGAATCTTAACCTCATGTCCTGGACCCCTGGATGGTGGGGTCCATCCACGGTTCCAAAAGTCAATGTTACAATCTACCCTTTGAAAGACAAGAAGTAGATTCTCAGACAAATGAAAACCTTGGGCAGGCCCCAGAAGTTCTCAAGTGGGAATGCTGATCCAGTGTCTCCATGCCCTTGTCTTTTAACCCTTTTACTCCCCTACCCTGGCCCCTGGAGGCTCACATTAAAAATTCTTCAGAGCAGGAAACCTGGTTGATGGATTAATCAATCAACCAACAAGTATTTATTGAGAGCACCTCATTTTTACTCAGTACATGCTGACTGGAGAGGATGGTACAGTGACAGGTAATGGAGGACTCTTCAAAGTCAGATAGAGGACTGGAAACCAATACTCAGCACGCCACGCATTCATCCAACAGGTTGCGATCGGATCCCACACGTGAACTCTGCAGTGCTCTGAGGAACCGGAAGAGGCGATAGATCAGATTCTTGCTCCATGGAGCTTAGTGTCTAGCACAGTCACGATATTTTTGAGAGCTCAAGATGAAAGTTGTAGCTTATGGTGGTCAAAGAAAAGAGGAAATTTTAAATTATTTTAGGCTTTTGGGGCCTGGGGAGGGGGTATATTCAGTCCCCATCCGGGAAATCTGAATCTGATGGTAGCAGACAAGACAGACTGAAGGATCTACAGAGTTAAGTAGCGTCCCCTCAGAATTCATCTCCTCTCAGAACCTCAGAATGTGACCTTCCAGGGAAATGGGCTTTTTTGCCGCTGTGATTGATTTAAGATGAGGTTATGCTGGTTTGGGGCCCTCAACCCAATGACTGGTGTCAGACTTGGGAAGACAGACACAGACAGGTAAAAAGCAAATGGAGATGGAGCCAGAGACGGAGGTGATGAAACCACCAGCCAAGGAGCACTGAGTCTTTCTGGACACCAGGAGCTGGGGAGGGGCAAGGAGAAGACTTTTACCCCGGGGCCTCTAGCCAGAGCAGTGCTCTGTCAATACCTTGATTTCAGCCCCAGTAAGTGGGGTTTTGAGCCACCCAATTTGTTTCAGCAGAAAATGAAATCCAGGGACAACTGGCCAGAGGCAAGGAGGAGACCAGGCTAAGGGGTGGGTGAGTCCTGACCTAGCCCGAGGGCTCGGAGAGACGGGAATGAAGGTCTTTTTGTGCAAGGTGATGGCTGAAGTTCCTGCCCGAGGACACAGGGTCTCTGTCCCCAGCTTGTTTTCTGATGAACTGGCCACCTCAGGGAGCTTGGAATAAACAACTGCTGAGCTTCTGAAGGCATGCCGGGGCTGGGGGCAGGGTGAACACAAGGAGCAAGAGGAAAGGTGGGGAGTTGTGCCAATCTTCACCTCCACAGTTTTGCATCCTGTTGGCCTCCTGCAGACCTCTGAGGCACTCGCCCTGCAAGTCGAGAAAACAAAGGAACTCTAGTGCAGGGAGCTATGGGCAATGACAGAAGCCACTGAAGAAGTGGGAACTGTACAGAGAAAGTGACTGTCCCTGGCTATGGGTGGTCTGGTGCTTTGTAGACAAGGTGACCCTAGACAGACGCCTGAGGAACCCAATAAGTGCTGGATGGTAGATAAGGACAGAGGTAGAGGGGAGAAGCAGAGACTCCTGTTGTGTCTCAGCCCTCCCTGGGGGGACACCTTGCCTAACCCCAGCGCCTCCAGCAGCTCCCCAAGGAACATGGGACTGTTGAGTAATAGACTGAATGGACAGACTAAATGACCCAGAAGCCAAGAAAGGAGATAAGGGACACCATCAAAGGTCAGGAAGAGGCTGATCAGGTGGTGGAGCCCTGGAGGGACCAGAATGTAGAAAACCAGTTGTGGGTCTATGAGGAGTGTTGGGAGGAAGACTGTCTGCAGACGGAGGACAAGGAAATTTGAGGATGCTGGGGACAAGAGTTGCACAGTGTCGTTCAGGTGGAAGGGCACATTGCAATCAGCCCTGTGATTTTAGCACCTGTTCTATGCTGGTCACTGTATCAGCCATTTTCAAGTACATTTTCTCATCCTCTGAAATCTGGGTTCATGTGACATGTTAGCTTCAGAAAGAAGTGGTGGGTTTTCTACTAATCATGGGGACAGAGTAGATGGAAAACTCTTACAAGCAAGTGAGTTGAAGGGGGTCTCCCCTCCTTCGCTAAATATCCATGGGGTACTTCCTTTGTGCTGGATAACCCACTGAGGGTCTCAGATGCATTATCTAATGAGAACCTTATAGCCACCTAGAATGTTCTGTCTTGATCCTCTTCTTGGAGATGTGGCAAGTGAATCTCTGTGGGCAGCTTAGGCAAAATATTTCAACATGAAAGTAGTTATGGCTGAAACCACAATTCAAAGCTTCGTGTTTCTGGATAAGCAACTATATATTTCCTCAGTTTCCTCAGTTTCTTCTCCTGGATAGTTTTTCCTCCTATCATAGTTGAAGCATGAACAGAGTACTCCATACATGGCAGCTCTTGTTTTTATTATTTCCTTTTCCCCTTTGGAACAAGGACATTTTGGGCCTTGCTACACCCTCACCCCTCTTCCAACATCCTCCATGGCTCTTTGGAGTTGAAGACTTCTGGAGACCAAGAGCAGGTGCCAGAAGCATTAGGAAATCGACTCCATCCACAGCCGGTGGCCCGAGATGTCTGCTGCGCGCTCCCAGAGCAGAAGCCAGGTTTGGGATGCAACCTAAATACAGAACAGGACCAAAAAGCAAAGGAAGTTTCCAAAAGGGATAATGCAACCCGAGACAATAGGTTCACGGATCAATAAGAAACCTTTAATGGCCCATGATGAGCTAGACTGGGGGACGGTCCTCTCTGTAAAAGGAAAATAAAATGGATCAATAAGAGACGAAAACTGATATTAAATGGCTGAGATTCTCTCCCTGCTATCAGGTGCTCCTTTCCAAGCTGGTTAGACTTTTTCATTCCCTTCCTCCCTCTTGATGAGATCCTAAGGCTCTGGCCTAAGAGAACCAGGCCTTCAAATAGGCCCTGGACAAAGGGCAACAGCAAAACCATGGGTCACCTCTAGCTGCGCTGGTTATTGGTTACCGTGATGAGGGGTAATTTGCTTAATGCAACAATCTCAGTGTAGGGAAATGCGTTTTCCTAAACTCAACCCATGATCCTCATTCTCCAGTCTATGTATACCTCTATGTCCATAGTATGGTGGATCTTAGAGTTTTCTAGTGTGTTTGAAAGCTTCATCTACTAGATATGTGATCTTGGGCAAATCATTTAACTTCTCTGGGCCTCAGTTTCTTTCTAAACATGTTAGGGTTGTGGTGAAATAACATCAATGGCCATTGTCATCTTCTTATCACCACCACTACCCCCTTCCATAAAGCCACATATGCTTTTGGTCATACTGACACCCCCAACCAAATATCAGTATGACCAAAAGCATATGTGGCTTTATGGAAGGGGGAGCTTAAGGCTCAGAAAGGCCATAACTAATTAGCTAGGTGGTCTTGAGCAAGTCAGGAATCGTCTCTGATCTACATGAGATTCATCATCGACTTAGGATGGCAATGTGTCTTCTTGTCACTATAAGGACTGGGAGAGGCTGGTAAGGCCCTCCTTACCAGGGTTTATGGTTTGTGCCTAATGAGTACTCAACAAAGGTCCTTACTGCCCTACCCCACCAACTCCATTCCGTGACTGGTCCCCCAGCAGAACGCTTAGGCTGACATCTTAATGAGCCCATGCTGACAAGAAAAAGAATTTAGGGAGGGAAGGAGGATGGACAGTCACATCGTCTGGCTCTGCATGAAACTGGAAAGTGTCCAGGTGAGAGAGAACCTCCTAGTATTGCTGTCCTTGTTTCTCCTGCCCCAGTGCAGAGCATCTGGCTCCACCCTTGACCTTCCGTATGGCTATGGGCAATGCAAAGGGATAAAGGCTTCTCATTTTGAACTTTGAGCTTCTTCCAACCCAGAGAACTGAGGGACTAGGGGCATCCTATCCCTACACCAAGCCTTTCCATTCCTACTTAGCTGGTAAGAATTCTGAGAGCCCTTCATGGTTTAGGATAGTAGGGACCATGATCCAGATGACCCCCTATGATGGGTGTTGACTGCCCCTATTCTGTGCAAGCATAGTGCCGGATAGCAGAGACTGTGGAATAAATAAAACATAATCCTTACCCTTAGGGCTTGCTTTCACTTTCAGTAATCATTGATATCATACCATGGCTCGCTTGCTACAGCTAGCATTCTGCCTTCTGGAGAAACCTCTTGAGGATTGGCTATTTCATTCTATGGCTTTTGAACAACTACTTAATGTTATTTCTTCCACAACCCATAACCTGAACCCCTAATCCTTCCCCTCTCTCTCTTCCCTTGCCACTCCCAGTCTGTTACCTCCTCACTGTCCCCCTCTGGCTCTTGTTCTGCCACATCTTCTTCATCTTGCACTTGGATTCTTTCCCTGCATGTCATCCCTGCTGCTCATTGGCCACTGTCCCCCGTGGAGAGGGGGGACATTCTCTTTCTACAGCTCCTTTTTATCTCTACTCTGAATAAATGCATAGGTAAGAGTCTGGGTGCCCAACTCACCTCTTCCCCAGGAAGGGATGACACTGGGCTGACGACCTGATGTACTGTGGGTGGCCTGCAGTGCGGCTGCGGGGGGCAGATTCAGTTTGCCAAAACAAAAATACAACAACAACAACAACAACAACAAAATGTTTGACCTTTTCTCCTTCTACCACAGGAATTCTTCATTCTTCAAGGTAATTTAAGGTTAGGGTGAGGGTTAGGGACAGAGTGAGGCTTAGGGTTGTTAATTCCGCCATCTTGGTTGTTCTTAACTGGTTTCTCTGTGCTCTCTTCTCTGTTTGGGGTTCTTCCTTGGAAACTGTGTCTTCAGTTAAGAGCTTCCTTTGGGAACATAAAGGAATCCTCTGCATGTTGATTCCTTTCTCCTTTACCTTTCTCTCCTTGACATACTGTGATTCCTTGGAATGGGGACACAGAATGACATTTGTTGAATGCCTCTATAAATGAGATGTTAAGCAATTATCCACGGATGTATCATACAGAAGTGAGGAGCCACAAGGAACCTGAGATGCAGAAAGCTTAGCCATGTGTTATAGATCACACATAACTAAGTGACAGGTCTCTGGGGCTCTGTGCTCTCTGTCCCTAGAAACACACACATGTGTGACATATGGGAGCATACGCAAACACCGTCAGCTGGGTTTGAGTGACATGCATTATGGAAAACGTTTGTTTGATCATCTCTCATTCCTGATTTTCCCTGAAGAGTTTTGTGCTGGCTTTAGACTTGCTGTCTTCCAAGGGAGCATGTGAGCAAAGCTGTCCCAGGAAAAGGATTTCCAGCATTTGGGCACATCTAGGGTAGAACCTAGAGCCAGAGGTCCTCAGTTCAAATCCCAGCTCTTTTTGTCTGGTGACCTCAGGCTAGAAGAATGACAGGAGCACCTTCCTCATAGGGGTCACCTCTTTCACTTTCCGTCCCTTCCTGGGACCCAAGGTGAGGGATGTGGATCACTACGTCTAAATCATGTAGACCTTGCTGTGCCCTGGAGAGTACCCTGTAGCTGGCCACTGTTGATTCCACTCCCTGGGATCATGTTGGCCCTACCCCTCGTTAGCTATAGGACCCTCGGATAAATCTCTTAGTACTTCCAATTTCCTCTTTCCTGTTGGTAATGCAGAAACCATGTGCCACAGGTGGAGGCTTTGCTGTGAGCCCCTGGTGAGACAGCCAGGTGACGCTGACTCAGGAACTTGACTGTTTCCTTGTCAACACACAACACCTCCTTTCCTGTAGTGGAAGAGAACCCAGGGCACTCTTGTCCTTTTAGGATCCACATAAGAGACAAGGAGAAGGAAACAGGGAACGGACAGACTCTGGGGTAGATCTGGTTGAGGATGAGCCTCATGGGACCAGTTTCCACCACAGGGCAGTCTGGCCTGAGTAATCAACGGAAGTCCACCCCACCCCTTCCCCACATGGTCCCCAAAGCTTTTAGGTAAGTAAGTGTCCTCTTTCAGGGAGACAGTGAGGATGTCAAAGGTGAGTCATGTCTGCACTGGGCTCTCTCTGAGTCACTCTGGAGCCCAGTGGTGCCTGGAAGAAAACACCTCTGATCAATAGCCCACTTCCAGATCTCGTTAGTGTTTTGGACAGCTCAGTGCTCTTTGGGAAGGCAGCGTCGTCGGGTGTGCCTGCGTTTTTGGAGACAGAAATGGAAGAGGCCATCCTTTGAGCTTTGATCTGAGCACACCATGGGTCCTCTGAGAGATGTCTCTCCTCCAAAAGCCGTGAGGAGCACTGTTGTCACCTCCATGAGACACACGTTCCCTCGGATATCTGGAAGTTAGTCTCTCCCTGTCCTATGCTGTTGGACTCTCTCTGGGGCATCAGGAGCTTGATACCTGTGTTCTTCCCCAAACTCTGCTCCTGTCACCTTCACCGTCACCAAGTTCTGCCAACATCATCTCTTGAATTTCTACATGCGTTTTCGTCACTACCTGACCGAGACCCGCTACAGGAATCGCGGGGCCTCCCAGCAGCCAGAGTGAGCTTTGTGAAACAGAGGGTGAGGGTCCCTCCCTGTCAACGCCAAGTCCCCTCAATAGCTTGCCCTTGCTCCTTGACCTGTTTCATGCCACTTAACATCCTTAGGTCCCGTCTACCTCACAAAATCATTCTTCTCACTGCACCCCCCACTCTCTCTCACAGCTCTCCAGGCCCCTTCTGCCTGCCCCCAAATATACCAAGATTTTGTATACCAGTGGGCTTCGTCTCTGATGCTCCCATAGCCTGGACCACTGCCCCCGCCCCTTTGCAAAGCTGGTTATTTTATTTGGAAGGTTGGAGTTCCTCTTTGTTCATGCCATGGTGGGCTTGCACACCCATGGGTGTAGGTGGGTGAATGGAGGAAGGGTGTTTTAAAGCTTGGGTGCATCTTGGGAAACCCTTCCACGGCTCCCCGGGCCCCCTTGGATGCAGCTCCAGCTCAAGGTGGTTTGCAAAGCTCTGAGCAGATTCCACTTCATCTCTGAGCTTCCTCTCTCGTTTCATTTCCCTGCTCCCTCCGCTGACCCATGTGTGGTATGTGCGCACGTCCACATGCACTGGCCCCTTTAGTCCTGAGTTGCATTTCTCATTTTCTCTACCTCACTGACCTCCAGATCATTTCCTATGACACGCTCTCCAGAGAGTCTTCTCGGAGCCTCTGACCATCCCCGCAAGTGGAATAACCTCCCTTTTTCTTCTCTGCATTTTAGCCTAAACCTGGACCCTCCTAAGGGCAGAACTCTTGGCTGTCTTTTGGGTAATGGGTGGAAAAATGGCGGATTTATCTTTTAAATTCCTGCCTTTTATGATCTACACAGTACCTAAAACGTTATCACACCCTTGCATATTTATTGATTTTATAAGAGTAAATATTAATATAGGTAGGGGGTATGGGCTCAAAAATGTATAAGAGTGCACGGACAGCAAAGCTTGGCGAGCAGAATGATGTAATAACTACCCTTCACACCACATCACACTCATCTGGATCTTCTCCATCTTTTCCAAGACCTGCTTTAAAGGAACTTCCAAGAGGAGAAACACCATACGGAGTTCTGTTCTCCAAAGATGAGGTGGGAGGTGGTTTTGGATGGGTCACCAAAGGGAAGGGCACTGAGTCCCACTGAGAACTAAATTGCCTCTTCAATTCTCTTTCCTTGTCCTCATTGGTGTAGAAGTTGTTCTGGGTCAGGTGTCAGTGTGTAGCTGACACTTCTGGGAACCAGATGCTGGTTTCCCTTTACATCAGAGGGAACAGCCTCTGGCTCAGGTCCCTGGAGAAGGTGTTTCATCCAGCCACAACCCAACTATTGGGCTTTATTTTTATTCCTTTTCTTCCATTTGTAGTAAGAAACACTCTTTCCCCCCCTGCCGCCCCTTGCTAACTGTGAAAAGTTTCTTAAAATAAATTTACTTATAAAGAGTGAATACATTTTTTAAAAAATTAAGTGGATTAAATACATGTGAAACTCGAGGAAGGCCATCGCATGTATGTTTGGGAAACATTAGAATAGCATAAACAACCTGACCTTTAAAATAGGAAGACCCTGCCAGATGTTTGGCTCTGGCAGTGACTGTACATGTGACCACTGGCAAGTTATTCTTTGAATCTGACGGTAAAATACGAGCAAGAGAATTAATCTTGTGGGTTTTGTTGAAGATGAGCATGAATGTATTTAAAGGCACTTCCAACGCCTCTCCCCAGTCATGTGCCTGTGCAACAGAATGGGTGCTAGTGGAGTCAACCTGGATCAAGGAGCCTAGATCCTTCTGGAATGTCCCAGCCCTCTTAGCTGGAAGGAACTAGCTCTGGAGAGGCCCATTCTTGTTCACCAGGGTTCCATTTCACACCCAGTTGACATTTACCCAGGAGACCTAAGACAGCTAATGAGCCTGGCTTCGTCCCTTAACTCTGATTAGTGTGAGAAGGGAATGGAATGTGGCTGGGACCTGGCCTTATTCTGTGGCTCTGCTGAAATCCGTTGGAATTTGACTGCACAGCATGAGTAGTCCCCAAGGAATGTCTGTCTTGGAACTAGATGAGTTCCCCATGCAAAGAAGTACTTCAGACCAGAGATGACCACCTGACTCAGGGGTCCCCGTTTCTTGACTTCCTATGAAACATCATGTTCTTCATCCTGAAAACAAAGAGACATCTGAAGGGCCTCGGGAAGCCGGCTCTGGGGGGGTGCTTCTGGAAGCCACGTGTAAGACATGCAGGTAGGACCACCAGCCACCACCCAGCTGTGGCCCCGTCCAGCACTTACAAACACAGCTGCTGCCCATTGATTTTATAATGAAATCCGTGTTTTGTTTTTAAGAAGCCCAACCTCCCAACACCTTTTGAAAAAAATAAACAAATGAACTTCTCCTGTCCACAGGGCCCCCTCTGCTTTTAGTAGTCTAGCCCCAGCATTTCTTCCATGAGGGTCGCGTTTGAAAAGGGTCTAAGTGGGAGCTTCCTTCTTCCCGAGGTGGGGCACCTCTTCTGGGGCACTCTGTGTCCAAACAAGACACGGGGAACAGCTGAGATTCAAAAGAAGGGGACTCCTTCTCTTGCCACAAACAGTGGCAGGTATGCACAGGGACAGACGGAAGGGTTGGCGGCTGCTGCTAGAGAGGACGGTGAGGCTGGCACACATACACACTCGGATTCAGGGAGAGAGAATCACTTCTGAAAAGCACGGGTTCGGCACTAGCACTGGTGGTGTGAAGTTGGTGGACCCTCCATCAGAGCCCCCAGGGTGAAGGCCTCAGGGTCACCCGTTGGAGAAAAATGAAAGCTCAAATGACTTCAGGTCAAATGTCTGGCTTACTTAACTTTTGTGTAAGCAAAAATAAAACGTTGTGCGTGCGTGCGTGCGTGCGTGCGTGTGTGTGTGTTTGCGCGTGCGTACGTGCGTGCGCGCTTGCACGTGCATTCCACACCCAGCCACAGCAGAAAGAGGGTTTGGCGGGGAGGGGAAGGTTAGCTTGGACTTTGCATTCAGACCTGTGATGACCTGCTCTTGGTGCACCGTGTCTCCTGCCTCTAACCCTTTGCCCAGATCACCCCGTGCATGACACACCTGCCTCGTACATAAGACTGTGACTTCTCTTTCTTTTACGGAACAGATCAGTATCCACCCACTTCAACCCTTCCTAACGATTGTTCTGGGGACAGCCATCTAGCATTCTTGATACTTCTCTATTCTGAGAGATGTTGGAGGGCGGATGGAATTTGCCGGATGGTAGGTGAAGCCACAAAAAGGAAAGGACTGGGCAAATTTTCAGATCTAGAAAGGAGCAGGGCATGTGGCTGCCCAGCAGGCCTTCTTTTCTGCTTCTGCCTCATGGAGGGAGGTTTCTGTGGGACTGTGGGATGAGATGAGATGAGATGGGCCTTATAAGGAAAAATGAGTGCTGCACCCAGAGGCTAAAACGTTGAGAAAGCATTTGAGAATAAGGTGACAACATAAAGAAAATGTTTACGTTTGAAGATTTATGTGTGGTTTAACTTGGTTTTGGCAGAGAGGATAAGCGCTAAAATGATCGTAACACATTTCAGTATCCTTAGCAATGATTTCTCCTTATTACCTGCTCAAGGCCGCGTCTGTCAGAATGTAGCCAACATCAGTTAACCAAAGGAGAGAGAGAGGATTTTCTGTGTAAGTCAATACATGCATAACTTCATTCATCAAACACAAACAGAGCCATGGCTTTACAGCACTGCATCTCCTAGAGCAGTAAGTATTTTTCTACTTGCAGAAACCAGATTCAATACAACCCCCATTGAAACTACCAGTGTGTCCTTTTTTTTTTTTTTCTGTACAAATGGAAAAGCTCATCCTAAAATTCATGTGGAATTGCAAATGAAATGAATTGACAAAATCTTGCCAAAGAATTACAAAATTGGAGGACTCGGACTTCTGATATTGTGTGGTACTGGCATAAAGATATAAATCAATGAGATAAAATTGATAATCCAGAAATAAACCGAGGCACCCAGGAGCAATCTTCAACAAGGTTACTGAGATTATTCAATGGAGAAGGAATAGTCTTTTCAAAAATTGGTACTAAGGCAACCAGATGTCCATCACAAAAAGAATAAATTTGGATCCCCTACCTCACACCATATACTACCCCCCTCTCAACTCAAAATAAATCAAAAACCTCAATATAAGAGCTAAAGCCATAACATTCTCAGAAAAAAAGGTATAAATATTTATAACCTTGAATCATGTTTTTTTTTAATGTGAGAACAAAATCACAGAAGAAAAGAAAAAAGATACACTGTGCTTTATCAAAATTAAAAACTTTGAGCATATCAAGAATGTGAGAAATGCAGGCCACAGGTGGGAGAAAATACTTGAAAATCATGCATCTGGTAAGAGCCAAAATTCAGATCTATGAAGGACTCTTACAACTCAACAATAACATGACAAACATCCCAATTAAAATATACAGAAAGAAATTAGACATTGTTCTAAAGAAAATGTACCAATGACTACTAATAAACACATAAAAAGATACTGAGCATCATTAATCATTAGGAAAATGCAAATTAAATTCAAATTGTGATATTCTCCATACACTAGGATGGCCATTAAAAAATAAATAAAAGGGGGAAATGAAAATGGCAGATGTTAGCGAGGAATAGAAAAATTGGTCCGCCATTCATTGCTGATGGGAATAGGAGATGAAGCGGACAATGTGGGAGGCATTTTGTCAGTTCTCAAAATTTCAAAAACAAATTAGTTGTGACCCACCAATTCTAATCCTAATAATATAACTCCCCAAAAAAATTTTTTTTAAAGTTTGAATAAAACTTATAGACAAATGTTCATAGCAGCATTATTCATTACACTCAGCAAAAAGGAACAGCTCGAAGGTTCATCAATTACTGAATGAATATACAAAATCAGGAATATACAGACAATGAAATATTACATAGCTGTGAAAGAGATGAAGTACTGGTATACTATATTTCAATGAATCTTGGAAACATTATGGTGAGTGAAAAAAAGCCAAACACAAAAGCCATATATGTCTGAATCCATTCATACTAAATGTTTACAATTGGCAAATCCATGCAAACAGAAATAGTGTAGTCATTGCCAGAGGGTGTAGGGGAGAGAGAAATTGGGAGTATGTGAATTCTTTGTTGGGAAGGGGCTATAGAGATATTCTGAATATTGGTGATGATTGCATGACATAGAAAATATACTAAAACATGAAGTTATACACTCCAAAATGTCTAAAATAGACTATTTTATAGATGTAAAATTTTGTACAAAAAATGAGAACAAATCCTGATTTGGAAAGGTGAGCTATCAGCTGTGTGCAAGGTCTTTGTGTTTGGGGAGAAGATTTATAGAAGTCTCTGGTTGACAATCTGTCACAAAGCAGTGCCCATGGGGGAGGTAAGCAAGTGGTGCCGATGGCACACTTGGCCTTGGGTGGCTTTTGGGTGGCTCTTGGGTCCTCCTCAGCACACACCAGTTTGCTTTGCTTCTGTGCTTCTCCATGGCAGACACCATCTTTTATTTAGTTCAATAAAGATGTATTAAGTGCCCACTTCATGGTTGGCAGTAGTTATACAGAAATCATGATAATGACATTATCATAAAAGCCACAATAATAAAAGTGGTAGAAGCTAATGCAGATTGGGAGATGACTCTATGCCCACCTTTCTCTAGGTACTTTGTCTATGTTGGTCCATTTTATGCTCAAAACAACCTTATAATATAGTTATTATTCTTTTTATTATTTCCATTTTATAGGTGAGGGAATTGAGAGGTCAAGGTTCTGGTCCGAGGTCCTGCTGATGATAAGTGCCGTGTGAAGATCTCAATTCCAGCGACCTGAGTCCAGACCACAAGAACCTGCTCCTGAGGCTGTTCCTTTAATTAGGTCCCCTAGCACTCCACTCCTGGCTCCTCAGACAGAGACAGCAAACAAGTATGTGAGCACAAGAATGTGACACAGGCATCCTCTTGCACCATCAATTGAATGGAGGTCGGCTGCTTTATCATTGTAGACATGAAGTGCCACCTTTCTCTTTAATTCATCATGCTTATAATCTCACACCACTAGAAAGCAAGTTCCATGAGGACAAGGACTCCTTTCTCCCTGTTTCCCTTCTGTTAACTACTGTGTCTCCAGCATCCAAGACGGTGGATATGTAAAAATCAATGTGTCCTGCATGCTTACTGTACATGAGGCACTGATTGGAGTGAGCTTTGTCTTTTATCACAGTCTAGCAAGGAAGGTGGTATTATATCCTTGAATAGAGAGAGAGATTGAGGCATGGAGAAAATCAATAAGTCACCCCAGGTCCATTCAACCTGAAATTGGTAGAGCCAGAACCCAATCCCAGGCCATTTGCTGTCTAAACATCTCTCTTCAATCATAACTCTTTAGCTAAATTGTGAACATGGACGCAAATTTTACAAGCACTTGAGTTGAACTCAAGCTCTTGCAAAATTTGCGTCCATGTTCACAATTCATAGCGGAATGTGACATGCATTGTCACATTCCGCTATGAAACTGCCAAAATTATGGTAGTTTGAGACTATGTCCCCGGGGGAACACATTTACTGTGTCCACGGCATGGAACTGGGTGAAATGTCAGTGAAGTTTCCAACCAGGGCATCTGGAGTATTCAAAACAGGGTTGTCGAACGCCTGATCGACATCTCCATCTCTGTGTGCAGTCACGGAATTGTTTCCCTTGGGGTGGGCAACTTTCCACTTCAAGAAGGGAAAGGTCTTCTTAGTTTGGTTTCTAGGCTCCTGAATGCACCGGCAGGAGGCTCTGAGGCCCTGCTGGAATGGAGGCTCTTTGCTGCTCACTGCTCCCCATGTCCCATGGTACAGGCTTCAGTGACAGGACATAGCCTCATGGCCTGCTTGGGGTGTTGGAAGAAGAAGCCAGGAGAGTGGGGTGTATATACATAAGTGTCGAAGGGTCTAGAATCTTGATGTGTTTCTGTAAAAATGGGCAAATTTTTGTTTTCTGCCTTACTCTGTTGCAGCTTCTTCGATACTCCTGCCTTGGTATTTCAAAGGCACGACAGAGCCCAGGCCGGAGCTCAGACTTACAGGGTTTAAGTCCAAGCTTCACTTGGTATTTGGACAAATTAATAGATCTGCTGGGCCTTCATTCTCTCCTCTGTTGAAAAGGGTAGATAAACCTGACAATTGCACACACCGTAAAATTATTCAGTATGTAAATATCTCCATTTCCGATGTCTAACTACAGAAATATAAACTTCATAAGGGAAGACGTATGGCCCGCACTGCTCACAGTAAGTCTGTATTTTTTGTACCCAAAATGACAGTCAGTCTAGAAGAGGCACTAACTACATTTTTTTTTTTTTTTCTGAATGCGCCATCTCATTTATTTGAACATGGTTAGCCAGAAAAGCTGACAGGTTGATGACGGTCAGATCTCCTGCATTTGCTGGGGTGACCATCTTTGTCTAGCTTATTTCGGGCCCCAGGCAGACAGGTCTTCTGAGTTCATGCTTATTCTTCCTTCACTCTCTTGGTTCCAGATGCTGCAACTTAGGGTTTTGAGCCCCTGCTGTCACAGGTTAGGGAAACCTAGCAAATTGCCTTCCAATTGCCAGAAATACATTGTTGGAAATCGGGGAGACAGTTGAGAAATAAGGATTTGGGTTTTCAACATTTATGTTTGCTTTCACTCCTAATAAATATTTAAGTTAAATTGAATTTAACATAACTTGATGACTATTTAACTTTAATAGTCATCTGTTTATAGCAGTACTTTCAGCAAATTTTTAGTTAAGAATCTTTGGCTCCTAACCAGAATGCATTAAACAAAACCACCTTTCTCCTTCCACTATAAATTTATAACTCCAGATTCTCTTGTGTAATTGTTGTATGAAGCCAATTTCAGTTGTTTCTTTTTCCCCTTGTAGAAAAACAGATGGAGAAGGACTCATTTGCATTTGGAATTTACTTTGTGTGATTTCTTTCAGAGGACAAGTTAGACATCATGGTTCGTAGAGTAATAATTCTCAAAGATGTCCACGTTCTAATCCTGAGCACCCGTGACAGTGTGGCCTCACATGGCAAAGAGGAATTAAACTTCAGGTGTACTTAAGGTTGTTAATCAACTGAACGTAAAATAGATTACCTGGATTGTCCCAGTGGGCCCAGTGTGATGGCAAAGCTCCTTAAAGTTGAAAAGCGAGTGAGGTGACCTGAGAAGAACTTGACCCACTATTGCTGGCCTTGAGGATGAGGATGCAGGAAAAGAGGCAGACTCACGAAGGTACAAAGGCCCAGGGAAAGACTTTCCTGAGCAGTCCTGCTGACACCTTGATTTTAGCCCAGTGAGACCCATGTGAAACTTCTGACCTCCAGAACGACAAAGTAAGACGTTTGTGTTGTCTAAAGGCACCGAGTTTAAGGAACTTGTTAGAGCAACAATAAGAAGCAAACAGAGAAATGATACCACCTTCTCTCCCAGTGGAGTAGCCTGTCCTCTACCTGAGATACTTTCATTTCTGTGTGAAATTTCAGTCATGCAAACATGAGTACCGAGTCACTTGGGTATGTTTTTAAGTTCCCATGAAGCATTTCTTTTACAAGTATATAATACATTCCAAGTATTCCCATCAAAATGGGAGGTGCCCATAAATTAAAGTAGATTTAATCTTTCAATTCCCAGCTCTTTTACAAGAAGCAAGAAAGAAAAAAATTCAAGCACCCAACAGTGTGCTGAATATCGAAAGAACATAGAACGGCAGCTCTGGCCTTTCCCACCCGGCAGAGCTGGTGAAGTGCGGTACCAGGGGCTAAAACCCATGAATAAGATTAGACGTGAATTGTGAGGGAAATAGCAGATCCCTAGAGCAGTGTATTATTTTAAAATTACATTTTCCTGCTTCTTGCTCTCCTGCTTCCACAGTGTGAAGGGAACTTGTGCTTTGGAACATGTTCCAGCTAGCTGAGACGCTCAGAGAGAGCCAAATGACTCAGCCCCTGGACCACTACCAACGTTTTCAGGATTCAATCCTGTTCTTATTTTCTAAGGAACAATATTTAACTGGGCTCTGTGGCATTGTGTCAACTGACATCACCCTTTAATTACAGATATGTCACGTTAGGCTACCCCCAATA
This sequence comes from Callospermophilus lateralis, assembly GCF_048772815.1. Classification (NCBI taxonomy): domain Eukaryota; kingdom Metazoa; phylum Chordata; class Mammalia; order Rodentia; family Sciuridae; genus Callospermophilus; species Callospermophilus lateralis. The sequence continues at coordinate 59,286,079 of NC_135322.1, forward strand.
TTGAGGGAAGGATCCCAAGGCGAGTTAGACAATGCGAAGGAGGCTGCTGGTACATTTTCCACATCCCTAGCCAAAGGGAAGGCCCATGTCAGAGGCTGGCACACTGCGAGCTCTCTCAGTCTGGCTTCCAGAACACTAAAGCAGGTTCAGTCCCATCTACCAACAAGCCACACAGCAAGGCAGGGTGAAAATCTCTCTGCAAGGTGCATCATCCTGCTTTCATCTATTTTAAGTAAGTTGTGAATCAGAGCTCAACACACACCAAACATTTCACACCAAAAGTTTGCTTGTTTGTTTTTTTTTTTCTCTTTATGATCAAAAATGAATTATGAGACTCAAAATAAGTATCCTCATATTCCTGCTTAGGAATTGTGAGAGTTACTATCTATGTATCATTACTATCGATGATGAAGTCACCGGGCCAATGGCCTCTGAATTAACTAGAGCCTGTGAAAGAGATCATGCCCACACTTGTTTTCAGGACCAAGAGACCCATTGGGGATACAAAGGGCATTGACCTCTGTACGGGTCCTTTATAGAACTGTCCAGATTTGATCTTGTGTAAAGTCACTGGTGGGTTCCAACAGGACATTCAACTTCTCTTCCACATGGAGAACAATGCCTGCCTTCATGAACTCAAAAAGTGAAAGTTAATGATCTCTTCCTTATTTCTGAGAACTGAGAGAGGGATATGCTTAGGGACCCTTATGAAGGTCTTAGGAGGCTCTCTAATTCCTGGAGAATGAAGGCCGTGGACTTTTAAGGGCCTTAAGGCAAGTGGGGAGAAAAAAATCACAACTCTTGAGAAAAATTGTGCTCTGGGGTTTCTGGATTTTCCTGAAAGAGAATTTATTTAGTTTTCTCACTGAGGGACACAGATAGCCACCCTTTGTGGGTAGATGTGCAGAAGAATAGAAGATCATAGTCAGCTCTAAGTAGGAGGTCAAGAGGGAGAGACCAAGAAAGCAGTTTATGAGAAAGACCTGGAATGGGAGTACCAACAGAACTAGATGGTAACATGGAAGGCCAGAAATTATCAAGTCAGGAGGTCCTGCAAGTTGTTCACATTATGATTTCATACGAGCTCTGCGCATGAAGTGTCTTCTCTCAGTCCTGTTCTGATGCCCATGTGATGGCTGTGAGTTCTGTGGATACAGTTTTCTGTTCCTGGCATCAATGAGCCGATTGCCTGAATGGTCTGCTCCAGTTGGGCACAGCTCTGAAATGAAAGAGGAAGGTGGCTGGAAACTGAGCAAGCATAGAAGGGAAGAGGGGCCACTGTCTGAAGGTCAGTCATGGGAGGAGCAGGGTCTCCTACAGTGTTTGTGACCTTGGCTTTAAACACAGCTGAAGTTGGTGTTGTCCATCTCATCCTGTTTCCTGGCCTTTAACTTGGGCTCATGGTGTGGACTGGACACTTTCCTCATCATGAAGGCCTTTTGAAGTATATCGAACATCGCATGCTGGGGAGTCTGTCTTTCTGGGTCTCCAAACAGTGAGTCAACGTCCTTGTCATGACAACAACACTCGTTCCAGGCCAAGTACTAGGCAATCTCCGTGCATTATTCCACTCCTAGTTCCCTGGCATGTGCTTTAAAGAATCTGGCCAATGTCACACCTATTTAAACAGAGGTTGGATTTTAAAAGGACTTTGGTGTGCTGATGTATTGTGCTCAGTACTTTTGTCACTTAAGACGACTTCGGATCCTCAGGCTGAAATGAGTTATTAAGATGACAATGTCCATACCGTTTGAAATAGATTGGTGAAAGGAAAAATAACCACAATCCTCCCCAATTTTGTTGGGTTCAGTTTTATATCATCTTATTACCTCCCTTAAGCTCTGGCATGTTCTAAAAGAGTTTCCAAACTATGGTCTTTACTGATCCTATCAGGTCAACACCTTTGGATGCAAAATTCCAGAGATCTAAACTTTCCACAAAGACCCTCTGGGATACCCAACCACACAAAATATTTAAAACTAGCGTTTAAGAGGGTAAATTGTTAAATTTTGGAACCAAGGGTCTCTTTTATCTCCCCTGTCTCATGCTTTTTCTTTATTTTGTGCCTTCATCTCTTCATTTCTCCCATCTCTTCTGCCTAAGTTCACACCAGTAAGAACCAAGGCAAGTACAGTTAAATCCAAGGTAGTTAGGTAGTTAGGTTTAATGACATGATGCAAAAATTTACTCACCAGACTTTCTTTCAGGAAGAAGATATTTAGAAAGCTTCTTGGCAAATGCTAGGGATACAGACTGAGGCTTCCAGGGCCCTGATGTGAACAGCAGGACTCTGCAGGGGGCAGGGAGAGGAATGTGTTTACTGCTCCTGAGCAGGGGGGTGGAGATAAGAAAGGAGGAGAGGCAGGAAGCAGGGGTGCCATCAATAAGGCAGAGGGCAGGGCTTTACAAAGCTGCCTGTGGCCCTTTCCAGAAAGCACTCCAAATTCAAGTAAAGCATACCAAAATACTGAAAGACGAACGCTGGTGGAGTTTTGAGTCCACCAATAAAAGCTGAATTTTGTACCCAGGTTGAAACTAGATTATAAAAAAAAAAAAAAAATAGAGAACCCAGGAAGCCATAGAAAGGTGTAAGAGGACAAAATTAAAAAACCTCACAGATTTCTGGGCATTCCAGGAGAGGCCTGCAGATCAGGAGCTAAGCCAAGTTTGAAGATCTTTTAGGAAGAGAAAGATCATGTAATTTATTGGAAAATCGGGGCACTTTTGAGACGTAAGGGCACATTTGACATAATTTCTCAAGGACAGCAGGCTTCCCGGGTGCAGATGGTCACTCCCCCTGGAAGGACGGTTCTCAGGCAAGAGGAAGTACTGGGGAGGTGTTTCAAGGTTCTCCCTAGAGGAGGCTCAGGCCATTAGGGACAGACACCAAGCACAAGAAACGCAACAGCAGCTGGAGAAGGAACTCAGGAAATGAATCACAGATGTCTTCAATTCTGCGAGAATATTAATTTTTGTGCGCTTAGATGATAGCGGACTCCGTTTTGATAGGAGTGAAGAGGTGTCTTTACAATCGAGGAGCACTGGTAAAAGAAAGAAAACATAGAAATGAAGGAAGTTAGGGAAGAAGGGAGGGAGGGAGGGACAAAGGGAGAGAGAAGAGGAAGGAAGGGAGGGAGGGGGAGGGAAGGAGGGAGAAGGAAGCTCCTTTGAGGCTCTTCCTGACAAATTCAAAGTAGAATTCCACAATGCCCTAGCAGTGAGTGCCTTGCAGGGCTATGGCGGGCCGTCATACATCTGCTCAACTGAATGGCAGGCACCGTGGGGCCATGGAAGAGCTGAGGCCCAAATCAGACAGACCTGCCCTGGAACCCCAGGGCTACAAGATGGGAGGAAGCAGCTGACGGCATGGGAGAAGAATTTCTCAGGGGGAGTTCCAGTTTCCAGTAACACCCTCTGCCTTCACTTTCTACAAGGAATCCATTTTTAAATAGAACACCCTCTGCTTAAATATCGTCACATCCTGTAGAGAGAGTGCGACACTGTGGCAAACAGTGCAGGATTTCTGTGGGGGGAATTTACTTCCACCGTAAGCTTCATGGCACCTGTGGATTTCGATGTGGAGAGGACAGTGGTTTCCAGAGTAGACAGTTGTCCTCAAAGCAGCTGAAGCTGAAGTTCAAGGGATGGTTTCTCGTGACCTCTTGTCACAAGAGAGATGACATAGATTTTGGTGATGCTGTAAACAGAAGAAACAAACCACTTCAATGTTTAGAAAAAAAAAAAAAAACTCGGTGGATTCAAGTTGGAAAGCCCTATTGAGTGTCCCAAGAGAGAATGCTCTGGGCTTGAGAGGTAGATTTGCAATTGCCTCCTGGTCCCACGGGCAAGTTGATAGAGCCCGTTCCAGGGCTATGTTTATCTGGAGGAGCAGGGAAGACAGCTGGTCTGAATTAAGTCGTGCCTGCTGAGGCCTTGTAAGGCATGTGCTTACCAGTGGGAGGGGGGTGGGGACAGCTTGGGATGCAAGCCCAGGCCTTGTGGAGACAGGGCATGTGGCCACACTGCGTCATCACAGAGCAGGGTCACCATGTGTTGGAGAAGCCACCAAACTTACACAATAATAGTGTAGTACATGTCAGGACTAGGCCTCTGTCGCTGGAATCCCCTGTAGGTCTTGTCAGATATGGAAAGTCTGTCCTTCTAAATCTGCAAGCCGTTTTCACGTCGTCTCCACCTTTGGAGCCCAGGACACGACTCTCCTGTCTGAGAAAAATTACCGGGAGGTGGCTTTCATGTACATACGTAAAACAGGACTGCTCAGAGTCATCGGGAAAACTTACGAGGAACCATGAAGCCCATGACAGAGTTTTAGAAGAAGGTTAGTAACTTTAGCAGAAGGCTTGGCTGAGCTCTATTGCTCTATTGTAATTATAATTTTTATTTTTTTTAATTTTTTTGGTGGAGAACAGAGACTGAAACACTTCTTTCTGTCCAATGGGATCGGTTTGCACTATGTCTGTGGGCCATGCCTTGCCCTTGTGGATATTTGTGCATTTCTGTTACAGGGCCTGGGATGGAAGACGAGGACCAGAGGAGAGTTCACCTGGTCTTTGGAGGCCTGGTAGAGACAGCAGGGACCATCCTGGTGAAGCCCCATTCCCGATTATGCTGACGATCTAGGGACAGGGGTCTTGACCATCCAGTGGTTCAGCCTGGGAGAATCATCTGGATGTCAGACAACTGCCGTCTGATCACCAATTGGGGGTCGTGTGTTGGGGGGCGGTGGGAAGAGAGGATGGAGAGGAAAATCCCCACTGTCCATCATCCCAGCAGACAGTCAACAGTAGGGCAGAGATGGGAGGTTGGTCTTAAACTTGGATGCAGGGAGTTCCCTCCCTGCGACCCGGCAGGGGCTCTGGGACTAAGACAGGCTTGAGGCCTGTGCCCGGAGGAGACCCTGCCCTCCCTGAGAAGTGAGCTTAGAATGAGAAGGACCGCGAGAGGCGGGGTCCAGGCCTGTTGCTCCAGCAGGGCCATTTCAGTTGCAACCGATAGATTCTTCCTTCTTCTCATTTGCAGCCCCCAGTACAGACAAATCTCCCTGAAAACCAAACCAAATCCAAACAAGCAATATCAACAGCAAACGTCTCACTACCTGGAGAGGACACTCGGAAGGGAAAGGGAAGCAGCATCCCAGGCCTGCCCCAGATACCAGCCTCGAGCAAGAAAGCATAAGAGAAAGGGACGAGGCAGTGACCAGGAAGGAGGCAGGAGCACTCTGAGGGTCCCCCCACTCCTGGCCCACCAGGGAGAGAGGGAGGCTGGCAAGGGTGACTGAGGTCACACAGCTTATGTCTGGCATCTCACAGGGCATAGCTCATGCCCTGGCAATAGCTCAGAGGTGTCCTTTGGACTTCTAAGTTGGTGCAGTTAATGCATCCTGCACATCGTGAGGACGGCGAGGACATGAAATAGGACAGCAGCAACACTGTCACTGATCTCTTTAAAACAAAATCCCCAAAGGGCACTGGCCATCATAACTTGAACAATCCACCGGAGCTTCTCCCACTCCTCCCCTCCTGTCTTTCGGAGCGGACTGTTCCCTGCAAATGAGTCATTTCAATAGGAATGTTAATATATTTGACATGTGTCAACATCACCCTACAAAAAAATTTTTTTAAAAAAAAGATGTTGGATTGTTTTACTGGCACCCACAGCACAGAAGGCATTGACAATGCACGTGTTTGTCTGGGACTCACATTTACAAGGCATATTCAAATCCAGCATCTCGTGGAATCCTTACATCAGCCAGCAATGTATCCACTCGCCACCTACGTGCCTGCCACCCTCCTTTGAGTTAAGAAATGTGTTCCTAATAGACCAGGGCTTCTTTCTTGAACCAGAAACATTTATGGAGACTTTACTACAGGGAGAGTCCCTTACCCAAAGTGATTGGGACCAGACGTGTTTGGGATTTTAGACTTTTTCAGGGTTTGGAATACTTGTATATATGTAATGAGATACCCTGGGGATGGGGACCAAGTGTAAATAGAAAATTCACTTATGCTTCACACGCACCTCGAATGCAAAGCCTCACTGAAGGCGACCTTGGATGGTATTTTAGTGCATCTGCATTTTGACTGCTGCCCGTCACATGAGGCCAAGTGGCATCCACCTGTGGCATCATATCGGTTCTCAGAGTTTCAGATATGGGAACATTTCAGATTTCAGATTTTCACACCAGGGATGTTCAATCAGTATATGTGCTAGATATGGGCAATATGAAAAAATATCTACAATGGCCTTTGAAGCCAGTGATATAGACATAACACACAATAAAGCACTAGAAAATATAGGTTTTGTGTTAAACTTATTGCAGCTTTCTGATTTTTCAATTTGCTCTTAGGTAGCGATTATAAGAATGCTACACAGTGGCCTTGGTCATACGTGTAAACTAGCCATGCACTGACTTTCTCTTAGTCCCAAAGCCTGGGGACACTGGGTCCTGAAAACTCTATTTTCCAGACTCCCTTCTGGCTGGTTTCGGTTAATGGAAACACAAGCTGGAGCAGCCAGAGCATTCCTCCTGCTCTCTCCAGCACACGCTTGTCTCTCCTCCACTGTTTCTGCTCCACCCAGGAGACTCTATGACCCAAGCTGCTGTCACACATCTCTGGTCTTGGGTTTTGAGGAAAGCACATTCTTAGTCTCTGCCGCCCTGGGGGTACAGGAGATCCCAGCTGCTACTAGTCTCTGGGTTGCTTCCTGAACTTCAATGAACATCATTGTACCTTGCAATATTTTTTCCCATATTACATCTTTGACATTGAGTTCCCCAACTTCAACTCTTCTTTGTCTACACCATGCCTAGCCTAGAACATTCCAAACAATAACACAGACATGGGATTGGAACTTCAGTGTTCTGGTGTCTAACTAGCTTGTGCCTTTTAGCTCATTTCCTGATGGCCCAACAGCCTTCTGAAAAGTACACGGACCCACAGGGATTGCCCCACTGACTTTGGGGCTATGGGGTTTCTAATAGTACTCTTGGCCCACGTGTCTAATGATTCCTGATAGGAAAGAGAAAAAAAAAATGTAAATGCATTTAGACATTTACAGGTTGGAGATTGGAGGTAGCAGAAGAGATGGCTCCAAGACGATTCTCCACTGTGGTAGGGAGAGGCTGTTCACACCAATGGCAAGTCCTGGAAGAATAATGGCTCCCGTAGCCTGATGGGTTACATCCAGCAGGGGTATTTTGTCTTCTTTCACAAGACATGTTGTTTCACTCCCGATTCACACAGGAGCTTGGCAAGATGCTTGGATTAGCTGTTCCCTTGTTCATCAGACTTGTTGTGTTTGAGAAAGAATTTAGTCCCAGCCTTGAGGACTTGGCTAAGGAGAAGGTAAGGCCTGGCTTTTCTGGAACTTCAAGAGTTGCATGGAGGGAGAAGCAGCTTCCAGGCTGACATGACAGGAAACGGCAGGTCTGAGAGTGCTCCTGTTCTGTGCTAGTCACACCCCTGCTAGTCCAGGATTTTCAGACTCTCAGAGAGGAGGTCAAGCAGAATCCCATCAAAACTCCATCGTGAATATTTGAGTGTTTCGGGTGCTAATAGGAGCAACTTCACAATGAGGCAGACTAAAACTTGGCCAACGAAATTAGCAATGGGCGTATCTCATAAAACATTTAAGTTCAGGCTCATTTCAATTAAGCCTCTCAGAGCCTCAGGTGTTTGTCCAAAGCTTACCTGAACCTGAACTCTTAGAACCGTGCAAGTTTGCTGAGGCCTGCAAGAACATGCTTCCCAGAGAGAAGCTTGGCAATGGGCACCCCCTACCCCAAGCCTGCAAGATCCATCTGAGAACTACAAAAAGCAAGAATTGAACACCTGTAAATTATAGCAAATTAGCATTTAATTTGAACCAGATATGTTCAATAAGAATTCAAAAATTAATCTTTCTGTGCCCGGTGAAGATGTCACATCCCATAGAACCACAGCATTCAATGTCCTGTCTTTCTCTCTGTGGCCTGAAAATTGTGGATTGGTTCAAATTAGATTTGGGGGTCAGTTGAGGTCAAATGGAGTTGGCTTCCTCTTACTTTCCATAGTCATTAAAAGCCTTTACCTGATATATTTAATAACAGTGATAATGACAATAATTGGCATTAATGTAATCCCTACTCTATATTGGGCCATGCTAAGCATCTCCTAAGTGATCATCTGCTGTCATCCGAGTATCTACACCACAGGTGGGTTCAGTGATTATGTAGCCATGTGGACGGAAAGCAGAGACAACCTCTGGGGGGTTCACAACCTGTCTGAGTACACTCAGTCCTTAAGGCTGCAGGAACTGAACGTGGGTCTCTCTGGTTCCAGAAACCATGCTTCTAAGTTCTTTGTTGCATGAGTCTCTGCTGAGAGACTTTTTACCAGAAAGAACAAAATCATCATCTCGTAATGAATCTGGTTCTGTTAATAAGATAATGGGCATGAAAATGCTTCACAGTCTGCAGAGCCTCACAGAAAGGTTAAGAATTAATTATCACAAAGAAATTCTATAATGTGGGAGGGAACAGCAGAAAAGAGAAAGAGAGAAGGAAATTGATCATGAAATTAAAAGGACCGTATCTTGGAAGCCTATCAGTGTCATGATTATGAATTTGTAAAACTTAAGTACTCAGGGCCTGGAAGGGATAAATATGGTGAAATAGGGGGAAAGATTAATTGGTGGGGAGGCATGAAATGGGGATGGATATTTTCTTGCTTTGATTCTGATTTTCGTGAGATTATTTGTATAGAAGTTAAACAGGGAGAATGGGGACCGAAGGAATTCATGTTGAGCACCAGGCTATCAGGGCTTTGGCCTGGCTGACCACAGCACTCCTGGACCGGGCACAGCATGTTGAATCTACTGAATGGCATTTGGGAGACCTCAACACTACACAGCCAGTGTCTCCATTCTTTCCAGAAGGCTACATTCTTAGGCATCATGATAGTAAAGAAAAAAATCTTGCAGAAGAGGAAGAGAAGGAAGAATGCAGATTTTGTGCTTCGACCCATGAAAGGCCGTGGCAACCCCTGTTCTTAGACGTATTAATGGCATTGGATCTCCAATCTGGGTGTCCAGAGGAATCACCCTTAAAACTTTAGACCTTCAGGTTTCACTCCTTGACATGGTGACTCAGAATCTAGTGAAGCTCAGAAATCCTCATCGTTAACCTTGGTCTAATAAATACTGCCAGGAGGTTAGGTTATTGGTGGTCTGTGGACTACCCCGGGCTAGAGGATGTCACAGGCCAAATCCCCTTTTTGCCTTGGTTTTCAAAAGAGCTGCGCTAGTCCAGCTAAGTCAACATCCAACCCATGTGAAGACGGATTCTTGTTATATGAAGCTGTTACTGATTGTATGGTTTCCAGAAAAACAACTGGAGTATCAGAAAGGTGGCCAGTGTGAATGTGGGCAGTTCCTATGGACAAACTTCTATGAGAAGTTTTATATATTGTTCCATTTCACCTTGAGAATGACCTTGGAAGATTAGTATTATTTTGTGGGTGAGAGAATTAAGGATCCGGAAGATTTAAATTACCTCGAATGAGGTCACGTGACTAAATGTCAAATTAGGATTCTAAATCAAAATATATTTGACCCTTGATATAGTTTGAATCTGAAATGTCTCCCAAAGGCTCCTGTGTTAAATGCTTTGTCCCCAGCCTGGGGCACTTTGGGGAGGCAGTGGAAACTTCAAAAGGTGAGACTCAGTGGAAGAAAATTAGGTCACTGGGGACGTGTCCTTAATGGGGGTAGTGGGGATTTGGTCCCTTCCTCTTATGTTTCTCTGCTTTCTGGCACCATAAATGGGAATAGCTCTTCTCCACCATATTCTCCCTGCTATGTTCTGCTTCACCATAGGCCTACAAACAGCAGAGCCAACCAACCGTGGACTATGATCCCCAAAGTCAGGAGCCAAAATAAACCTTTCTTTCTTTTAAGTTGATCATCTCAGGTATTTTGTCCCAGTAACGGAAACCTGACTAACAATCCTTTTCAATATGCAATGCAACTTCTAAACTTCTGCCTTCAGTGAAATGTGTTATGGATCTGCTGTGATTACAGTTATTCAATGGAAAACATGATAAATTAATTGACTAAATTCACATGGTCAAAGCCAGCCTTTAGTGCATACTGACTGCATTTAGGGAATTACACAGTTATGACGATTTCATCTCTTGCTGGTGGAATTGAAAGATTCAGAGCCTTTACCTGGGCTATCAATGCTTCCTTTCTACTGCTGGGGAAGCCTCCTGCTCCCCTTTCCCATTTTGGACTCACTGAGGCCTACCTTTGATCAGCCACCATTACAGAGGCTGAGTGTGATACATGCTGTACCCTGGTCTTGACTTTGTTGTGGTCATGAGAATGGGGAAAGCTTAAACTTCTCTGAAACTATTATTTTTCTTTTTCATATCTTAATAATATTTGATTTTTAAGAGTACATAGGGATACATAGCAAATAAACAACTAAATGCATAGTAAATCACTGAACACTGGTGTGGAGAAGAATAAAGCAGGACTAAGAAAAAAAGAAGAGAATGAACAACATATACATATGTAGATTTATGTATGTTAATATGCATAATATGTCTGGGATATATTAAATTAAACACTATTTAAAAGCATATAAAACATCACCCACAATCTTACTGCATAGAAATAACCATGATTAACAGTTTGGTCCACTCCCTTTTGAGCTTCTTTATATTGAATTGGGATCATATCCTAGCCACTTTCAAAAGGCAATGTGAATTTTTTACTTAGCATGCCATAATCATTCTCTCATGTCATTAACTTTGTTTTGAAAACATGATTTTATATTTAAAGGTTTGCTAAGTACCACGGTAGGAATGCACTAAAATTGATTTAGCCATTTCCTCTCTTGTTGGACATTTAGACTATTTCCCTTTTTATTTTTATTTTTTTTTTCCACCAGCATGAATATCACACTGATGCACTTTCTTACAGATAAGACTTCGAGTGGACATATAAATATTTTCTCAGAATAAATTTGCATGTTTTTTTTTTTATTACTTTCTGAAGTTTTTGATGGATGTTTCCAAACTGTCCCCCAGAAGTGGATGCTTGGCCATCTTGTCGCACCAGAGTGTAGCAAATCCTTTATTCAGCTCTTCAAAAAGTCCTGTTCTGGGTTTTCATTTATTTGACCCTAATTTGGTCCAGTCTCCTGGGTCTGGGGAGATGTGTGTGCCATTTCCCAGTGTGACACTCCAGCACCCCGGACAAGAATGTCTCTTCTCGCACGGGTCCCTTTCCTCAAGTCTGGAGAGACGACCTTCGCCCCTTCCCCCAAGCTCTGCCTGAGTGAGTTTTAATCTATCCCTGGCCTCTCAGGACCCCTCCAGGATGCTGTAATCACAGCACTAACCTGTGTTCACATTTCCCATTATCGAGCAGAAATCCCCCTGTGCATCCACACAGCCCCGGCTGCTTCCTAATGGCCCCAGCTCCCAACTTCTAATGGCCCCGTCCTCATTTCTCCCAAGAGCCAGCTCTTTTTTGCTAGTGTTTTAAGAATCCTGGTCCAGACGAAATTCCCCCCATGATGTCCATCTGGCCAAATTGAAGGTGATGTAAGCGATGAGACAGAGAGACGGGTGTGTCTGCGTCGATAGGACAGAGGAACCTCCCAGGGCTATCCATCTTCTGTCTCCTCCAGTGACATCCAACTGCCCCCTCCTTGTCTGCAGTTTGGGGATGAGAGACAACATCGTTAATTGGTAGTGCCATGGTACAGAGTCGGGGGGAGGAGGCCGTCCTGAGAGCCCAGCCCTCGCTTCTAGCCCTGACAACAACTTCTGGGAATGATGCTTCCTCCTTGGTGGGCAAAACCAGGTCTGAATACGGATGCCCCCTTTGCACTTCGGGTATGTTACAAAGGCCAGCAAAGACTCTTCCAGATGCTGGTCCACTCCTAGACAGACACATCTGTGCTGTATCTCAAGCAGGAGGCTGTCACTCACTCTTGACCTCAACTGCAGCTTCCTCTAAATGGAGAGAAGGACGTGCTGACGTAGAGAATGGTGGCTAGAAATGATTACAAGGCACACGGTGAGCACAAAAATAATGATTGTTTTAAAAAAGAGAGACTATCATAAGCACTGGACAATGTCAGCATCTTCATTTTTTTTTTTTTTTTTCCTCTAGCTCCTATGAGGCCACCTGGGAATTAAGTTTCCCATTTCTCCCTTCCTTGATCAAGGTAAGAGATTATTCATGGCTTTCCAGGACCAGCTGGTAACCACATGGATTTTACACTGGGCACCTACTTCTGGGAGAGAGATGGTGGGTAGTGTGGAGTAAAAGGAAAAAAAAAAAAGTGGTTGCAAAATCGTGAAGTTATCTCCATACCCAGATGTAATTGTTCACCAGCAATGAAATCATTAAAACAAAGACTTTCCTATCAACCTCAAGGGATCTCTGGGGGAGTAAATGGGGGCTCTCTGAATGAAGATGACATACAATAGCAGAAGGACACCCCTGGTGGGTACAGGACTTCTGTTCCTCCTGCTCACCTTGGTGTCAGGTTGCTTGGAGCTCTTCTGCCCTGACCAGGTTTGAAGCCAAGGACGAGCTTGGTGTGCCCACTTGGTTCCAGGTACTCAGCTGGGTGCCCTGGTTCCAAAGGTCAACGGCACAAGTCCCTCTTTTCATGGAGATTTCATTTCTCATGAAGTTCAAGGCAGATCATCAGCTGTTAGGCAAGTAAACAAACAATCTCAGGGCAGGACAGGTGTTTGATTCCTAGGAAGATGATTGTGCGTTGGCGGTATTAACAACCTACTGAGGGCGGTATTAACAGCCTACTGACTCCCTGTCCCCACTCTATTCTCAGGAGCCAGGGGGAATTTTTGGAAGGGAAAATGGGATCACGCAAATCACTGGAATTCGGCATTCTACGACTGATCCTTTAAATACTGTCTTTTTCTGTAAATATGAAAGCTGAGACAGACCTGCTTTATCTACTTCATCCCTCCAGGGTTGCACACAGAGGGAGTTCAGTCAACATTGTTGGATGGATGGATGGATAGAGGGGTGAATTAAGAAGGTTGTATTTGGTGGTGGTGGTGGGGAAACTGTGGTGATTTATACTTAGGATGGACACAGCTAATTGGTGTCCTTTAAGGAAGCACCCAACTGGACAAACGAGGTGAAACAGAAGACAGGTTGCCTGTGGAGTTGGGAATTTGACCTTGGTGAGGTCATCATTGCTTCTGATACGCCAACTCTGTGGTTTGTCACCACCGACCCATGCAAAGAGGCCTGGAAGGTGAACCTCAGAGAAGCATTTGCCATATCAGGTCTAGAAGGGTTTCCTTTGGAGACCACTGAGAAGAACAGTTGACTCCCGCATAGAAGGTCAGACTTCAGGTCCGTAGGAGAGATTTTAGGGGCATTAGATGAACGCAGTCTCAAGGGTTCTTAGACACTTGGATTAGGTTCCTGAAGGTATTCTGGACTCTTCTTTATGTACAGTATTGATACCATTGCTTGGCTGTTAATACACCTGACTGTGCTCACCAACGTTGTTGAAACATTTAATCTGCCTCTCCTAAAAAACATAATGTGGGGGCTGGGATTATGGCTCAGTGCTAGAGCACTTGCCTAGCATGTGTGAGGCACTGGGTTCAAGTTTCAGCACTGCATCTAAATAAATGAATAAAATAAAGGTCCATCAACATCTTAAAATTTTTTTTAGAAAAGTGTTGTGTTCGTTTTAGGCCCGTTGGACATCTTGAGACTAAAAGCTTTGGGAACAATCAAGAGATTTAAAAGTCAAAATTGGCTTCATGAGAAAGGCAGTAGATTCCCTCAGTGAAGAGATTCATGCTGAAGCTGAACACATCCAGGGAGTGACAGCTCAAGGGCTGGTGGGACAGTGACAACGGAAACGTTGCTCTGTAATGCTACTCCAACCTGATGTCGCGAGCCTGTGACCTCCATTCCGTGAGCTGCCAGGGTGCTTTGTCCTATTACCCATCCCTGACACATACTTGAAGTCAAGTGTAGGCGATGTGGGGAGCTGTGGTTTCCTTATCTGTGAAGAAAGGTTGTAAAGTCCTATCTCCTCCCAGCTGCCCAGGGTGATATCGGGAAACACCAGGTTCCTAGTCAACACTTAGTAAACCTTGGTGGCTTTTGGAATGTGAACTCTTTCCATCCAGGGCATTGAAAGTTGAACATTTCGTACAAGCAGAAGTCACTCTGAGCCAAAGCACCACTTGGTAGGACTCTCATGTTCCCATGGCTGATGGCGGAAGCAGTGAAAAATATGTGGATTTTATCCCTTTGGTGAGCTGAACCCACCTAGCAAAACCAGGCCTAAACATGTGATCCTAATTTCTTGTTTCTGGGCAAAGACCAATGTTCTTCAAGAAGCTAATTTTTACCAGTTTCAATAAAAAGTAATTTCCCATCCTCAGAAAGTGGATTGGACCAAGCAGGGTCTATTAACTTCTCAGTGCAGAAGTGGAGGCCAGATCCAGAGAAGAATATCTGTCCACGCTGCTGGTTCTTCTTCCTGTCCACCCCCATCACCAACCTCTACACTCTGTTCATCCGTGAGGCCCCTGATAAAATTCCTCCAGGAAGTCTATTTTGATTGCTCCAAATGGGACTCTTTTGCTCCAAAGGAGTTTAAGTCCCTTGATCATACTCTGTCATGGTGACACAAACTTGAACATACATTTGTGTGGTAGCATGGAGGACAGGCTAAGTGGGGTTTTGTGACTTGATTGTAAGCAGGGTCTGTCAGCTCCCAAATATCCTAGCCTAGAGGTGGAGCACAAATCAGGGAAACCTTGCAGGAAGGAGGAAAAAACATTAGCTTGCTCTTGGCTCCAAAGAATATGGAAAGCAGTAGAGAAAGCCGCCTGTGCAGGTAGGGGGCTCACTCACTGGGCAAAGCTTGGGCGGGAGCAGGAGGCTGCAACAGGAGGGATTTAGGTGAGCAGTCAGGAGGAAAGATGCTTTGCAAACACACCTTGAACATTCAGGGCTGCCCAGAGAGTTACAGTGGGCTCCCAGGGAAGGCAGCCAACAATTAGATCAGCTTCTACAAACACAATAATCTGCTGTGCTGCAATCCCAACTTTAAGTTTCATAGGTTTTAAAGAAAAGTTTTAGAAGATAAAGATCCTAAGGAAGGTTTTGGCTGAACTTTTTAAGCTTGGGGTTTAAGGAAAGCAGATAGTGCTATCTTTCTGGGACCCAGTGAGTCTCTGGGGATGGGTGGAGCTGGAAAGCCTCTCACCAACTGCAGGATGCGGTTGTGCATGGAGTGCAAGCGCATCTCCTTTCAGTCTTCAAAGGAGAAACACCCCTGGCTCTCTCCCTGGTAGGAGGTGGGCATGCCCAGGTCATCCTCCTGGGAAGGGAAGGTTGGCTGGGGCCTCTCTACTGAGCCTGTTAAGCAACAGCAGACTGGGCACAGACATGCTTGGCTTCCCTTTAGTGCCAGGCTCAAAACAAGGGCTGGGGGCAGGTAGACGTCTGCCAGGTAGGAACAAGCCAGGCCAGCCCAAACTTCTCCACTGGCCAATCCTGCTCCTGGCCTTGGGATGGTTTCTCATGCAGTTTCAAAACAAAAAGTAGAATAGGTTTCATTCCTCACTGATTTTTTTTTTCCTCCTCCTGTGCATTCCCAATGTCTACGTTTTAAAACACAACATTTATCATTTTAAATGGATAACTTGGAGGCATAGGCATTCATGGAGAGCAGAGGGTCTAGCTAGGGATCAGGGAGGGGGAGGGAAATCTATGTTCCAGTATTGGGCCTGCTGCTGCATTACTATGTGAACTTAATGCAGAGGGATTGTGTCTCTGAGCCATAGTGGCCTCACCTGTAAATGCCACATAGACGATCACGGTGGTGAAGTCCTAACAATATGAATTGGAGGGAAGTCTCTTGAAAAAAAAAAAAAAAAGAATAAAGGAAGATTTACAGGAAAAATAAGCCATATTTTTCACCTAGGCTCAACTGAACAGTTCTTCACAATTTCAGTATGTAAGGGATTCCTGGACTACAGTTGAGTTTACAGGAAGACGTCTACAGTCATTTGTTGGAGGAAGACTTGCTTTATAGGCTTGCTTTCCCTGGCAGAGAACTGCCTTCCAAGTGTCGCAGATGTGTTACACACGTAGCAAGTTACAAGTGGTGTAGCCTGGACCGAGTTGCTTCCTCTCTGGATTTTAGAGCTACACCAGTTAAATGGAAGCTGCTTAGGTAGATGGGTACTGCAGGATGGAGATGAGACATTCCCTAAAAGAGACACAACTAGTATCTCTTCTACATTTCTTGGAACTTGGGGAAGATCCACTTGATATGGATTATAACAAAGTGGCTAGTGACAGGGTAGGGTAGATGAAGGCCGGCAAACATGCTCATTCTGGAAACTGCTGGCTGTGTGTGGTAACTTTGGTGCTGGGGTAGTAAAGGCAACTGCATTCTACTGGAGTATATCTCTAGATGAGGGATGCAGGAACCTCGTACCATGTGGGCTATTGTAATCATGCACCATGACAGAAAAGCCAGGGTTCTGGAGCCAGGCTGACTCAGGTTCCATCCTGCCCTGCCTTGCCACCTGGAGCAACTGTACTACTACTGCTCTGTGCCTCATTTAGTCCATATATAAAACAAGCTTTAAATAGACTGAAGCAGCAATTGCTTAGCACAGAATCTGGTAGGGAGTAAGTCTTTAAGCAATGACAGTTAATATTGACTCCAATATTATTATTAGGCCAAAGTACCTGGTGCTTCATGTATCTCAGTTTTCCTTCCTTCCTGAACATTTTCCATGCATTTTCTAAACTGAAGCCCTGCCTTGAAGCATGGAGTCTGTGCTCTTCAATGCCAAATGCTCCAGAACTTGCATTTGTGAGTGCGTGCGTGTGTGTTTAGGGCTGGTGTTATGAAGGTTCAAGTTTTGGAAGTTTGGAAGAAGCCTATTGAAGAGTTAAAAGGAGAAGGACGGTTGTCAACAGATCACCTGGTGGTCTGCAGAGAGTTCGCAAAGTTGATAAAGTTATTAAAACACAAGTCACACAATTGCACAGAGAAATCCCTGCGCGCCCCGCCCTGTCCCTCCAGGCAGTGCAAAGCCAGGAGGACGAGGGGAGCCGAGAGAGGAGGGACGGGTCTGGCAGGTGAGGCACCCCACAGGCCCTAGCTGTGGGCGAGGTTGGGAGGTGGCCTGGTTGCGCCCCCAACTCTGCCCAGGGAAAGGCGAGGCCAGGGAGGGAGGGAGCCCGGGAGCTGGGCGTGAGCTGCCGCGGCCCGGGGGAGGAGCTCCGCCGCCCTCGCGCGCCATTGGTCCACCTGCATAGCAACAGCCTCGGCGGACCAATGGGAGCCTCGGAGCCGTGGGCCCCACTCCAGGAACTTGGCTGCCAAAAAGTTGGCTGTCCCAGCCAGGAAAACAGGACGGGAGACTCTTCAAGCTCCAGCGCGAACCTTTCTCTCTCACTCTCTGCCGCCCCATCCCCTTTCTCCCTTGTACCCCGTCTGCACCCTCAGCTGCTGCAGGCCATCCTTTCCCACCCAAGGGCGAAACCTCACTTGAGGTAAAAGAAGTGACACATTGGAAACTTGATGTCAGATCTGAGTCTCCTGCGGTCCCCAATACCACAGGTTCACTGTTAGCATTTTAGTGTGTTTTGGTTTGAACACAGTTTTGAAGGATCTGAGTCCAAAGGAAGAGCATTTTGAATGCCCATGAAGTGCCAGGCTTTGTCCTGTGGGTTTTCCGTGGCTCAATGCATTTGATCCTCTTTGTAACTCAGGGAAATGGGTCTCCCAGTCCCCGTTTAATAGGCATCAAGTTGAAGTTGAAAATGGTGATTGGTAGTGTTCTAGTGAGATCCTTGAGTACGGGGTCCAACAAGATGCAAACCACGCCACTTTAACCCCTAAGCCACCCTGGGTCCACCATGCCACACGCCTCCACAAGCACACTTCAGGATGATGTAGCTCAAAGAAATGGTGCACAGACTTGCTCCAGGTGTTATCCTCATCAGAGGCTGGTTTTGTGGCCCTTCAACCAGAACAGTGTTCTCTGGGCTTGAAAGGTCTTGCCCTTGGTTTAAAGCTCTGCTGTTGCAGTTTTGAAATTCCTAATACATTTTGAAGGGGCCCTCTGTTTTCATATTGCACTGGGCCTGCAAATTATGTAGCTAGTGCTCTGATGACAGTTTATTTAAATGTCCCTGAGGAATCTCACATTTTGAGAATTTAGGACTTCAAGGAAAGGAGAGAGCTTGCAAGGCTGGCTTTCTAACACACAAGCTAAACCCACTTGGACTTCTGCACACACCCTGCAGATAGTTTTATTACACTGTAACTGCAATTTGAATCCTCAGTCTATTAAATGGGAGTGTATATATTTATGGCTGTGTTTATGTGTGTGTGTGTGTGTGTGTGTGCACGCACGCGCGCACGTGCGTGTGAGAGCCCAGGGAAGGAATGGGGGACTGGGGAATTTACAACTCACAGACACAGCCCTGAGTATTGACTCTATTCTTTTCCTTTGGAGACATTACAGGGGATTTGGATAGGCCCTGCTTTTATGAAATGCATGCTTGGGAGGTTTTGGAGTGGCTGTAAACACCAGACTGTGTGAGAGCCAGGCTGGTGCCCTGCCAGGTGCTCTGGGAGAGAAGAGGCTACGCGAATACACTCTCCACTGGGCCTTCCAGAAAAACCACATATTCGTGTGTCTGCTTTACCTTCAAACCCAAATCATCTTTTCAGGCATAGGTAGGACTAGTTTTTATTCTCTGAATCATGCTGATTTTACTCTCTGAGTTAAGAGATTACCCATGAGTCACCAATGGTGTGAAATACTAAAATAAATGAGGAGAAAATCCAAAGGTGTCCCTGGCCCTTATTTTGACAACCAAGATTCAATGCATGCCTTGCAGGGGTTGCAAGGCATTCGGAGATAGTTGATGACTTGGGAGTACTTTATCTGGTGTTTAAGGAAACTGAGACCCAGAGAAGTAGACAGTTGCAGCAGGTTCCACTGCTGGGAGGTGGTGAAGTTGGGTCAGAATCCACCTTCTGACTTCCACTCCAGGGTCTTTCTTACTTTTATTTCTGTATGAATAGGAAAATTCCAGGGAGCACTAAGCGATCAGTTCTTGTGGGAAAAGGTTATTGGTTTAATAAATTTCAAGGTGGGGTCACAGGGGAAGGTTACCTGCAATTACTAGTGCTTGGTATTTCCGTCTGCTTTGTCTACATCGTCTCATTTAATTGAATCCTCAGGACAACACGGAGAGAGTGTAGGTATATTCTTTCCTTTAACAGATGGGGAAAGTGAGGCAGGCTCATCCTGGAGTGACTTGGCTAACAACACATCTCTCAACTTGCAAAATGGATTAGCCTAGAGGTGAACTCAGTTTGGCTTAATTCCCTGAATAGCAAAATTAAGCTAGTCAAATCTCTATGGCTCCACGGTGGCTCCTTCTAATGACAATATACCTTTAGAAATGAGTGTCTATCTGCCAGTCTGAAATTGACTGTTGTGGTCGTCATTAAGCCAACTTTGGGTCATTACTTACTCTTGACTCAGTCTTGCCTTGTGTGTTTTGTTTTTTTGTTTTTTGTGTTTTTTTTTTTTTTTTTTTTTTTTTTGTGGGCCTTATGGTGATGATGTGCCACTTCATTTTGAAATTATGGACCAACTCAAAGTTCAGTTGATATTGACTAAAAATATCCGTCTAGTCAAAATACAAGTCTAAAGGGATTTGCATAGTGTTTCAGAAAAAAAAAAAGGAGAGGCAGAAGACTTTGTGGATTAAACCACTTGTTTGTAGGTGGCAAATATTAGGCTGCTATCCCAATTAATCCAAAAGATTGGGAGGGCTATGGGCCCCTGTCCTTCTCCCCTAGAAAGGTTAATGTTCAAATCGTAACCCCCAGGCCCTCTAAAAGTAACTGTATTTAGAAAAAGGCTTTTTGCAGATGTATTAAGATCTTCAAGAGGAGACTACCTTGGGTTTAGGGTGGGTTTCAAATGCCAGATAAATGTCTTTGTAGGAAAAGGGGAGGATATAGAGTCAGAGAGAAAAAGGGAATGTAAGACAGAAGAGGAGGAGGTACATTGCTAAGCCAGAGAACACCAGGGGTGGCCGGCACCCACCACCGCCAGCTGGGAGGGAGGCAGTGAGCAGCCTCCAGAAAAATAAGAACTCGTCCCACACCTAAATATTAGACTGCCCATCCCAAAACTTTAGGAGAACATGTTTCTATCACATTAGATACCTTGTTTGTGGTCATCTATTACGGCAGCCCTGGGAAACTAGCACAAGTACCAAATTATTTTGCTGCATTTTAAAAAGTAATGAAACATAAGCATTAAAAAAGCATTGAAAGCATTCTAAGTTGAAATTGTGTGCCTAGAAATGTTTTAGAAGACATTTTCAAAAATGAGGTTCATGAGCCTATGTATGTACTAACAAAGGTTTATATGCTCCAATCACTGTCTAAATGTGTAATTCAGAAAGATTAGCTTGATTTAATTAGCGGTCTCAGTGGCTAGCTGGACATTCAAGTAGCCTGTCGATCTGGTCTGCCATCTGTATGCATCTGAGAGAAGAAGGGGCATTCGTGGGAAGCTTCACACCTCCATGTAAAGAGGGTGGTTTGTTTCCATACTGGTGTAGAGTATTGATCCTACCTTCACAATAAGAAAAGGGAGATGAACCACAAAGTTAACTTTTCTTGAATCCAGGATAGAGTTGAGGTTCCAAGGCAACCAAATAGCCCAATTTTTAAGTGAAGACAGGCCCTCTCCAAGGAGACCTGGGATGGGAGCCCAGGTTCTCCCATGGCTGGGTGGTGCCAGGAGCCCTCTTAATATTTGTAACAAATTGCTAAAGACTGAATCCGGGCTAGTGTAGGAGTGGAGCCACTGGGAGCCAAAGACACAAAGTAAGTTCTCCCCACTGGCAGGACTTTCAACGTGGACCTCCACCAGATGCTAGCAAGTGAGACTGGGGCCAAGCCAGAGAGCAGAGGGAGCTCTTCTCCACGGTGCAGGTCAGCACGGGGGAATTGTGGGGTGGGAAGGCAGGAAGCTCTACCTCTCACTGAACAAAATCCTAAAGTTACTTGAACAAGGCCAGCAGACCAGGTGGCATCCAGGGCACAGAAGAGGAGCCACAAGCAGAGGGTAGGTACAAGATAAAATCTTGCTATATCTGAGGAGAGTTCTAGGACCCACATCCTATGATGGTTACAGTAGAAGTCTCCCATGCCTGGGGAGGGGCAAGTGAACCCCTCCTACAGGAGCTTTACCGTGGTACACACAAAGTTTGGCTGAAGGTGGGTCTGATCTTGGGACCCAGAAACACAGGGCGTATCTCAGAGAGGAATTGGAATGGCACCTTTGTAAGTTTCTCTTATGCCTATACAGGTAGGATTAAAATATCATTTGTAGGTTGAGGTTGACCTCAATAAGTTTTTTAATATATGTTTAAACCCTAGGGCAACAACTAAAAATACTTAAAGATACCCACCACACACACACACACACACACACACACATACACACACTGTAACATATCTTTTTATGTGTGTGTGTATGTGTGTGTGTGTGTGTGTGTGTGTGTGTATAGAGAGAGAGAGACAGAGACAGAGAGAGAGAGACAAAAGAGTCAATACTGAGAATGATCTTTAACAAATGGTGTTGGAATAGTTCGAAATCCCAATTAAACAAATACAATTATACAAATACAAAATAGGTGAACACTGCCCCATACCTTACAGCACCTAAAAATTAATTAAAAATGAATCATAGATCTAAATATAAAATCTCCACATATTAATCTTTTTAAGAAGAGATAAGGGAAAATCTTGATTCAGGCAAAAATTTCTTAGATACAACACCACAAGCACAATCCATTTTTTAAAAATTGATAAATTGGACCTCATCAAAATTACAAATTTCTACCCTTCAGAAGACACTCTTAAAATGAATAAGCCAGCCACAAGCTATGAGAAAATATTTGCAAAATACATATCTGATGAAGGATTGTTATAGAGAATCTATAAAGAACCCTTAAAATTCAATAATAAGAAAACAACCTAATAAAAAATGGGCAAACTATTTGAATAGATACTTCACCAAGGAAGACATAGACATGATAAATAAGGACATGAAAAGATGGTGAACATCATTAGTCATCAGGTAAATTCAAGTTAAATCCACAATGAGACACCACTACCTGTCTATTAGAACATCTGAAGTAATTTTTAACAATCAAATTGGCCAGTCCAAGTGCTCAGAATGGGAGCAGCCGGAGCTCTTGTCCATTGCTGGTGGGAACCCACGCTGGTACAGCCACTGTGGAAAGTAGTTTTGCACTTTCTTAAAGTTAAACATATACTTACATATGACCCAGTCATTTCAGCCCTGTGTATTTACCCAAGAGGAATGAAAATATGCTTTCACACAAAAAACTTAAATATACATGTTTACAGTGCATTTCTTCATGATTACCAGAAAATGGAATACACCCAAATGGTAACCCACTAATGAGTGGATAAACAAATTATGGTATATCCATACAGCACAACACAACTTCGTGATGAAAAGAAAGGTACCTAGGATACATGAAGCATCATGGGTGAATCTCAAATGCATTATCGTAAGTGCATGAAGCCTGATTCAGAAATAAATATAACTGTATGAGTCCAATTATGTAATGTTCTAGAAAGGAAAAATAAAAATTAAGAAACTAGAGGAAGAGAAAGCATTAGTGGTTGCCAGAGGCTGAGAGTGGAAAGAGATTACAAAAGGGTGCTGGGAACTTACTTGGGTAATGAAAATATTCTGTATCTTAAATATAGTTGTAGCTACGTGACTCTTCCTATTTGTCAAGAGTCACAGAATTGAATACAAAATAGTTAATTTTATTGCTTATGAATTATAGATCAATAACTCTGACTTAAAAGGAAAAAAAATAACTTTGAGATTAGCAAAGAGGGATCCCACTTGTTCATTGGAGTCTAGAAAGAATGGTCATTGCGATTGCTCATGAATTCATAAGTTCTGATGAAGGCGCATGATTTTTAAATATTTGTTTTTTCATTTTCAAAAAAAACAAAATAAAAAATAAAAACCAGATTCTTAGTTTCTAATGTGAGATGGGAAGATTACCTGGTGGAGCTGAAGTCATTGGAGTTTTATTAAACTTGCCATCACCAGCTACTTCTTTACAGAATCCTGAGAATTATCCTTCAGGACCACTAAGCTCCAAGAAGCACAGCTTGTGAAGAATATCCCAGGACACGTTCTAGAAGATACCACCCAGGAAATCCTCCATAGGTTACAAGATCCTGTAACCCCCTGAGTAACTCTATTCTGAACATTCCTGTAAAGTAATGTAATGAAACTCAAGATACACACTGGCATGTAATCACTCTGAAAAGCACTACAGGAAAGAAACCCATTTTGATGTCCTTTAATTTCCCATTTCCCTCACTTATTTGATCTTGTTACATAAAATTTATGAAATTTCAGACTGACCTCTAGGCAACAGTGGTTATCTCTTGCCTCATAGGAGGGAATAGAATCATAATCTGGAATATTCGCTGTAACTCAAACCTGTTTTAGCTACTTTCAACTTATTATCATTTTTACACTGAGTTATGAAGGGCAGACACCCAATTTTAGAAGAAGAAATTGAAATGTGAAGACACTGAGTAATGTATTGCAGTCTACACAGCTAGTAGCTTGTCTGTCGCCATGATCTAAGCTTTAAGGCTTGAGAAAGGCAGGGGATGACCTGACAGTTTGGGCGCAGCAAATGTAAGACAGGAGCTTCCAGCAGCACATAGCCCTCCTGCCCCAGCATTATTAAGTCATAGTCTGACATTGGAAGATCTCATTTGTCATGACATTAGTATCTTAGGGATCTTTTGATTGCCAGAAATAAAACCCACAGATCTAGAAAATCTGAAGAAATATATAGAAACACATAGACAAAATAAAGAGGTCTTCTTGTGAGACCTACTGAGAATTTGGATCCAGGAGAGGAAAGAAAGCTTTCAGGATCCAAATACATCTCCTCCTGCTTCCTGCTTCATCTCTTCTTGGGACCTATTGCCTTCTCTTAGTGGCTCTGTCCCAGGATTTCTTTTCCTTCTCTTCCTAACTACACCTTGCAACGGAATAAACACAGCCATTCCAAATATTTCATATGTTCATACAAGGGACACCATTTATAATGAAGGGACTCCCTTTTCAGTCTCCCAAATGATAGTGTGGGATTGGCCAAACTGGATGTGCGGTCTGCTGGCCCACTGAACTGTGCCCAGAACAGTGAGTTTTGACTGGCCAGTCTTGTGAGAAGTTGACCTGCCTTTCAGAAACTGTGTTGGTCTGGCCCCTGGGCAGTAGACCAGCACAGATTTGGGCTTCTTGATCTGAAAGTTCAAAATCCAAACTGCTTCAACATCCAACAACATGGTGCCACAAGTGGAAAATCCCACATTGTGAAACTTTATTTCATGCATGAAATTATTAAAAGAACTGTCTGAAATTGCCTTCAGGATATGTGTCTAAGGTATATATGAGATATACAGGAGTTTTTTATTTGTTTGTTTTTCCTTAAGACTTGGGTCCCATCCCCAGGATATTCAGTATGTATATGCAGATATTCCAAAATACGAAAAAAGGAAACAAATCTGAAAAACTTCTGGTTCCCAATAACTTTGGATGGGGGATACTCAAGTTACATTTCCCAAATGGCTCCATGACAATAGGATTCACCTGGGTGCTTGTGGTGCTTGCAGTCTCTGAGGTCCCAAAGCACAGACCTGCTGACTCACTGCTCTGTAGTGGTCCTCAGCTTGGCTTCACACGGGAATCAACTGGGGAGCTGTAGAATTACTGATGCCTGGATCCACACCCTGCATTTTTGACAGAGTTGGTCTGCAAGGCAGCATGGTCATCAGGAGTTCTAAAAGCTCCCCTGTTGAACCTAATGTGCTAACAGAGCTGAGATTCACAGGAAGGACTTGGAAGGCTGAGAGTTTATAGCAAGCATCCCAGGTGATTGTTTTCGGATCAGATGAGTTTGGAAACACTCCTACAACTTAAATATTTTGTAAAGATAAGGGAGTGAGCACTCTGGTGGGGTGTTTAAAGAAGAGGATGTGGGAGAGAAGCCAGAGTCAGCTTGGGGGTCTCCTGGAGCCAAGTTCCCCTGGCATAGTTTGCAGACATGGAGTTTTGAGTGGTGGGTTGAAGAGAGACAACCAGAAATTTGAAAATACTCTTAATTCTGTCATTTCCTTAAGTAGTCATTCCTTTATCCTCCCTTGCCAGATTTCTTGGCCATCTATTATACACTATAGAACATTTTACCAAGGGGCTAGGAACCCAGTGAAGAATAATAATCCAGACATACTGGGATCTATAATGTTTAAAATGCCTTTGGCTTGCTTAAGTGACCAGGAAAGAGTTAAAATAAGCAGGATAGTGTATGTGCATCCGGTCCCTTTTCATCATACTTATTCTTTCTTAGAGAAAGCTCACATTTAATGGCAGCAAAAATCCATTGAAATCCTGATTTAGAAACACTTAGCTACCCTTGTCAACAATGAGCCCCATGATATTTTTAGCATCTCATCAGAATTTTTTAAAAAATAAACAAACAAACAAGCAAGCAAAATCTCTACACAATGGGGCAATCTTTGAGAAGGAAAATTATAGCTTGCTGACCACATTTTATGGATGGATTTCTAACCATTAATCATTGGCTGCAAGAATGCACAAATTCCAGTCACCTCTGGGCAAAGAGAAGTTGACTGGATTTGGAAGGCAGCATTCCATCCCAAATCTAGGAAAGAGCCACCCTCTGCTTCCTCTTCCATCCCTGGTCTCCCTCTTTCCTGGGAAGGCTCAGGATTCATAAGCTAGTTCTGCCAGTAAGACACTTTCAACCTTAGCGTGTCCAGGGCTCAAATTCTTTCTGGTGGCACTTTTATAGTGGAGAAATTTGAAAAAGAGCACTTTTCCAAATCAAGCTTCCCTGTGCCAGATAATTCCTGAGCGGTTGGTTTTATTTCAGATGCATGCGATTTAATTTTCTCCATCACCATCATCCAAATCCAAACATTAACAATTTCACAGGCTGCCAAACTACGTTTCATCAAGGGAAGAGTGTGGCTGGATCCGAGTTGTGCAGCCTAGAAAGAGGACAGGGGAGGAGAGCGCACCCTCTGGATTGCCACCAGGTGCCTTGTAAGACATGTATCTCTAAACCTCCCCCACTGTCCTGGGAGCCCTTATTTTGCCCCGTATCTTAAAGATGTAGACATTAAATCTTAGAAGGTTTAAATATCAGGGCTTGTAAGAGGTTTTGGATGGCAGAAGGTATGTAATCAAAATGATGAGTTTCATTTGTATTTTTAACAGAATTGCTGGGCTTTGTTTTCATGTTTGTATGATCTGGTGTGGAGGAAGGAAGACTAGAAAAAAAATCAGTCTTCCACTGAGCTCCAATCAGATCTCTTAAGCCTCTGCTGCCTAGAAAGGCTTGGGATGGGCCACCTACAAATGACTTCTTCCACGGTAGACTTTTGTCCTTTTTATGCAACAGAGCCTCCCCCTCAGTGACTTGGCATCCTGAGCAGTTGTGAACACGTGGCTTTGCAGTTCTGTTTTCATGAGATGATATACACTGGTTGGAGGGTCCGGTGCAGCAAGCATTGTCCCAGTGCCCAGGAAGCAGCTGAAAAAAATCTCATCATTCACATTCAAGAGCGAGTTGGTCAGGGGAATTGTCCTAACGCCCACCCAATTCTCCTAGAATCTAATTTGGAGCTCTGCTCACCAAAGCCCAGCGTGCTATCCAGGGCTGTAGTTCAAACAGAGGGGGTGTAGGTTGCTGTGGATGGGTGGACAGGAAGGTTTTTTTTTTTTTTTTTTTTTTTTTTATTTTTTAAAGTATTTATTTATTTTTTTAGTTATCGGCAGACACAACATCTTTGTTGGTATGTGGTGCTGAGGATCGAACCCGGGCCGCACGCATGCCAGACGAACGCACTACTGCTCGAGCCACATCCCCAGACCGACAGGAAGGTTTTAGAACCAAGCAGCAGCCTATCAACTGAGTCATCAAGATTCTCACTGACCTTCCTCTCCATTCCTATAAAAAATTGTTGTTCCAACAATTGTTTATTTAAAAGGGAATGATTTTATGTCTGGGGAGGTAAATCATGGAGAATAATATAGCTTTAGATTTCCACTAAATGTGTTTTCCAAAGTTTATATATATATATATATATATATATATATATATATATATATATATACACACACACACACACACACACACACACACATACACACATATATTCATATATATGCATAAATCCATGTGTTTATGATATTAATATATATGGGAATGAATGAATGAACTCTTGGTTTTTCTCCATACCTGAAATCAAGTAGAGAAATTGTCACTTGCAAAATCATATTCATCATAAGGAATTGAATTTTAATACCTTGTGAACTTTGACAATGTGGTGAGTCTTCTCAACTCTTCCTTGCCCTCTTTCTCATTCTTCTCTCCCTGGCCAGTGCCCTGACCTCCTCTCCCACCCCTTTCCTGCCTTTCTCTGCCCACACCGCTGACTTGAAAACCAGTTTCTCTCCTTGCCTTTCTCCAACGCCATAAACTTAAAACAAAACACATGGCCCAGGACAGGGTGCTGTCTTCAGTTTCCCATTTCCTTCTTCTGATACTTTCTTGTTGGTTTTGGATTCCGCCCTCCAAACCCCAAGAGCACACTTTCTAGGTATGGAGCAAATAAGGGTGTTTTTCCCCCCACTCAGCAGAATCTTGCTGAGTGTGTGGGATGCACCAACTCAGTGGTGCAGGATTTGATTGGAAGCAGCTGACAAGCCCCAGCCATCTGGTAAGTGCACTCACCAAAGAGCCTGTCCCTTGTGGTTGCTTAAGAAAAACATTTATAGTCTTTGGGTCACAACTGCTTCTCCTTTGTTCTCCTAAAGGCTGAATTTAGGCTCGCTTTCTCCACAAATGAACTGCAATTTGGCAACTAGAGAGAGGGCTGCAGGCTCCTGGGAGCGTCCACCACAACCTCAAGTGTGGACACCAACCCTCCAGACCCTTCCCCTTGGTTCTCATGGTCCTCTTCTGCCATTCACAGATAATTCTCTTGGTGCCTCTTTCTGATAAGAACTTTCGTGTTCCTTGCAGCAAGAACACCTCCCTGTTCTTCAGGGGGCTGTAAGCTCCCAGGAGGCCGGCACCTGCCCTAAACATAGAGCCTGGCACAGGGCAACTACTTCTTAGCTATTTTAGGATGCTTCAGGTATAAAACAGGGTAGCTTCCTTTATCAGCTACTCCAGCCTATGTGGGAGAAAAAGACACAGAATATCAACTGCAGAAGCCACGAGATTTACTCAGTCCCTGACAAGGCCCTACAAGGGACCCATTCTTTGGAAAGGACTCAGATGTGATCTGGGGACTTCCAGTGTCAGAAGCAGCCTGAGATCATGGCTATTCCCTAGACTCCAGGATAGAAAGTGGATGGTCTCAGGGAGGACATACCTAGATAGCATTAAAACATTCACTGATAACTTATTTTTAAGCTGGGCATGGTGGCACAGGCCTGTAATCCCAGCGCTTTGGGAGGTTGAGGCAGGAGGATCCTGAGTTCAAAGCCAGCTTCAGCAACTATGAAGTGCTAAGCAATTCAGTGAAATCCTGTCTCTAAAAAAATACAAAATAGGGTGGGGGATGTGGCTTAGTGGTATGTGGCTTAGTGGTCGAGTGCTCCTGAGTTCAATCCCCAGTTCCAAAACAAACAATTATTTTATTTTTATATTTTTATGATTTTATAAAAAGACCTTAGAAATAGTCTTAAATTTATGGAAAAATTGAGGTCCCACATGACTCCCTCCCACCCCCACATACAGTCTCTCTCATTACACACTTGCGTTGGTATGTTGCATTTGTTGAAATCAATGAACTAACATCAATGCATTATTATTAATTAAAGTCCATAGCTTTTTCAGATTTTCCTTAGTTTCTTTTATTAACCTAACATCTTTTTTCCCTGTTCTAGGGTGCCATCTGGGATCCCACATTACGTTTACTCGACATGTTCCCTTAGGTTCCTGTTAGCTGTGCTCAGTCCTCAGATTGTCCTTGTCTGTGATGACATTGATCATTTTAAGAAGGATGAGTCCTCCCGGGCAAGGTACCCTCTCATCTGAGTGTTTCTGGAAGAGGGAGGAGTTGGAGAAGACAAAGATTGAAGACCCCGAGATACAGGCTCCTATTTTCTCCACTCGTCACCTAATTTTCGGGTGTGGTCAGCCATGGAGTCGGAAGCCTCTGTTGAACAGGTTTTCCATAAACTCTCCTTTTTCATCTCTGTTCCAGAGAACATCCTAGAATATTCCCAGACCCTGATTTTAAAATGGCTTTGTTTTATTCCCTCTGAAAGCTGAATGAAGGGAAGTTTGATAGAGGACATTCATCTTTGGTTTTTTTTTCCTCTTCCAGGAGTCTTGGTTAACCCTCAAAGAGCCCATGGTCCCTACAGGTGCCATGGGCTTCTCCTGAGGAACTGCATTTAGAGAACGGCAATAGCTCAGTAGATAACAAGAATAATAAGAATCAGCAGAAGTTCCAAAATTGGCTTGTAAGTGTCCCTGCCCCTGGTTTGTGGAATGATGGCCCCGACTTATTTGAATTCTAACAAACTCCCTGTGGAGAGGGAAGGAGACCATTCTCCCTTTGGCTTGCTCAAAGGCAGGCTGCAGACTCCCGGAGACCAGAGCAAAGGAAAGGTCTCTGGAGCAGTTGGCTGAAAGGGAGAAAAGTGCATGTTTTAGCTGTGGGCTAAGAAGAAAGAACAGTGATGAAGAAATAAGACGCTAGGGACGTAATGTCCACTCAGAAACCCCACAAAACAGGAGCCATTTTGCACGATCTCAGGTGGGTTGTAAATACTCACTGGTTTTCACCGGCCTTCTGAGTGGCCTTACAACCAAACGCCAGAACTGGTCAGAGATTTTTATTCCACTCAACCACAGGGAGGGAAGAGAAGGTCCCGTCAGTGGGTGCTTAATCAGCAGGCCAAGTCAAGCCTTTTATTCTCTGTCTACTGCAGTCAACAGAAAGTTATTGCTTAATTAACCCCTCTGAATGAATACCTGATAATTAATAAACCCATGAAGTATACCCTGAGGCTTTAGGTGGAAGAAGGCTCCTCTCTTCAAGTGGAAAAGAGGGAGAAAAAAAGAAAACATGCTGAACTAATGGGGAAAAATTCCGGTAGAAGGCAAAGCAATTAGGATTAGTGAATTCCATTTCATTTAAAGTTTCAAGATAGAGAAGCCATTTATCTAGCAAATTAATAATGGGAGTGACTTGCCTAATATAGAACGGGTCCTTATATTTTATTAGTAGGAATCCAAACTGAGTAATTTCATGATAGACAAGCTTCCACATACATAAAAAAAATTTTTTTTGGTTAGGCTTTTTAAAAAATTGTCACTGCACTCAGATGGTTTTAGATTTATGCATCTCTTCTAAATTAGTCCCCGCTTGAGTTGGGAATGATACATTTAGTATTATGGCTCTGTAGAAAAATCAATATTTTTTAGTGTTTTCTTTCATGTTAAAGAGCTTCATCGTCTGACTAATTGTGCCACCGTAAGAAGAAGGCAGGGCTGTGGAGGGGGTTCATGGTTTGCAGGTATTCTTAAATTTGCTGTAGATTAAAAATGGGGACAATTTGGAGCCTGATAAATCAGAGTCGGTAGCTGGGTGGTAGGGCAATATTAACTTATGGCCACAAACAAACCTTCCTCTCTGGATTGAGACAAACTATGAAATTTGTCCTGGACAGTGCTTATGTCAAGGATGTCCTGATCAAGATCCACTGCAGTTCAAGTTCTCATTGAGTCTCTGGAGTTTTGCCTGGGACCCAAGGCAGGTAAGGAGGCCTCTGAAGAGGGATTCACTTATTATTTGATAAACACTTACTAAGTCCCTGCTATCTATCAGGTGTTTGATACTAGTCCTTTCCTTGTCCACAAACCAAGCTGGAGCAACTAGAACGGCCTTGGAATGGTCCTTCACTCTGAGTCCTAGAGAATGGTGTGCTCCAGGGTGGGAAAAGGCAATGCCAACTGGCCAAAGAAATACATAGGCCTAGAAGGTCCAAGACTTCAGAGAAGCAGAACACCAATCAGCACCCAAATCCCACCAGCAATGGCCTTGAGTAGGTCTGAGCCTCTGTTTCCACAGCCAGTAAAATAGGAATGTAAATATTTCCTACATAGGCTAGTTATTGTACTATACAAAACAACTATGGCATATGGCAGCACCTATGAATCCTCACAGCCTTCTCCACGTTCTGCAGGTGTGCCATGCATGGAGAAGCCCCACATCTTTTTTAATAATAATGATAGGTCAGCAACAGCAATGGTAAATGCCATATCAAGCCCTCATACAGATTTTTCTAAAATAATTTCAACAACCTAAAGGGAGAAATGTTATTCATCCCATTTTAGAGATGAAGAAAAAGAGATCTTTGTGTGTAATTCATTATTAATACCATTATCATTAATAATAAATAATAATTTATTAGGACCATATGACAGGCCCTTGAGATTTTTCTTATTTGTTCCTCATTTATTCATTCAACAAATATTTACTGAATGTCAGGTACTCATAGTGGTCCAATCAGTACATAGAGATAAACAGGGGAGAGCTTTATAGTCCCCATCAGGACATAATAAAGAATGAGCTGGTGAGGCAGACTCAGTCATTACCTTAGTTTATAGCTAATAAAATAAGGAGCTGAGATGTGGCCAGTGAATGGTGAAGACTGGATTCAAATTCAGATATTTCACCTTTAACTACAATCTACATTGCCTCTAAAAAAACATTGCTTGGCTTCAGGGGAACTGAGACCTTGGGGATGTGATGGCTGAGATGTCCTCCTTCAAGGCTATGAAGTACTTGTGTGTGGACATTCAGTGAGACTGCAAGTTTTTGATTGCCATCAACTAGATGCTGTTTCCTAGCTGGTGGACCCAGGCTCGGACTCAGAATCTTTGGCCCTTCTGTTGGCACTAATAACTACATGGCCTTGGTCCATCACTCAGTTTGACTGCGCTTCTCCCGTCAGTCAAATGGAGATAGCTACACCTCACCTAGAAGGTGTTCTAAAGAATAATATGAGATTATAATGAAAACCCACAGTGTTCATTTAGGATACTTTTAATTTTAGCTAGCAGTGGAAGGATTTTATTGCTTGGAAGGAAGCTGAGATGCTTTTCTTTATTTGCTAGTTATGCTATTTTTATGCCTTTCTTTTGATTTTGCCCAATGATTATTGATGACAAACATATAAAGGGGAAGTACCCATTGAAATGGAAAAAGGACCTTGAAACAGGCTCAATATGTCAGAGGAGAGTTCAGTTGATTTCATTAAACTTTGCATATTTCTGATGGCAGTTACTAGTCCTTTACTGCTGACCTTCCCATTGAAAACATCTTAGCAGACATGTTACCATTGCCTCATCATCAAGACCTCCTGTGTAGAGGGCCTGATAACTGTACAAAGGAATTGAATGCATATATCTAACCATACACTGATCTTCAAAGATCAGTTGTATTCAATAATATAATGGGAATGTTTTTTTTTTTCTTCAAAATTCCTGCAAGAGAAGTTATCCTTCAGAGATTGAATTTGCACAGTAGGAGTGGATGAAGTCAATCGTCAATTGCTCAAATGAAGGTACAAGTTCTAGAGACAGACCACAACCTTGGGGGCTGCTAATGTGGAAAGATAAATTCTTCCTCATAAAATGAGTATTAGTAGCAATCTACACCAATGCATTTAATTTCTCGTTTCCTTATAAATCGTCAGAGTTCGACTAAAGTACTACTTCCTTCCTATTAACTTCACTCACATCAGGAGGTCCAGGATCATCCCAAAGATCCTGCTTTATTTTCCAAAGCTGCTTTGTCTCCTTTTAGAGGGCTGTATCATCAACATTAAACAGAACTAGTTAACAGGGATTTTAAGAAAATTAAAGGTGCAACCAAGTCTAGACATCCCAAAATAAGTGGATAGGGGGTTATGCGTTTGGTCCAGTTATTTCGGCCACCTTCTTAATGGACAATTTGGATCGCTGCACAGTCAATCCACTTAATTGCATCTGTGTTGGCCATTAAAACAAATTGAATGCGCTATGGCCAATTTGATCATGTCATAAAGAAATGGCCTATAGGGCCCATCGAGAAGCAGAATTTCAGCCATTATTCGATTATATCTGATCAATGGAGACAGCCTGTATGGAAATCCAGGAGCCAAAGTAGATCGTGTAGGAGCCCAGGCCTACTTTGCTGACCACAGTATTAGGATCAACTGTCAGTAGCAAGAAAATTGGCCAGGTGGTTGACAAAGCATCACCTTACTCCGTCCTGGGGAGCGAAAACTCAGTGCCTCATGACTTTACCTAAAATATCCAGTCAGCAAACCAACAGGTCATCTTTTCCACTTTGAGTCCTGAGTAATTTGAGAAGGAGAAAAAAAAAATACAAAATCTCCACTGGCTTTGACCTCTAATGTGGGTATAAAAATAGACCTCATGCTGCATCCATTGTGATTAATGCTGGGTAAAGGTAATTTAAGCAGGGCCTCATTTTCTTGTTTTTCCCAATCTCATCTCCATGTGCTCTACCTTTCCCTGCACCTCTGCTTATCTGTGAGGTCTCAGGATCTTCACTTTGGTCCCCTGCTTCTTCTGGAGTCACCTTGTTCTGAAGCCACCTTGTCTGAAGCTACTTTATTCTTCTGTATCTTTGTGAAGTTGAACAAGAGCAATGACCTTTAATGGGGGCATTACAGGATTGTGCTTTATATATTTAAGTCAAGGAGAAGTTACGCTGGTTGATGTTTAGTGAACATTTGATCTATGGTAGGTGGTACCCCTGGCATTTTGAGTGTATCATGTCATTTCATCCTCATCTGACCTTGAGAGGTAGGTTCTGGTATCTTTGCTGTATCCATGGAGGCAACTCATGACATGGCAGGAGACTCCAAGGAAAAGAAACTGGTTAATAGGAAAAGTGTGAAGGACAATTTTCATGTACTAGAGGAGTCAAGGTCCCCAGATTGGTTAACCTACTGGTCCAGAGGGAGAAAATATGAAGGGAAGTATGTAATGCAATAATAGTTGCTTGCTGTGATATTACAGCAGGTGGACAAAGGCATCCCAAGGCCTCTTGGAGCTGGAGAAGACAGCATCTAGGAAATATATCCTTGACCTAGACTAGTTTCAAAAAAGGCAGGATGTTTAACAGCTTAAAGAATTATTCCTGGGAAGCATCATACAGTAAACAATTTGTGGAAGATAGTTTAAAGATGAGGGCTGCTCTAATATGGTAATATTAACATAGACCGGTCTGAAGGTAAATAAAAGATGATAAAATACATAGTGATTCTAAAAGGAAATCAGAAAAAAATATATAGTGATACATGACAGAGATATAAGGCTCCGAAAAGGTTGTTTTAATTCAGTGGGGCCAATGATACAAATCTATATATGGAAAATTAGATTTGGGAAGAGAAATTAGAATAAAGGGAAATGGTAAGGTATACTTACTTCAGGTAGGTAGTTCTTCAGCAATACCAAGAGAAGGATGCTAGCTAGAGGTTGAGTGGATCCCAGGAGTGATGAGAGAATTGGAGCTGAACCAAGAATAATAAATAGGAGGATGACTTAGCTCCAAGGATAGCACAATGAAATCTTCCACCATCACCACCACCACCACTATCACTGCTACAATACCATAACCATCACCACCATCATCACCTCAACCACCACCACCACCATCATCACCACCACTACCACTGCCATCACTACTCTTACTGCCACCACTATAGTCAACATCATCACCACCATCATTACCACCACATACTACCCCCATCACCATCAGCACTACTACCAGCACAAAAATCTTCACCACTATCTCATTCAGCACCATCACCACCACTATCACAACTATATAAAAGAAACTATGAGGCCATCCAAAATACTGTGTGCTTTCTAGGGACTGTGCATTCTGATTATATGTTTTTTTTAATCCTCACAGCAAACTTATACTTTCTTTGAAGATAAAAAAAAAAGGAAGAAAAAGCCTTCCTTAACATATACATTTTCTGAAGAAAACACATCAAAGTGTTGAGTTGTGCATTAACCATTAATTTAACTATTGCAGATAAGACAAAGACAAAAAATAAGAGGTCAGTACTGAAGAACTAAATAAAATCCAAGCCTTCACCATTTCAGAACAGTTCTTACTGAGTCTGTTTATCCCTTGGCTTTCCATCTAGGAATCCAAACCAAATCTAACTCCTCATGCATTTTGCAGAACATGTGCTTCCTGGTGGAAAATTTACCAGCATCTAGGATGTCAGTCATCAGAATGGTGAGCTTAAAGGTCAAGTCACCCCTGGGCATGGTATGTTCCGTCTTTAACAAGATCACTCCTTCTTTCACCTAGATGGAAGCCAGCTCCTCTAGCTCACAATAGCCTGCGTCTAGATTCAGGGAGAATGGAGTAGTAGGGAGGAGATGAGCTGTTTTTTTCCCAACTTTAAAGAGGTTTAATTGACAAATTAAGATTGTATACATTTATGATGTACAATGTGATGCTTTGATATATGTATGCATTCTGATATGATTACTACAATCAAGCTAATTAACATACACATCACCTCACCTACTTTGTGTGTATATGTGCATATGTGCTGAGAATGTTTAAGATATACTCTCTTAGCAAATTTCAAGTATGCAGTCCTGTTGTATTAACTGTACTCACCACACTGCTATATTATTCCTTTAACAAACATCTCCCCATTTTTTTCCCAAAACAGCTTCCAGGATATGGCAATAATCCCACTAGTTTTCTGATTTTTTTCTCAGCTTTACTATTTAAGATTCCATGGTAAGTGAGATTATTTAGTATTTGTTTTTCTGTGCTTGGCTTGTTTCAATTAACAAAATTCTGTCTATATTCATCGATGTTGGTGCAAATGACTGGATTTCCTTCTTCTTAAAGACTAAATGGTATTCTAGTGATGTTTGTGCATGTGTGTGTGCACACACATGAGTGTGTGTATATGTTTAAACAGCATACATTCTTCCAATCCATGAACACGGTCTATCTTTCCATTTATTTGTGTCTTCTTTAATTTCTTTCATCAATGTTTTATAGTGTTCAGTGTTCCAATCTTTCTTCCTCTTGGTTAAATTTTTTCCTAATTTTTTTGATGCTGTAATAAATTGGGTTTTTAAAAATTTTTTTGATAGTTCATTGTTAAGAAAGTAGAATTGATACCAATTTTTGTATGTGATATATAAATGATTATGCTGTGTGCAGACAAGTACAATTTTACTTATCCTTTTCTTATTTGGATGCCTTTTGTTTCCTTTTCTTGTCTAAATGTTCTATTTAGAATATTCAGTACTATATTGAATAGAAACGATGAGAATCGATGTCTTTGCCTTATTCCTGATCTCAGAAGAAAACTTTAGCTTTCTCCATTGTGATGTTGGCGATGTGTTTCTTATAGATGTTCCTTCTTATGTTGAGGCACATTCCTCTTACGCTTAATATGATGAGGTTTTATCATGAAATGAGATGCTCTTTTAATGGCTGCCATCTCCCTACCTCTGCGGTCTCCTTGCTGTTCTCTGGGTGCAGTTGGGGTCCTCAGTGAGGACTCCACTGAGTGAATCATGCGCAGCTTGACATACTGGCCTGAATAATAGGAATCCTACAAACAGGATGGCTTCAGCAATCTGCTCATTGTCATTTCTCTCCCTTACTTAGAATTCATCATTTTTTATGTGTAGAAAGAAGATTGGATCCTCTTCATTATTTCTAGCGTCATGCTAGACTTTCGTATTCACAAGCTCTGCCTTGGAGACACTGTGAGAAGTGAAAGCATTTGACAGAAATAGAAGCTAATGAAAAGAATATTTAGTCTGTTTTTTTTTTTTTTTTTTTAGATGAGAAGACTGAGGCCCAAGAACTTGGCATGTATATACCTAACTAGAGGTGATTTTTTTTTTTTAAAAAAGAACTTATGTTAAGCACCTAATAGAGAATTATAAGATTTATGTCTCTTAACGTCTTGGGGGCTGATCAGCCTTAAGGTAGAGATGCTTCTGAAAAGGATAAGGAGTGAAAAATGATCAGCCCCTCCAGCAGATAGGTTGCCACTTTCCTACAATCACTGTCATCTGAAAAATTACAAAAATAGAAATGGATGGATTACAAAAGAACTTTGGTTTATAAACAAATGTGCTGCAGAATTATTATCAACAGAAATTCCACCAGTGGATTTACAATCATATCAGGTTCAGCAACAATCAATTTGCGGCAAGTTTTGGCCAACCAATTTCTAGGTGGAGTGAGAGATGCCTATTAATGCAACTTCCCGAAGGAAACATGTTTCCAGAATTTTTAACCTGCCATGGTTTCTGGGCTCAAAGGTGAAAAGAGCAATACTCATTTCAAGCTGTTTTGGGGACTCTTTTGAAGATTAAGATGCTGCAGCTCAGTGGAGTGTGTGTTTATGTATGTCTGTTCTGCATTTGGCAATAGGAGAATTTCAGGAAGAATCTGAAATGTAATAAGGTGCAGAAGAGAGGGATATTTTGAGAAAATTTTCTTTCTTTCTAAGCTAATAAATGATCAGCCCACAGGTCTATTCTTTAATCATCCAGAAAATAAAGGACATTCTTAATCTAATAATTTTTTTTCAAAATCTAACACAGTGGGTAAAAAGATAGGGGTTTGAGAGCCAGGCACAGTGGTGCATGCCTGTGATCCCAGTAGCTTGGGAGGGCTAAAACAGGAAGATCACAAGTTTAAAGCCATCCTCAGCAAAAGCAAGGTGCTGAGCAACTCAGTGAGACCCTGTGTCCAAATAAAATATAATATAGGGCTGGAGATGTGGCTCAGTGGCTGAGTGCTCCTGAGTTCAGTCCCCTATACCAAAAATAATAATAATAATAGTAATAATAGGAATTTAAGAGAGCCCTATATTCAAGATGAGTGCTTTATCATTGATCAGCTAGTTGTCCCCTAAGTTCTTGGAGCCTTAGTCTCTTCAGCTGTGACACAGGGATGGGTACCACCTTATGTCACCATTAGGATTAAATGAGATAATGCAAAAATATTCAGAAGTAATGTCAAAGTCTAGCATAATTCCTGGCATGCAATAGATACTTTAATAACGTGGTGAAAATGACAGTCAGTAATCATGCTGAAAAACATGGAGGTTTAAGTGTTCATACTGACTAGCTTAAGGCTTAGAACAAGGAAGAAATAAGAATTGCAACACACAAGGAGGAAGAAACCCCATGCTCTATGCATGCATTGACTCCAAAGAACCCCTAACCTTCTAATACCATTTTGCCTTTGAAGAGTGCCCAAGAATTACTCATGTGCATAAAGATGTCTTTAGTCCTTAAACTACCAGGAGCCCCCTAAGGCGTCAGTGGTGTTTCTCCTTGGTTGGAATGAGATCCTGGGGCCCCTATGAAAATGCCCATGTTAGTGCTTAGAAGATATCTCCCAAGACAGAAGGGAAAGAAACTGGGTCAAGGCTTGGAGCCCCAGGTTTGGCTACATGGCACTCAAGCTGGCCAGACTGGTTCCAGAGGACTAAGCAAGCCGTTGCCCTGGGATGAGTCTCGATGCAGCAGTTGGCTCTTCTAGCTCTTGCTCTCCTTCCAGATTAGTCCTTCAGAACCCGCTAAGGCATCCTGTCCATCTGTCGTCTTAGCAAAACTCTGCAGCAGGTCATCAGAGTCGCAGAAAACCACTCAGCCTGCTGTTCCAGGCTGTCCTGCGGAGGCGCTGGGCTAAGTGCGGCTTCTGTCAGTCCTCCTTTTCCCTTAGTGCCCGGGAGTGAGTGCCCCAGGGGGTTCATCCCTGCCAGGGATCTGTACTCAGACTCATTCTTCAGTTGCCTCCCCTTCCTGTCACCTGGCCCAACCCCACGTATCCACCAGTAAACTCTCTAATCTAAGAAGATCTCTCCAGCCCCAGTCTCCTTCCTGAGGTTTGGCATCCAAGCTGCTTTATCTCTTTACAATTGATTCCATCTCCATTGTTGGGTCCCTCCTCCATAAATTGGAGACCATGATGTCAACATCATTGGATTTTTATGAGAATTAAACCAAATAATGTTGTAGAGGTCTTGTCAAATTGATAGAGGACATTATGTCTGACTGTGGAGATGGTGCCTAGAAAAGGCTTGATAAATAATGACCCGCATGAAGCTCTTTAAAAATAATTAATCTGACTGCCATGATTATCATGCCATGGAATTTGTATCTCAAATCATTTCTACATCTGGAGAACAAGGAGTTTATTGTGTATGTTTATAGCCTGGGCACACAGTAGTGCTTTTAACATTTGTTTGCCAATTTATGACAGCATCTGGATTTGGAAATCAACTTTCATTTTCTGCTTTCATGGGGGTAGATGTCCAGTAACGACGGTGACAGTGGACAAGGACCCAGAACTTTATATAGACTTATTTAATTGCCACAGCAAGGGCCTGGATTAGATCATATTTTATCGTTAATTTAGAGATGAGTAAACTCAGGCTCAAGGCCATAGCGTGAGTAAGTAGTTGTCCAAACCCACATAGTCTGGTTCCAGGGTTCAGGCTCTGAATTGCTATGTGTCTTTCTAATACTATTGAATGGTAGATAGATCCTTTCAAGACCTGGTCTCCACCTCAGTTCTCAATGTCTTTTCCTACCAATCCTCTGCTTCATTTTTTTCTTTGTTT
The DNA here is from genome assembly GCF_048772815.1 of Callospermophilus lateralis. NCBI lineage: Eukaryota > Metazoa > Chordata > Mammalia > Rodentia > Sciuridae > Callospermophilus > Callospermophilus lateralis. The sequence goes on from NC_135322.1 coordinate 59,326,005, forward strand.
CTGTTGTGCACAACCATTAGTGGTTCTGTGGACTTGATTCTCCTGTTCATGGTTCAGTAGGGTTGCCAGAGAAAACACAGCATGCCTTGTGAGATCTGAGGTTCAGAGAAATAATGAACAGTGTCTTAGTGTAAGTTTTCTTCCAACTATTGTGTGGAACATACTTAAAATGAAAAAAAAATCATATTCGTTTTTCATCTGACATTAAATTTGATTGGACATCCTGTGTTTTTATTTGCTAAAAACTGGCAACTCTATGCTTCTAGTCCTTTGCTACAAGAGATCATTCTGCTTGGAATCTTTGCATGCCTTCCTCATCAGGCATCTCCTGCTCATCCTTCAAAATCTAACACAGAGGTCACCTCTCTGGTGATGACATCCCTCTGCCTCTCTGCTCATAAAATTCATCACTACCATTTCCTGTACCATCTATCCCTGTTAGACTGAGCCCTCAGCTCACCCAGGCAGGGACCCTGGCTATTCAGGGCTGACTCCAGCACCAGCTTGAATGTGTGACATGGAGAAGGCGTTTGGTGCATGAATAATACACAGAGCTGTGGAGGATTCTTCCCAATCCTTCATTTTTCTGTTGGAAGTTTCCCTGTTGTCTTGAGAATTCTTTGAGATGGGCTCAGAAGGCTTCTCTTTCTTAAGCCGAGTAAAAGTTGGTCAGCCAGGGTAAGTGTCCAAACCATATTAACCCTCTTGCTGGCCTCCTAGGGCTGCCAGAACAAATCACCAAACACTGTGTGAATTGAAGCAACAGGAATTTATTCTCTCACAGTTCCAGAAGACAGGAATCCAAAATTGAAGTGTCCGTGTGCCTTGCCTCCTCCAGAGGCTCTGCAGGACACTATTCCACCCCCACTTGGTCTTCCTTGCTGGTGGCTGCCGACGTTCCTGGGCTGACCTTGGTTTTCAGAAGCACTGCCCCCTCCGTCTCCATCATCCCGAGGTATCCACACCGTGTGACTGGATATCCCTTCTGTGCATGTCAGTGTCTTCTCATGACTTCTCTCTGTGTATGCCTCTTTTCCTTTCAGGACACCAGACAGATTAGATTAAGAGCTCACTCTGTTCTCGTATCATCTTATTTCAGCTTGCCTCTTGATTACATCTGCAAAGACCCGATTTCCATGAAGGTCCCATTCCCTGGCACCAGGGGTTCGAACTTGAACACTACATTTTGGGGGTCACAAGTCAACTCACCACTACCCAAGAAAGTGACTTCTCCATTCTGTGCCTCAGCCTCTGCATCTGGAGAGCCTCCTCACTATGGTTGGGTGGGGACTAAGTGAGATAATGCATCACGCATAGGCTTTGCCCATGGTCTTCCACTTCCTTTGGGATTCCCAACCACCCATTTTCAGTATAAAATGTGCATGACAAAGGCATTTCCAAAAGGTAGGATTTGGGGCCACATTCTTGCAGAATTCTCCTCGCTCCAGATGGGGTGCTTTTCTCTGGGATTAGCACCTCTGCTGAACTCTGCTCTCTACATTGGCTCAGAGGCCGACTTGTTCAACTAACTTCAATAATCAAAGTTTGGGGTGATCCCAGGACACCAAGCCAAGATATGTGCTTTGGGCTGCTTACCCTTGTCATGAGTGGTTATTTTTTCATGGTCAAAATAAATAAATACATAAAAAGTGCCTAAAACCTATATGGAATCAAGTTTCCAAACTGTGTTCTTGTGGCTGACTTCTGAATCATAGTTTGGTAATTAAAAGAAGAAAACACTCCATTGCACTTGGCAATGAAATATAAATTGTACCTTTGTAAAGGTCAAATACTAGTTGTGATTAACCAGACAAGTCACATTTTATCCTGGTTCAAACAACACTGAATTTTAAGTCTATTTATAGGATGCTACACCCCCCCACCACCCCCACCCCCGACCCTCTTCCTTGCAGAAGTTCACAGTTGGAATCTGGCTCCAAGTGGGGCTTTATTTATTTATTATTTTATTTTATTTTTTTTAATCTGCGAGATGGTTTCCATACACTGTGGCTTGGCAGCCTGCACTCGAGTGAGACTGTAGCATTATCAGGGTGCCGACAGCTGCTTCAGCGAAAACGAGCAGCGATGCGTTGAGCTGGCAAGTCCATATGGTTTGGAAAATGAAATGAAGTAAAATAAAAACATTTGTTATCATTTTTGGAGTTTTTGAACACAACCAGTTTCAGCACAACATTAATGCCTCGCGTGGCTCTTTTTCTTTTTCTTTTTCTTTTTTTAATAAATAATTATAAACGGGAACATTTTGTTTTGCTAGGAAGAGTGGTTCACTGTGCGGATGGGGTGAGGAGGCTCTGTCTCCAGCAGCTGAGGCACATCTCTGGTTCAGGTCTCGTGATGGGGTTGACGTGGGCCAAAGCCCGGTGCTGGGTTGGTGGAGCCAATGAGCCTTCATCTGCTTATCATCTCAGACACCGCAGAGAAGAGCACTCACAAAATCCTTGGCTTTCCAAGTCCCTCCTCCTCCAGGCCGCCCCCACTGTCCCTGGAGAGGAGGAGGAGGGTACAGGGGGGTACAGGACCTAAACATTTGACATGAGCTCTTTCTCCTAGGAAGCTAAGATCTGGATCATGTTTGGTACTAGCAGGTCTTATGCTTTTATATGGAAGTGATAATAATACCAACAAGTAATAAGCATGATGATCAGCAGTGATATTCATGAAGCACTTTCTTATTTCCCAAATGACCTGGGAACATGTAGTCTCATCTGGCCAGTGGTGAGGGGTCTAGATGTCAACTTGCTTCTTAAAAGCCTAATCATGACTCTTTTGGTTCATTCTTCAGCTTTCTCATGCCTAGAGTAGGAATGGGAAGGCCTACTCCAGGGTTTTATCTGACTCTTTTTGATAACTGGTGATATGAATGGAAAACAGACACTCCGTAAGACATCCCGCCATTCCCTCCCGGAGTTATATCAAAGGCCACTGCTGTTGGTGAGAGGACATTAGCCCATTGCAAGCATGTTTTTTCTTTCAACAGATCAGGAATTCTGCTGGACAGAATTTCCATGCCTGACCATCAGCTTTGTAAAATAATAAATGAAGATCTTCAAGTAGAAGGTAGGCAGACTCCATGAGGATGAAAAACTTCTTTCTTTTCCCCCTCTGTTCCCAGCCCTGGCAAAGTGCTGGGTCAATCAATATGAGTTGAAGGAATAAATAGATGAGCATGTGATGTGGGGCTAGAGAAGGGGTGACAGGGATGTTGGGACATGGCATGATGGCAAACTGGCTTTCTGGGGAAAAAAAAAAAAAAACCAAAGACCCAATTTGTAGTCATGGCCAATTTCCATGGTGTAAATGCTCTCTCTTTAGCTGGTTTCACACGGAAGGTAAGAAGCCACCGGATGCTGAGTAGAAAAGAAAGCAGAGCAGTCAGATCCTGTAAGCTCCAGCACACCTTGGGCTTGTTGGTAAGACAATCGGAAACCAGGGCTCCACTTTTTGTTTGTTTTCTGGAAGCTTCTTTCACTGGGCAGAAAGATTTGGAAACTTTCAAATTGTTTGAGCTCTGGCAATTCTCATTCTCTAGCCAACATGGGGACATCTCCCTTTGTTTTGGCAGAGAAGAGAGAGAGGTATGAGTTGTGCATGGCAAATGTGGTTGGGAGAACTGGTGGACCCATGGTGGACATTGGTTGGAACCATTCTGCCGAGGAAATCCTTTCTCTTAACCTTTCCCACTGGGATCGCTGAAGGCCGCTCCCCGTGCCTGCAGGGACTGACCAGCAGAGTTTTAAGTGGGTCATGCCAGGTGCCACCTTTGCAATGACTGCAATTTCCTAGGCTTCACAGAAGGCCCCAAGATTTTTGTTTTCTTCCCAAGATTCATTTCCTAGCAGTTAGATCTACTATTTCCCAGCCTCTCAGGCAAAATTGCGAGGAGTGGCATCAGCACATCTTTGTACAGTAGGCGAATATATTTGGAATGCTTATTTCTGAGAGCTGTTGAAGATGACTAACAATTTTACACCCCACAGAAGATCTGACAATACATTTAGGAGTGGCAAATGGAACCACTGTTCTGTTTCCCTCTCAGTAAATACTTAACTGCAAAACCCGTGCTCTGCTACCAGAGCATCAAATCCTTGCACCCTGTTGATTAACGCTGGAAATGTCTTTGTGAAAACAATACATTTGGAAGAATTCTAAGGCTTGCACCGGAAGCTGATGCTGAAGGTTTGTCTTAATGCAGCACAAATCAGAGCGGACGACGTGAAAAGAGCTGCTTCTCCCGGAAGGATGCCACGTGCTTCTTCTCCCGGGGAGTGCCTTCCAAGCTCTCCACCAAATCTGCGAGATGCACCGATTCAACTGAGGGTGTCTGGCCCAGCTGGAGACCTCAGGGTCCACCAGGAACTCGAAAGGGCCCAGAAGCTGGCTCAAGGTCAGAGCCAGAAATCACATTTTTTTTTTTTTTTTTTTAGTGATTTTCGGCGTAATGAACCAGTTTCCCGTCACCTTGTATTTCCTTTTATACCCACAAATGCCAACATTGACACCGGAGCATATTTAGACAGAAATGTGCGTCATAGCACCTGCATAGACTGGGGGCCCCTTTTCTATCCCAACAGTGATACCTGTTTAACAACATCAGCAGCAAACTAAGATATATTAGTCACATTAGAAGAAAGACTAGAGGACTAGACAAGGGACGCAAGAGGAGAAAGAGAATGATGGGTGTGCATAGAACTTTGCACACCTTTGGAAAAAATGTGTTTGCACATGCAGGACCCTGGTCCTAGAATCCATTCCTCTCTTTCTTCATATGACTACCTCCAACTTGACCTGTGGACCTCTGCTTAATGGTGACTTATCAAAGAAGCCTTCCATAAACCCCAACACGGGGCCGTCTCTGCCCATCGTGTGACAGATGGAACCCTCTTCTTTTCTTTGTAGCACACACCATGGCTGCTCCATATAACTTCATGTATGTGACTATCTGTCACATGCTTGTGGGCCCCACAAATGAAGGACCTGAACTAGTAATATTCCAAGAGTCTGGTGAGCAGGTGCGTGCTGAACAGATGGGTGTTTAAGGTATGGTTTTCAGAACCACATCTGGCCGGGTGGAGACCTCTCCACACGTTTACACCCCCAGCCAGCCCTGTGAGATGCACAGGAGAGGGCTTTAATCCCTCTGCTCCACGGCACCCTGTCTCAGGTCCCCAGAGGGACGGTAACTCTCCAAGAAGAATCATCAACTGATCAAAAGCAGCACACGGGCAGGATCCTGTCTCCCAACCCTGGAGTCCCTTGCATGACCCCGCCATTCAGTGGACAAGCCTCTCTGCCGAGGACGAAGGGGAGCGTTGAGGGTCTAGGGAAAGGACAGGGGAAAGGCACAAAGAGTCATCCTGACAGAAAAGATTTACTCCTGTCGTCCTCTCCTTTCTTCTTGCATTAAGGACAAGTGTCGCCTGCAAACGTAAGCACAACTGAAACCTCATGAGGCATCACTTTTTCCAGGGCTGTGCCCAACTCCCCAAGGCGGGAAGAGAAGCTGTCCCTCTGAGTTAGCCCTTGAAGTTTCCCTCATATCTCATGCTTCAGGAAAGCCCTGTCAATCAACCCTGAGCTTCCACTGGGAGTTGCATCCATCCATTCATTCACTAAATAGTTTGGGGGATCTAGCCACAGACCAGGCACGGTGGGTGCTGGGAGGGGTATGTGTGGACCCCAGTGAGGCTGTTGGGTGGCCAGCTGTCCCGGCTTTCCAGGGATGATGTTCCTGCTCCTTTAGATATTACCTGTGGATGTGACGCAGCCTGCTGTACAAAGCATAAGTCCCAAAGCCACTTCCATCCAGGTCCCCTGCAAGTGTCTGCAAAAATGCAGATTCTCAGGTTCCTCCCCATACTAGTGATTTTTGTAAGATCTCTGGAGCTGGGTCTAGGAGCCTGCATTTAATCATCCCTAAGTAATTATTATGCATATTTAAGTTGGAGAATAGCTGGTGCTTAAGGCCATGAACTTGAAAGTCACTCATCCGGGGTTCAAATCCTACTTCTGCCACTAATGACTCATCCATACTTTCGCAAATTGCATGATCCATATGGGCTCCTGTTTCCTTATCTGTAAAGTGGATATGATAATCTAACGTCTGTAGTAGATCAGGTCTCAAGAAGAGCATTGGCTTTCCAAGAAGAGTTAACAATGGGTCAGAGGCGAAGCGTGGGCAGATTCTAGTCTCCCGGTGCTGGGGTTCCTCACATAACCCCCACCCTTCTGTAGACAGGCCTCTCTGCAGAGGGCAAGAGGAGGACTAAAGCCTTGGCTCAGTGTCTGGCATAGAATTTATGGTACATTAAGTTATCATGATCAGGACTGAGATTATTGCCACAAGGGCTAGAGTCATAGGTTTCTGCTCCTGAATTTGGGATTGCTCCCCTTTTTGACCCAATAGGCAAAAAACAAGATT